>NW_015386389.1:3766658-3792876 GCF_001527695.2 Protobothrops mucrosquamatus
GAAAGTTTTAGACAGAACCAGTTTAATTCTCCCATTGATTTCTACAATTATTTTCCTTCTGGTCTTAGAATTTGTATCCTCTTTACTTATGGAAGAAGTTTTCTTCCCTATTTATGAAAACTGTTTATAGTTGAATCAAAAAACAACAACGACGACAACAGAAAACTAACAACCATGATATACCATCAATGTGTCCAAGTTTCATTTTAAAGATCAATCCAGGAGGCCAGCAAGTGTAAAATGGAAAGTTAGAAGATGCCATTTAATTAACATTTAGGGGGAAAAAGCTTGATCGAAATGCTTTCCCATCCTTAAGATTTAGCAAGTTGGGTGAGAACACAACAGGTTTTTTCCTGTCGCACATTTGCTAAAATCACTTCTGTGAGTTTGCAGACAAGCCAGTTTTAATCCCTTAATAAATTAAATTAAATTAAATTAAATTAACGGCAAAGAAGGCATCACTACAAAGAATGAGCCCTGTAATGAATGGATTCAGGGCAGGCCAGAGGCCTTCTCTTTGTACAACGCCATATTAATTCCATGTACATGTGTCTATGACTCCCCAAAACAAACACAACAATGGTACCCTGGAAGCCCCCTTTTTTGAATTTTTGAACCTCTGTCGATGCCCCTAGAAGAAGACACTATATAATGTCTTTTCAGAGTACAAAATTTAAAATTGGTCCTCACTCAGAAGAGAGTACAAAATAAAATGTTTTTATTTTAAGAACTGAACAATTGGACACTTGTTTTGAGTGGTATTGACATGAATTGGAGACCTGAAGACACACCCAGGATGATTTTTCTGATTAGTGCCTAAACCAGGGGTCTTCAAAGTTGGCAACTTTAAGACATGTGGACTTCAACTCCCAGAATTGGCTGGCTGGGGAATTCTGGGAGTTGAAGTCCACAAGTCTTAAAGTTGCCAAGTTTGAAGACCCCTGGTCTAAACAAAGAAGAGTAGCAACTCTGAGCTACCTTAATCTCCAAGCTCGTGTATTGACCTACTCGGGCATTTTGTGGTCATTTAGCAATAAGAAGATGGAACAGGTGGTTTGGATTGAAGAAATAAAAGAAGCGATATTGTTATAGGCAGGGAAATGAATTCTTGATACTTGGTAGTTCAAGAGATTTAGAGCAGGGCTTTTCAACCAATGGTACGGGTACCACCTGTGGTACATTGGCACCTGGCAGATGGTACATGGCCATCCTAGAAAAGTGGTAGCGGGGGAGGGGAATGAGCTGAACTGGTGGAAGCACTGCACAAGCCTGAGTGAGAGATGGCTGGAGCTGCAGGGCTGTCAGGGCTCAGCAGAAGCGCCAGGATCAGTGCCGCTTTCCAGCTGATCGGCGCTTCTTCAGGACTGTCAGGGCTCAATGGAACTGCCAGGATCAGCGCCAGGCTCCAGCTGGAGCTCAGCGCTGATCCTGGTGCTTCTGCTGAGCCCAGAAGAAGCACCAATCAGCTGGAATGTTGCCTTATCTCCAGGGTCTTGTGATTTACATTCAGATGCATGGCAACTGATTCATATTTATGACGGTCACATTGTCCCAGGATCATGTGAAGTGACCAAAACCTGCTGCAACCACCCAGCAGACGGGGGGGGGGAAATAAAAACCAAACACCCCCCACCCCACCCCCGCTGCCAATCCTCAACACAAATGCTCACAACAATGGAAACCTCGGACAGGAGGAACAGCGCCGCCGGGTGGGCAGGCAGGTGTCTTACCTGTACCTGTACTTCATCACTTTTTTCCTTTTTTTTTTTTTTTGGGTCATCAAGTTTTTGATACCTTGCTAGGCGACTGGTGGTACTCGGATGTTGCCGTATCCTAAAAGTGGTACAATGGGTGAAAAGGTTGAAAAGCCCTGATTTAGACAACTTGCTGGGAAACCTGGGATCAGCAACAAAAGATGGAGAGCAACATCCTATCCATGTCCATGGAGAAATAAATCTCACTGAGCTCCTAAGAATGTGTAGGATTACAGCTATGGATGTCCATCACTGCAAGTCAATCTGTTGAAGTCTCTTCTGTTGATGTTAGTTGACATCTGGACACTAAATGGACTCGTAACTCAAGGCTTGCTTCTGTTTGCTTAAATTTGGAAGCCTGCTCTATGAATCCCTCATCATGACGGCTTCTTTTCTGATTAAAGTTAGTCATCTCTTTATTGTTGCAGGCTTACTTAAATATACTCATTTGGGATGATGTTAGCAATTATGTTTAGATTGAAAGTGCTCTTCTCTTCTGCAGAGGGGATGAAGGCAGAAAAAAGCACTTTTTGTTGTGTAATAGTCCACTCACATTTTCCAAAAGTGTCTGGATGTCAGAGCTTGCAAGTCTCTGGAGCAGAAAGGAATAATAATCTATTAGAAAGCCAATACCACAACACGCATTTTGATCATATGGTTCATTTTATAGCATGAAGGTCAAAAGGAAAGGTTTCTCGCATTAGTTGGAGAAAATATCACCTTTAATAAGCATCTTGAAGGGTGTTTTGTAATAGTTGCAGGATCCCACGTTCTCATCCTATTAACAGTAACATTGCTCAAATAGTTTTGAGTGTAATAGCCTCAAAGTCCTTCAGTGGCATAAGTTTCCCTTGCAAAGATTTTTCCTTCTTGCTTTCCGGGTGATATTTTAATGGTATCACAGATTATATTTTTTTCCCCCTGCTATCCAACCATTTGTAACAAACCAGAACTTTCTGAAACTCACCAAGAATTTGAAGAGCAGCTGATAACTGTAAATTACTATATTAAATTATCCAAAGTATCTGAGATCTGACAGTAGCTCTGTAATTCCAGAAGAATAAAGCTATTAGCTTTCTTTCTTTCTTTCTTTCTTTCTTTCTTTCTTTCTTTCTTTCTTTCTTTCTTTCTTTCTTTCTTTCTTTCTTTCTTTCTTTCTTTCTTTCTTTCTTTCTTTCTTTCTTTCTTTCTTTCTTTCTTTCTTTCTTTCTTTTGTTAAATTCTGCACCTGGTTGACTTATAACTTTTATGAGCCTTATCCAAACAAGTCTTTCATGAAAGAAGGAAGTATCTTTCTTGTTTGAAAAACGTTTCAATCTGTCATGTCCGGCTTTATGTCTAAAATTATAATTCCAAATGTTCCAACCTTTTGCTCCCATTCTTCGTCTTGTAAATTAAAATTAGCCTTAAGCAAGTAGCCATAAGTTTATGAGTAATGTGTAGCATAAGTAAATAAGAAATAGATATAACACACACACACACACACAGAGTCCTTCCAACTTCTCCTTTTTGGTTATAAAATAAACAATCATGTCCTATCATTAGCAAACAAATAATAATCCGCAAGACACTGAACGATATTAAAAGGCCGGGAGATTTTACGACGAAGACAGGAGAAATAATAGAAAAATGCAAAAGGTCTGTTGTTTGCCTCTTGTAAGGAATGGCTAGAAAATGAGATTAATCAAGGAGCAGACATTTGGAAGAAAGTTTGTGCAAATGCCTGACAGTCGTGCTCTTTCGCCTCATTTCAAATGTTGGCAGGATAGCAGGCAGCTCCCAGGGAAATGTGCTCCTTTCATACTTGAGTAATTGATGAATTGTATGCAATATGCAAATGAGAATCCATAAATCTTATGAATGACAGCTTAATTTATGTGAGCCTTAATGAATGCAGGATTAGATTTTAATTAAATATCCTCAAAGGCACCCTGAGTCGTCAGGGTTTTTAGGCCTTTTTTTTATTATTATTTGAAGACTTTCTACCCCACCTCCCACTGCTTTGCAGTTGCTTATTATGAAAATGGAAAATCGGGCAAAAGAACTTAGAAGAGTTTCTCTTTCGACAAGAAAACATTGCACAATTTTGTGTATGTGTGTGTTTGTGGGGTTTTTTTTTGTGTGTGTGCGTATATATACATGCAAAACTCTTCTTTGGTTAATAATAAACATTTAACCAGAATATCTACAGATCTTTTTTAAAACTTCCTACCCATTTTTTTAATTATCTTTCATTGCTGTTGGCATCTCATATTGGTGAGCTATTTTTAATTAAATGAAAAGTCGATAAAATGCTCAAGAAATGTTCCCCATGCCACAGAGTTCCTTACCATCTGATTGGGCTATTTATTCCAGTGATTTGAGTGTAAAATGGCATTTCGCCATATAAGGGTTGCACGTATTTTATTCCTCATTTCCAAATTGTGATCTAAAGTTAGGCTTAAGGGGTGAAAACCCAGGAATAATATTTTGGTTTTGTTTCAGAAAGTTAAGAAACACCCCCCTCCCTCAAGAAATCTTATATAGTTGAGAAATAATAAACTGTAATAAAATATTTTAAAAACATACCACAACCTTTATTATTTAGGTGACCAGTAGGAAGTCTCTCTCTGGTCACTGAGTCAAATCTTCATTGCCTGAGGCATATGGGAAATTTGATAACACAACTGCATGCAGCCTTCTCAGATTCAGGCTTGGCCATTTAAATGTAAATATACAATCACAAGATGTTGGAAACTCTTCGGCCTGTTTGGGTAAGGAATACTGTCCTGGACAAAAACATTTTAATAGAAACCGTTTTCCTGTGTTTCCCCATCAATTCTGGAATGTAATTTCTGTAATTGATCTGCTCGACCAATACCGATATTGATTAATTGGTTAATCTGATTAGTTAAGATGTATTTCTAAAGCTCAAAAAGAAATGTTAGCATCCCCCTTTCAGCCAGAGTTCTTAAATTGTGTGGATTTTAGAGGGAGAAATTAAACATGTGGCTAAATTTATCACGCAAATCGGAGCGATTGAAAAGTTCCGGTTGGATCAGAACTTCTGTGATTTTTAACTGTATTATCCTGTGTTTCCGGAGGCCGAGGTTGAATGAGGCTGTGTTTCTGAACAAATTATATTCCAACATAGCCTGATATAGTGGTTGGGCTTTGAACATGCTCCAAAGTTGCAGATCTTTCATTGTCGGTCTAACTAACAACATCAGGGTTTATTTATTAATCAAATTTATATAGCTTCCCATCTCACCCAAAAACAATTCTGAATCAGATCAAGCAACAGATTTAAGAATGGATATAAAATATAAAAATTCATATTAACACATTTCATCAAAATTAAAGATACAAGCTGAAGGATAAAAGAGGATAAGAGTGGCATCTTGAACAGTGAAGCCATTTCAGCAAGTTTCTGGCTGCTTGGAAGCACCAGACCTGATAGCATAACCAGATCTTGAGGGCCTTTTGTATTATCAAAAGGGACAGAGCAAATCTAACTTTGCAGAAGAAGAGGGAGAGGATAAGGTGGGCATCACAGCAGAGGAACCATATCTCCTGGTAAGCACAAAATGTAGGTCCCTAATACATGGTATCTATAGCATAATATTCTCTGATGGCGAGGCCATTGGCGAACATGAGAAGTGGTGACTCAAATAGCCCAGTTCCATGCCACAAAGGGCTTCAAAGGTTTAAAACAGCACCCTAAATTGGATCTGGAAGCTAACTGGTAACCAACACAGTTCACAGAGCAGAGAGCTTTTTTTTTTTAAGGAGAGCCTTTTGATATGAAGTTGGGTTTGCTGGCTACAAATCAACAATTAAACTTTGAATAACAGAATTGGAAAAGTACCTTGGAGGTCATCTAGCCCAACCCCCTGATCAAGCAGGAGACCCTATACCATTTCAGACAGGTGGCTTTCCAGTCTCTTCTTAAAAGTCTCCAGTGATGGAGCACCCACAACTTCTGAAGGCAAGCCGTTCGACTGCTTCATTGTTCTCACGGTCAGGAAGCTTCACCTTAGTTCTAGGTTGCTTCTATTTGAATAGTATTTATGTAGAAAGTGAAATAAAGTATTAATTTGGTAGAATGAGCAGGGAGAGAGAGATTTGAAACAAAGTCTGAGGTTCTTTTGAGCAACGTACATGCCCCACTGTTGAAATAATTGGATGTAAATACTTTGCCTTTTGAGCATGCCACAGTCCCTTTCAGAGCGTTTGTTTTATCAGTTGGTTGGTCTTTACCAGTGAGTCTGATTGAAATGTATATAATATTATATTTCTGGGTTCTGATGATACCTGTTTGTATTGGGAATTTTCAGAAGAGCGACCTGAGCTATTGTGTTGTTAGTTGCAAATACGTACAGTTGCAAACTGTACATATTTGTGGTGATTTCTGCTCCTGTCATCATTAACCAAGCATTGTTAATCTGGGCAGTCATTTTTCTTTTTCTGGGTTTTAGAGTTATTTTGTGATTATTCATGACCATCAACTTCAGCACAGCATATTTATTTTGGAAAAAGAGTCTCCCAAGAGAAGTATATAAAAATGCATTAGAGTTGATCGGCTACAAAGCTTTTTATTTTTCTTTTTTTAAGTGGGAATTTATTTTTGGTTCGTGATTTTTTTTTTTGAGAATTCAGTTCTTGAAAATATGTTCGAGGTTATAACACAGTCTTGTTTATACTGAATTAATGTAATAGTTTATTAGTTATTTTTGTTGGAGGTATCAAATGATTCAGTGTTAAGAGGGCAATTTGTATGTGCAGTTTTGCACTTACACAGCCCTTTCCTTAACTGCTGTAGACTACAACAAATTCATGCCAATTAGGGAAGAATAGCAAAATGCAAATTTAAAGCAAGATGCTAACATATTCAGAGTTCTTAATTATCCTTAGCGTATTTTGAAAGAATCCCATTTGTATCCAAATATGTTTTATTTTTCTCTAGGAATGTTGGACATGGTATATAATGCTGAATGAATGAATATATAAACATGATGAATGCGTTAAAATAAATATAATTAAAAATTGATCTTGTCGCTAAGCAGTGATTTAGCACGTAGTGCATCATGGAGCTTGTGCTTGGGTGCTTTTGATAATATAGAAAAGTTACATTTTGGAACAGTGAGATTTAGTGAGCATGTCTCTTTTATACTAATTGCACAACATTAATATTAGAAATATCTGGAACAACAACTAAGTTTGTGATACTCACTGAAATTCTTCCCTACGAAACCCCAAATGTCATGCTGTTATACATTATGCATGAAAATAAATGATCTGCTTTGTTTTATTTGTTCGTTTATTTATCTGTTTTACTGCATTATTCCGGTTTGGCTAGTCCCTGCACTGATTACTGAAACCGGAAATTTTCAAGATGGTCTTTCATTTCTTCCTTCTGTTCCTTCTCTTCGCTATAAAGATGATGATTATATGTGTGTGTGTGTGTGTGTGTGTGTGTGTGTGCGTATGCGTATGCGTATATGTATATAATAATAATAATAATAAAAGTTGGAAGGGACCTTGGAGGTCATCTAGTCCAGCCCCCTGCTCAGGCAGGAAACCCTATACCATTTCGGACAAATGGCTGTCCAGTCTCTTCTTAAAAACTTCCAGTGTTGGCGCATTCACCGCTTCTGGAGGCAGGTTGTTCCACTGGTTAATTGTTCTAACTGCCAGGAAGTTTCTCCTTAGTTCTAGGTTGCGTCTCTCCTTGATTAGTTTCCGTTGCTTCTTGTCCTGCCTTCAGGATAAGATATGTATATGTATATGTATATGTATATGTATATGTATATGTATATGTATATGTATATGTATATGTATATGTATATGTATATGTATATGTATATGTTAGAGCCGTGTTTAGAATGCAGTATATTTCCAGCTAATTGTGCCCACAGCTTGGAGTTCAATCTTGACCGGCTCAAAGTTGACTCAATGTTCCATCCGTCCAAGGTCAGTAAATTGAGGACCCAAATTATTGGGGACAAGATGCTGACCTTGTAAACCACTCAGAGAGTGCTGTAAAGCACTGTGAAGGGGTATATAAGTCTAAGTGCTATTCCTATTGCTATTATGGTAGCAAAGGAACCTGGGATACTTAGAAGGACATAGATATGAGCAGTGATTTTTTTCTTAAAAAAAAAAAGGTGCCGGAACTCACACATGTCATACAACCCACCTTGCCTACCCTACAAGGTTCCATCCAAAAAAGGTGCCAGAACTCTGTTCTGGGCGTTCTATGAGAAAAAAAAACCCCTGGATATGAGGGATATCAAAGACAAACATGTTTATAAGTTTTCTTTCATTTTATTTTAGAACTTTAAAGGCTTGTGAAATGTATTCACATCAATATTACTAAGAATTTAGTATCTGCAGTGGAAATCTTGGATATGATGTTTGAAAACAATCTGAGACCACTAATTTTGCCCCAAATCTACCTGGCTCTTCCTCTTAATGTTATTTTTTTTAAAAGGAAATGTAATCTTAAATAGAGTACGAAATTTCTAATTAGAGACAGTTGGAAAAGTACAGAAGAATAGTTTTCATAAGTGGTTTTTTTTTCCCCTCTATATTATCTCATTCCAGTCTATGATAGGTCACAATTATCTAGGTGTAAGAACATTCTGACAGGTGTAAAAGTAACTGATTGATATAAACTCTGTATGAAAATGAACCTTTTGATAAAACCATCGTAGTTAAACTGATAAGTAAAGTACAGAGAACATAAGTGTCTGCTATTATGTATCATTTTATTCTCTTTATGTTGATCTTGATCTTTTAAATGGATAGTAAAATGTAGACAAAAGATGTGGGAAAGTAGGCATTTGACTGCTAACAGTGCATCATTTTTGTATCACGACAATTTAGTAAGGAAAAAAAAAAACCTCACATTCTATTGAACTAGACTCACTATCTCATGGAAAATACAGTTTAATCCGGTTGTAGGCCCTGGGATATAAAGTTATTGTTTCTTAAAGGAGACTTATCAGTGAATTGTGAGCATTTAATAGTGAGTATTAATTTTCTTTTCTTTGATTTAGCAGAATTAGTTAATAAAGTCATAAAAAGAATGAGAATGAGAAAAAAAAAGAAATTAAAGTCATAATGAAAGGAAAGGAAGTGGAGCCTAATCTAGTTTACCCAAATCCTGTCGATTCTAATTCTGCATGGACTTCGCTTCCTGTAAATCATGGCTGTTACCACATGAATCCATCCACCCACAGATTCATGTATTACTTTTTGTTTTTGAAGCTTCTCAAGAACAAACCTTCCTACATCCTCCCTTCCCCTTTTTGCAGTGGTTAGAATGCAGTATTGCAGACAAACTCTGCCGACTGCCAGCAGTTTGATTCTCACTGGCTTAAGGTTGATTCAGCCTTCCATCCTTCCGAGGTAGGTAAAATGAGAACCCAGATTTTTGGGGGCAATATGCTGATTCTGTAAATCACCTAGAGAGTGCTATGAAGCAGTATATAAGTCTAAGTACTGTTGCTAGTACTATTGCTATTCATTAAGCAGAATGCTAGTTAGCCAGCTATTCAAAGCAAAGTGTATTTTAACCTTCCTCTGATTATACCATCTACATCTGAAGCCTTACCTTTTTCCATATTCACACAGCATTTAGGGCTTCTTGTTTTTAATCAACCTTTTCTGTGACATAAACTTGTAGATGTTTAGGTCCATTCCTCTCTCCAGAATCTTACTCTCTTTTCCAAACAGATCTCTAAATCTCCCTTTCCCTTAATTTCCCTTAATTTAGTTTCATCTGGAAAGATTTCAGTCTTTTTTTTTTATTTTTTAGTTACATTCAGTTTGCTGGGCACTTCTTGTTTAGTCATTTTCATCCAGCCCCCAAACATGTTTGTTTATTTATTTATTTCTCTTTTTTGTCGCAAATTGTATTAGTTTATCACAATATGAAATACAGAAATACAAAGAAAAATGAAAATAATAGGAAAGTAGGGCAGGAAAAGTTGAAGAGGAAAAAGTGTGGAGTAAAAGGGAAAAGAAAACGACAAGAGTTGTCTTCAGATTCTTTTTGGTGCAACAGACTAAGGTAATAACATACATATTCAACTTTTTACTTTTACATTATAATATATACTAGCCATTTCCATAACAACAAAACTATCTAACCAGCAGAACCCAAAATCATAGTTTCATTTTTTTTCCACCTCAAGCACAAAGTCCAGAAGCGGTTTCCAAAATTAATTGTACTCTTTTCTTTAATCAAAACAGTCATTTTTGCCATCTCTGCTAACTCCATCAACTTTTGCAGCCGTTCATCCATTGTGGGGATCAAAGTGTCCTTCCGTTTGTGCATAGAGTGTTCTTCCTGCTGACAGCATACCAAAGTTCCAAATTCTTTTTACTTTTCCAGCAATATTACTCTTTATTTTATCTGCCTGTTTTAACTAATAAGGGCTGCATTGTCTCAATTACAATCTTTCTTTCATTTCTTTTTCAGCTGTTATTCTTTGACATGCATTTTTCTTCCCATTGCCTGTTTCATTTAATCATAGCACCAAGCATCCTTTATAGTTTAGAATAATTCTGGGCCACTTGGAAAGTAGCATTTTCCTTCTATCTCAAGTAATGTCTACATCCTCTGTCCTTAAGCCCCTTTTCCATTTGTCCTCTTGGAAGATTCAGGATTTCTTCATCCATAATTTAAATGTGCCTCTCCATAGTCAACTTTGCTTCTAATTGTAGATTTCATCCTTGTGTGCTGTCCAGTGTCACTGCTGTGAGATGTATGCCCATGTAATAATAATAATAATAATAATAATAATAATAATAATAATAATAATAGTTGGAAGGGACCTTGGAGGTCATCTAGTCCAACCCCCTGCTCAGGCAGGAAACCATTTCAGACAAATGGCTATCCAGTTTCTTCTTAAAAAAACTTCCAGTGTTGGAGCATTCACAGCTTCTGAAGGCAAAAGTTGTTCCACTGGTTAATTGTTCTAACTGTCAGGAAATTTCTCCTTAGTTCTAGGTTGCTTCTCTCTTTGGTTAGTTTCCATCCGTTGCTTCTTGTCCTACCTTCAGGTGCTTTGGAGAATAGCTTGACTCCCTCCTCTATGTGGCAACCCCTGAGAGATTGGAACACTGCTATCATGACACCCTTCGTTCTTCTCTTCATTAAACTATATGTAAACTATTTCTGCAGAAATAAATAAAGTGATCCTTAGAAACAAATCAGAAAGTGAAAGAGATGTGCCTTATGGATTGGGAAACAATGAGACTCACAAAAGATGCCTTTCCACTTTACTGACAAATGAACTTTACAAACAAAGGATTCCTTCAAAAAACATCTTCTGCAGACATTAATGTCTCAGCAAATACCTTAACAACCATACCTGCTTAGCAGTGGTAGGATTCAGCCGGTTTGCACCACTTCAGCTATTTTTTTGTTGCCCAGGCCCAGAATGGACTTCCGGAAGCAGCATCCACACAGAGAACCAGTTGTTCACATATTTGAATCCCACAACTGCTGTGCAGTGATGAACTCTCTACTCTTTTTATATTTGTACTGCTGTGCTCCTTGCATCAAGATGTTACAAAGCATGTTTCATCCCTTTGAGAAAAGATAGCTTATTCTGGAATCCTTTAATCTGGAGATAAATCTAACTTGGGTCTTCAATTGTTAAAGTCAACTCTTTACATTCCACCTGGAAAAGATAGTTGGGCACATGATGGGTCCAAATGATTTCCTGCATGAGGAATATCTGTAGAAGTCATTAGATTTTGCATTGACAAATGTTCCCTCTTGTTTGGTCATGCTCTCCTAACCCCATTATTTCAAAACCTCTTGGTCACCACCTAGTAACTAACGCACTGCCTTGGTGGATAGGTTGGGGCAGGGATGTTTGTGTCACAGTCTCTGACTCTCTAGGGCCAAACTCCAGCCTCTTTGGATCATTCTTGAAACCAGAATTGAATCAAGACGTAAGTTTGACCTTCCAGATTATAGTAGAAAAATAATTACTGAAATATGATTTAGAAGCACTGAATATTTCTGTCTATGGAGATTCTCCAAGATCAGAAATGAGGAGATGATAAGCCACCTGGGAAAGCCAAGGGAAATCATCAAAACAATTAAAAAACAAAAATTAGAATATTTTGGACATGTGATGCGACACCCAGAAAAATACGGCATACTCCATTTAATCCTCCAGGGAAAGATTGAAGGCAAATGAGGTCCAGGCAGAAGAAGAACATCGTGGCTTCAAAATCTAAGGGACTGGTTTGGATAAAACTCAGCAGTACTTTTTTGTGCGGCTGCTGATAAAAACAGGATTGCCAACATGATCGCCAACGTCCGATAACAGATATGGCACAAGAAGAAGAAGAATGGAGATTCTCAATCATCCAGGTCATGGTTGTCTCAAAGATGTTTTTCAAAAGGCAACTGGACTTTCTTGGGGGTTTTTCTTAAAAAATGTTTCATTTGTCACCAGAGGAGGAGGGATGTGACACCATCTATCTCCTGTCTACAACACAGGAGTCCCAAAAAGTTTCCATATTCTGATTAAGGTGACCCTAGGGGGGTACAGATAAAACCCCCAATTGGCCTCAACGATTCTCAGAGAGGTGACAAGACCTTCAGAATGCTAATGACCAGATGACTACAAAGAATACAGTATAAATCCTTCCATTTCCCCATCATTCAGTCAGAAACCGAAGAAACTTCTAGGATGAAAAGTGAAACGTTTTCAAGGAAAAAACCCAAGAAAGTCCAGTTGCCTTTTGAAAAAGCACTTTGGGGACACTGAATATTTCCCTTCTCTGATTGCCTTGACACCTCAGCTTTGCCAGATGAGAACACGGAAGTGTAAGGCCACCATACCACTCTTTCCATAATGCTGTCAGTGAAGCAGATAAATGCAAAATGTCTTTCAGGTGATGTTGTTTGCAGGCAAGGAACAATTTATGTTAATTCTCCGTACATCTCAATGAGCTTTGCTTGTTTGTTTTCCTCCCATTTCTAACGTACCAATTTCACTTACGTCTGATTTTTAAAAAAAGAATAGGCTCATTTGCATATAACATACAAAAAAATAACGTTTATTTTGATTCATAAAATATTTCAGACAATAACCAACAAAGCACTTGATATTTTAAAATAGATAATGGGCTGCGTATCCCAGCATAATTTAAATAAACGCTATTATTTGCAGTATCTTATAGAATTAATTTTGAAATGGGCATCATAATTTATATATATATGGCTCGGCAATAGCTAAGAATTCTTGTTTTCCTTTCTGGTCACCACCTCAGCAAACTGATCAATGAGGCATGAACTGCTGTCTGCAGTGAAAGAAATGAAAAATAAACTAAAGATAATCCTTCAGTTAAAAGGTTATTCTCTGCGATAAAAGCTGTTTTGTTAATTTATTTACTTACTGGTACAGTGCGATAAAGTGAGGGAACAATTAGGGAATTCAAGTTGAAGGGATTTAAAAGGGCAATGACAACTTAATTTTTTAAAGTTGCGTTACATCAGCCAGGAATATATTTCTTAAATTAAAAAAAATAAATCTGAAACAGGGTTAATACAAGGCTTTGGTTATTTTTCTTATCAAATGCAAATGCTTGTCCTGAAAAATCTTGCTTTTCTTCTAGGTAAAGAGTAGTTCAAAGGTGTCTTTTGTTTAATGTGTGGTTTTGCTGTTCGTTCTATTGTGCTATAAAGCTCGCTTATACATTTAAGTTTTTATTACAAAAGAAGTGGCTTAAGAACTTTTTTAACAGATTAAAAGGAGGCAGATTTTTTATTTTATTTATTTATTTATAATTTAATTTGTATCCCGCCCTTCTCCTCACCGGACTCAGGGCGGCTAACAGCCTTATAAAACAACATTACAATAAATATCCATATTAAAACCAAATTAAAAGAAAATATTCGTAAAGGCCAATCGTTAAAATTACCCTTAAAATTACCCTTAAAATTACCCTTAGATACTATCCAGGTTTAGATTGGTGCCTGAAAAGGGAATTTTCTTGGCAAAGTCAGATAAATTCAGATAAATTAAATGAAAACAGAGTTAAAGCAGATCCCATAATTAATTTTTCTGTTTTCCTTCATGACATATGCTTAGAAATCTATTTCTCGTGCCTTCTTGTTTTTTTTTTTTTTATGGCAAATATGTTACTCTATCTCTTCTCCAGATAGTGTGAAGAGAAAAAGCTGTTCTGTGTAGCTTTCCCAACAAGAATTGTGAGACTGTCTTCCAGAGAGATGTGTGAGGTATATCCACATCTGGATTATATTCATCTCACTTTTTGGACATTGCATTGTGCTCCCCTCCTCGTACTTCTATCTCGGACCACCCTCAGACTTTCTTTCTGTCTGCTTCTGTGCAGTTTCTTAAAATATCCTTTAATCACGAAAGCATAACTCTTAAAAGGAGAACCAACGACAAATGTTAGTGGGCTTGTGTTATGGTTTGACAACACAGTGCAGTGCGTACTCCTAGATACCAGTAAAAGTGGAGGGTTCATTTGTGTGCTTGTGTAGGAATTGGGAATGGCACACATCCAGAAACACAACTTCCCGGTGCGTCTTCCTAAAGCGTCTCTTGAGATAAAGAGCAGTTTCTGCCTTAGCTGCAAAGTAAGATAAATCTCAGAGTTCACAAACAAAAGCCGCTTAGTGACACAGAAAAAAAACCTCTTAATTGGTTAATCTACTCCCAAGAAGAAACAACAATGGTGATGTTGTTCAGAATCAGCGGACTTTTTTTTTTTTTTTGGTCGCTGTTCTTTGTCTTCCGTCTATTTCTGTAGCACTTGGCTTTTTGCAATATTTGCTTAGAGCAGACATGTCAAACACAAGGCCCGGGGCCCGGATGCGGCCCACGAAGTAGTTTCATGTGGCCCACGAAGTCATCCTGGAAACAGTGAGGGAACGGCCCCCACTCCCTTGGCCCTGGCCCAGGCCAGCCAGGAGCCAATGTACAATTTTGTGATGGCCATCTTGGCACTTGCCCCAGTGGACCATGCCTTGGCACTTGCCCTGGTCCCACCCTCTTCTGCCAGAGACCCTCAGATCTGTCCCACTCCTGCCCAGGCCCCCACAGGCACCCTTGACGCAAACTATGTAGAATGGCCATGCCCACCCAGTAGGCCACACCCACCCAGTAGGCTGCACCCACTCTGACCACACACCCCCAGGGTAACCACAGTGCTGATGTTGCCCTCAGTGAAATTGAGTTTGACACCCCTGGCTTAGACGCTAGAGCTCCCTCTGTTCTGTTCCCTCCTCACCACCACCTTCCTTCTTTTCCTGCCATCTATGGTCCAGGTGACTGACAAAGTGAGAACCTCAGGGAGCTAGCTGCTTTTAGTGATGGATTCCCAGTTTCTGTTAGCAGCATTGGCCTGTTAAAGGCACTCCTGAATACAGAAGGAACTCTGAACTATTTTTAGTTCAGACATGACCCAAAGGAACATGTGCTCTTTTCAAGTTTCTGTGGCCACCTTTTGATCCTCAGTCTTACCACATCCTGTACTGAAGGGGTTGCTGATGTGACTTTTCCAAGGTCACATTCAACGTGCAGTCATCCTCTAGACCAGGGGTGTCACACTCGCAACGTCACATGACATGTCATGACGTATCACAATTTTTTTCCATTGCCAGCAATGGATGGGCGCGATTTCGCTATGATGCATCTGGCCTGCGGGGTGGCAGTTTGACACCCCTACTCTAGATCATGTCTCAGTGACCCTCTGTTACCACAACCCACTTCCTGGCATTGTCTGGACTTAGGTATAGGCAAAAGGTGATGGCAAACCTTTTAGAGACCGAGTGCCCAAACTGCAACCCAAAACCCACTTATGTATCGTCGTGTGCTGGGTAGGCGTGGCCCATTGGGTGGGTGCGGCCCATTGGGTGGGCGTGGCCCATTGGGTGGGCGTGGCCGCACTGGTAATGGCAGACCAGGTGGGACTAAAAAGTTCAATCAATCAATTCCAACTTTGCGAGATCTTTTTTTCTCCTGCGAGAGGTTGAAATTGATTGATTGAACCTTTTTTTTCGCATACGGCGGCAGAGGCCTAAAGCGAAAAGGTTTTATAAAACCCAGCTGAAGGCCTAGGACTGGGGCGATGGCGCACATGCCCACAGAGAGGGCTCTGCGTGCCACTAGTGGCATGCATGCCATAGATTCACCACCACGAGTATAGGTTATCCAGCCCTACCTCTCCCAATAAAGGAAATAAGTCGTGCTTCTTTGTCTTTAGTAGACTGTATTATGGATTTATCATCAACCCTTAATGAAAAGAAAGATCTCCTTTATACCAACTAGAACAATCTGGACAGATGCAGCATTTACTACCTCCAGCAGGCATTTTCTGCCAATTTCTCTTCCTTCTCTCAGACAGAGTCACAGGATCAAAACCAAAAGTGTGAACATTCTTCAATTTTCTGCAGTGGGAGGGATATGAGAACTTTTTTTGAGCTACTTTCCAACAATCAGTTGAAAGAATGCTAGATCTTCTAATCTAAGTCATGTTGCCGAAGGCCCATTTAAAACAGTAATTGCAATTAATGAAGAAAACACAACTGCAAATAAGCCCCCAGAAGCTCAGAGGAGATGATAGTGATTCAGAGTCACCTTGAACAATGAGATGGACGGCAAATAAATTTGATAACTAAATAAATATCAGGATTTTCCTTCATCTCATCATACCATCAGCTAGTTTGTAGGGCAGGTGAAGATGGTAAATTCCAAGAATGAATCTTATACTCTTCACCATCACAATATGTCCTTTTGTTCTATTCATCCATTTCATGTAGATGATTGTTTAACAGATAGTGTGAAAACACTGATTCAATATACAGATCTGAGCAAAATTATGAATTCTCTCTCTGTTTTTCTTTATACCCCATTGTTATGATACTTTCAGCTATGTTATGGTTAGGACTAACTTGACATTTAAGCTTCAATAATAGGTTACATTGTGTTTAGGGAAGAAGAACTGAGTCACAGCTTGCAAGCATTGTTTTTGTTGGCTTACTCGTTTAAATTATAGTCTGCTCTTTTCAAATCTATTTTAAGGGGCTAATTTGTAATCCATTTCCTCTGATAGATTCTAGGTGGCTGTAGTGGTGCAAAGTGGTATTTATGAAACCACATCATCACTTCTGGTCCTAGGTTGTGGTGACACCCAATCCAATCCAATCCAACTCAAACCAACCCAACTCAAACCAATCTAACCCAACTCAACCTGCCATCATCAATGTACATTGGCTCTGGTGTGACTGGGTCATTCTAAACCAAACTAATGTATCAATCACTTACCCAGAGGTAGTACCAAATGTATTGTAATGGGTCACGCAAATGTATGTCCTGTCGAGGCTAATGCGGGATTAATTCTACTTTCACTTTCTAGCTTCCTCTCTCTTGCTTGGAAAGGGTTCCACTTTTTTGTTTGCTGGTTTTAATTGGATGATTTGCATAGCTGTTTGTGAGACATGCATTGGATATATTTTTATCTTGGCAAGTCATTTGTCAAACTACTGGCTGATAACTGCGATGATTAAATGTGGGCTGGATGGTATAACATTTAAACGAATGCTTAGGTGGCTCAAAATGTTGTATTCCAAAAGTTCTTACCAAATGTTCTTCACAAAACTGAAGGGAAGTAATTGAAAGGGGTGCTAACTGCCCTGGGCACTCTCTTCTCCAATGTCTTATTAAATCATTTATTCATTAATTGTGCACAGTTTCAAACAACTCCAGGTGATCATAAAGATATGGATGATGATGATACAAAGGGAAATTTGGTGGGACAGTTAATTCTGTAGGAAAGAGGAGCAGTATCCATAACAACAGATTAGAGTAATGGTTTAAGAGTAACTGAATGAAGTTTAACAAAGACAATATTTATCACTTTACACTGGAAATATAAAGCAAGCAGGACAATGTTATTCGTGAAAAGATCTTGGAACTGAATTGGTTATAAATTGGTCAAGAAATCAGCAATGTGATATTGCTGCAAAAGAGGCAAATGTCATTTTATTTTATTATTTTATTTTATATTTTATTTTATTTTATTATTTTATTATTTTATTTTATTTTATTTTATTATTTTTTTATTTTATTTTATTTTATATTTTATTTTTTTATTTTATTTTATTTTATTTTATTTTATTTTATTTTATTTTATTTTATTATTTTATTTTATTTATTTTATTTATTTTATTTTATTTTATTTTATTTTATTTTATTATTTTATTTTATTTTATTTTATTTTATTTTATTTTATTTTTTTATTTATTTCTTGCCTTTATTATTTGTACAAATAACTCAAGGCAGCGAACATATCCAACACACCTTCCTCCTCCTATTTTTCCCACAACCACAACCGTAGGAGGTGGGATTGGGCTAAGAGAGAGGCATTAGCCCAAAGTCACCCAGCTGGCTTTCATGTCTAAGGCAGGACTTGAACTCATGGTCCTTTTGTTCATCGTGCAAAATCCAGTTCAAATATTGGGCTCCAGTTCTGGGCACCGTACGTTTCAGAAAGTTCAGATAAGCTGATAAACAGAAGAAAAGTGAAGATGATGAGGGAACTGGAAACTTGTTGTATGAACAGAGACTAAGGGAACTTGCATTTGGGGGCTTAAAACATCAGCAATGCATAAGGGTTAAATGACACTTAAATGCTTCCTCTGGTGTTCCAGAGTGCAAAGTTAATGACCTAAGTTATATTAACCTTATTCCAGTTGAACACTAGAAAATAAAGTCCCTATCCAGAGAGTCTTTGGCTTCACCATCACTGGAGGAGTCCATATGAATGTTGTGCAGCCCTTTGCTATAAAGGCAATTAACAGCCTTGCTACGGTGACAGGAGACTGATCTTGAGGACCTCAGTGGCTCTTCCAACTCTGTCATTCTTACAGTGCTGAAGGTCTGCAAAGAAGAGATGACATAAAGTTGTCTGGGTGAACAGGGAAGTGATATGCAAAATAACATGGGCTCTCAAAGCCTGTGTGTGAGATAGATGGATGGATGGATGGATGGATGATGGATGAATGGGTGGATGGATGGATGGATGGATGGATGATGGATGGGTGGGTGGGTGGGTGGGTGGGTGGGTGGATAGATGGATGGATAGATGGATGGATGGATGGATGGATGGATGGACGGACGGACGGACGGACGGACGGACGGATAGGCAGGCAGGCAGGCAGGCAGGCAGGCAGGCAGGCAGGCAGGCAGGCAGGCAGGCAGGCAGGCAGGCAGGCAGGCAGGCAGGCAGGCAGGCAGGCAGATTTAGGAGCCCTGGTGGTGCACTAGTTAAATTGCAATGTTGCAGGCAAACTCTGCCTACAACCTGGGGATGGATCCTGATGGGACTCAAGGTTGACTCAGCCTTCCATCCTTCTGAGGTGGGTAAAATGAGGGGCCAGATTCTGCATTGTAAACCACCCAGAGAGTGCTATAAAGCATTATGGGGCAGTATATTAGCCTAAATGTGATAGATAGGTAGATAGACAGACACACAGATAGATAGATGATAGGCAGATAGATAGATAGATAGATAGATAGATAGATAGATAGATAGATAGATAGATAGATAGATAGATAGATAGATAGATTTTCAAGCAGTCCTTAAGTTGACTGTTGTGAAACAAGCAACCGTTACTCTATTGGAAGATCAATGTAAGAGTCAATATTGACTTTTTAAACATGACCACCCCTTACCCTGTTCCTTTCAAGTATTCAGAAGAAAGTCTGGATAATTTAATTATGTTCCTCGTCTTGGAAGCTTAGGGAGGCTAGACAGACTGGAGCCACTGGGTTATTCATGATTCATCCAATCGTCTTTGGGATTTTGGGGTGGGGAGGAAACCTGACTTGCAATTATATTTTGTTGCAGTGTTCCAATTAGCAGAACACATTCATATTGTCCAAGAAGGGGGTCTCGGTAACGTCCTCCTTTCGAACAATAGAAGCGGTGGATGGCCCATCGGCTTTTCCTTTGCACCCGTTTTTATGAGATCCTGAAATTAGTGCTACAACCGGCATAGGCACAATTGCATTGAATTTGATTGCTTTAGCAGCAGAAAGTTTGATACTATCACTGTTTCCCCTCCCAGCAGAGGGTCAGTGTGGACCAAAGTCATTAAAGGAGAGAAGTTCAGGGAAAGTTCATTTCTATTATTTAAACATGGTTATAAGAAGAAGAAAAAAAAAAGAGGGGTGGGAGATGTTCCATTCACTTGAAGCATGTTGCTATTTTGGACCTCAAGATAATCTGATCTTTTTTTCTCTCTCTCTCTCCCTTCTTTTTAGCCATGCTCCTAAACTGAACAGAGAAATATAAACTTTATAATTATCTCTAGTGTAAACAAAAGGATATTTTTCTGAACACTGTTAAAAACACAGATGTTCCCTGTTGACTGCTGATGTCATTACACAAACTGTTTATATTTGTTTAATTTGATCAGCTAAACTGTTAGCATTTAAATTATTACTAGGTGAACGAGAAAAAAGCTCTCGTAGTAATGGAAACTTTTTTTTTTTTTAGAGAAGCTTATTTTACCCAAGGAGAACAAATCTATTTAGTGAAACGCATTTCTTTTTCTTTTCATTTAACATATTCCGGAAGAATTGCAAAGCCACAATAGTTTTACTGAAGCAAATCTTTATTAAAACTATATATCTTAAATGTAAGGTCTCAGATTTCAGTTAGTTAATAACTAGGGTTAATAATAGGGTTGGTTACAAACTGAAACTGCACACCATCATTCAACATTGTGGTACAAAAGGCAGTAGTTGTAAACCAGGCAGAGTTCCCAACTTTAAAAAAATCTGTGGTAGGAAGTTGGGAATAAGGGGGGGGGGGGAATCGGCAACAGTAGCAGTAACAACAACAACAACAAAAAACCCTTGGTCTTCTTTTGCTAGTTGGTTACACAATTAGAACATTGTTTTATTTGTTGTCTTTGACCACATCTTATTTAAATCTTTCTCCCAGAGTAGAAGGTCCAGGACAACTTAGGATGGATACAACTTCAGAATCCCATCATTTAACAATTAGGCTGTCATATTTTTGGATTTAGAGAATAACAAAGGGAAGAATTTGAAACCGTTCTATTCCCAAATGATGAGCAATGTCATGATTAAGAGCTTGTGTGGAAGAGGCATTGAACATTTGCTGTTATTAACCCAAACAGCTCACGTATAAAGTTGTGGTCATTTTCCACATATAAAAGCTGTGGTCATTTTCCACATATAAAAGCTGTGGTCATTTTCCACATATAAAAGCTGTGGAAAATGACCACAGCTTTTATATATTTTCCAAATGTAAGACTTTGACTAACAGGGTGGTTTGGACATTTCAGTCATATTGTGTGAAACATTTACCGGCTGAGACATCAACCAAACATTTTGTTATATTCTCAGTGTGCCTCTTAATAAAGTGGAAACGGAAGTCCACCTTCTCCAAGATAAGCTGGCCAGAATGACTGGATTGTGCCTCTTTAGCACAATACCAATTTTCTACCTGTTGTTCTATTGATGCAGAGAACGTAAGCTGTTTGGGTTAACAGCAAATGTTCAATGCCTCTTCCATACAAGCTTTTAATCATGACATTGTTCATCATTTGGGAATAGAGGATTCAGGTGGTCCAGTAGGAATTTGCCCAGAAGGTGTAATTTCATTACGGCTACCAAACTTGGATTTCATAAATCCAGATAACCACTAAATGTAACCATCCAAGCTACTGTCTCATCCTTTAGTGCTGCCAATGGTTGTCAAGATTTCTGCTGCAAACCTATGCGCATGTTGAAGCTGCTAAAAAGAAGGATAGAAACTTATTTGCTCTTATTTGTTCTTAAGAAATTTTACCATGTTAAATAGGTATTTGGCAACATGCCTTAGTAGCCCTAGCTCAAGTTGGCAAATTCAGTGTTTCAGGAAAGCACAGCCATTCAAAACCCTTTGTTGGCAGAAGTAGAAGAAAGAGGTTATTTTTTACTAGCAGGAGGATATGTTTAATGTGCTCATTGGGGAGACAACCAGCAACGTATCTCTTTCTTAATTTAAACTGACCAGGGAACATACAGAAGTGCTATTTTTTAAAAAGATCCCTGGACACATGTTTAGTAAAGGGTCTACTGGAGTGCTAAAAGACTAGTGTAGAAGTTTAATCCCTAAGTGGGTCCTTACAAAGTTGAGGTTGAGCCACTGCACAAGAAGGTGTGCTTATAGCCCAAGCCAAAATGGTCTGTATTGTCACCAAGCTGTGAGAAAGTCTTGGTAGATGGTTTGTACATCACAACCTGTGGTGGGAGAAGATGGAAAACACTTTTAAAAGTAGAACAGCTGAGGGTAAGCTTAGGCTGCCTCCACAGTAGGCCAAAACTGAGACAAAGATTGTGTCATGAGGATATATCCTCTAAATGATTAGTTTGATGAAAAGAAGAACTAGGGGTAATATTGATAGCAGTCTTCCAATATCTAAGGGCCTGCTACAAAGAAGAGGGGATCAATCTATTCTCCAAAGCACCAAAAGGCAGGACAAGAAGCAATGGATGGAAACCAATCAAGGAGAGAACCAATCTAGAACTAAGGAGAAATGTCCTGAAGTTAGAACAATTAATCAGTGGAATGGCTTGTCTCCAGAAGTTGTGGGTACTCTATCGTTGGAGCTTTTCACAAACAGATTGGACAACTATTCCCTGCTTGAGCAAAGGGTTGGACTAGAAGACTTTCAAGGTCCCTTCCAACTCTGTCATTCTGTTAGCAGTGCCTCTCTAAGTGATAGTTAGCAAGTTGTCCAGAAAAGCCTTTATTGTGTTGTTGTTTTTTATGTAAAGGAACAAGAAAGAGGACATGTGAACGGTGCAGGCTTTTTTATATATAATATTTTATTAATTTTGCAATTTTACATTTAAGTATTTGAGAAGCAACGTGGTGGCTGGGTTAATCAATAGTTCAATAACAAAATCTTTATTATAAATCTCAAGTTACAACATCAAATATTTCCTCTCTTTTTCCCTTAACATTTACTGTCTCGTATTTAAGCTAATACAGTTCTTATTATATCAACTCAGTAAAAACATCATTATTACATTTATCAATAAATTTTTAGCTTATACGTATTTTAATTGTTTTTTACATTCAATCTTCATAAACAATCCATATCCTGTTATTATTTTTTTCCCAATTTTTGGTTTCCCATCAATATTCCAATTTAATCTTTGATATTTATAATTTTCAGGTTTTAGGTAACCAAGATTTCCCTTATCTCAATTCATAACAGAATCTAATATCCAAAATACACATTTTATCTATTTGAATATAATCTTGTTCTATTTCCTAAAAGTTATCTATTTCCCTCTGTATTAAATCGTCTACTTAATAATACAATATCCCCTTTAATAAATCAAAACCATTGTATATATTATCTGGGTTGATCAATAAATCAAACATATTCATAATAATAATTATTTTTTCTTTCAGGTCTAATTTTTAAATATTAAACAGATAAAATCCTTATTTTCAACTAATTTCCAAATATTTTAAATCTAATGACCAGAATTCAATCTCAACTTCTCCCTTTAACCCTCTAATTAATAATATGAAATCCCCTCTAATAAATCAAAACCCCAATTTTCTTCACCCTTATTCTGGCTTTCTTCCTTTGCCAACTAGGCTTCCATATCAGTGCTTTTAGATCATCAAATAGATCTCCCTCTATTATTATATATTTTATTTGAAATAAAGGAGACCATTTAATTGCCTTTTGGAAGGACTAGCCCATTTGTATTCATAAAGTTGTCTCCCTATTATTCCAATTCCCCATAATTGCCCTGATATGTTTATCTTCCATTCAATCTGTTCTTCTTCTTTCTCAAATTTCTTCTGATTTATATAGAAAGTCTTTTCCATTTTCAATGTTGTCACTCCTTTTTCTGGATTTTCCATTAACTGTATTTGTTGGTCAATTGAGTTCTCTGTCTTGATATCTGATTGTTCCACTTCTTTTGTTATCTTCTGTGTTGTTAGTTCTTTGGTTGTAGTCAAAGTTTGGGTTTGTGTAGCTAAGCTGGCATCTTGATCTTTTATGTTAGGTCTTAGTTTATCACAAGCTGAAGGAATGGTTTCATGTATTGCTTTCAACATGGACAGGATCTTTTCCTGGTCTTCATCCATCTCTTTCACGTGTTTATAAATAGTCTTTATAGTAGAAGTCGTTTGTCAAGCAAGATTTTATAGTCCAATGTATTTCATCATCTCATATAGTAACCAATATTCCTCAAATAAAGAGAAAGGA
Organism: Protobothrops mucrosquamatus; assembly: GCF_001527695.2. Classification (NCBI taxonomy): domain Eukaryota; kingdom Metazoa; phylum Chordata; class Lepidosauria; order Squamata; family Viperidae; genus Protobothrops; species Protobothrops mucrosquamatus. Next base: position 3,790,710 of record NW_015386389.1, read on the forward strand.
AGGCAATTCCCCACATATACCTCTGAAAGTCAGTAAGTGTTTACATTCACAGTTCAAGTAGGCCAGTTATGCCGCCCAGATGTTCTCTTACAGCTGAGTTTCTCATAGGTGGTGCCAAGGTCAGAAGAGTCTTATCTAAGGTCTGAGCTTCAAGCCAAGTCTCTGTTAGGAAATAACAAGTTGTAATACCACACTTCACCACAAGATGTCACCGATGCTGTTTAAGGTTTTTTAAGTCCAAAATGTTTATTATCCTTTTTCCAATTTTATTTCTTTTTCCAATTTTATTTCTACAATAAAAATAGGAAAAAAAATTGGTCCCCAAGTTTCAGGAACATATAAATCCAATTAAATTAAAGTTGTCCTTTTAATGCTTTAATTCCTCTGGGTAGTCAGTCACCGCTATTCTTAGAGGGTAGGATAGAAATTCCCTTCCCTCTCTCCTCACAGGGGGAAATATACTCCAGGCAGCTTTTACAGGAAAAGAAAGTACTTAGGGTAAAGAGAAGATCGGATCTCACCCAGTTTCATCCACGTTGCTTTCAAAGTGCTTGGTGGTAAGTTTGACTTCAGCTGTCTGCAGCCTAGTGATGGGCCATATTACTATGGCCGGTCTTTCCTCCGCTGGTTTGGAGGGATGCCTGGGATTGAACAGAAGGGCTGCCACCCTCCCGTGATCAAGTGGGGCTCCCCTCCTTGCTCGTCACCCCTACAGGTCGATTTTCGACCCTTTCCAGGTTCCCCCGGCAGAGTGAAACCGAACACAGAAGACGGAGCTTGCCTTCCAGTGGCCGCGGCAGCCGCAATGGCAAACCAGAAGTCGGTACAGGGTTTTTAATCATGATGTTTAAGGCTTTGAGAAAAAAGGTTTGGAATATGTAAACTAAATTAATTTAAATCACAAACAGGGAGAACATGCAAGACTTCCTTGATAGAGTTGCTTGGGCATCATGCCATGGCTGTCAACCAATCACAGTATTATTATCCCATGAAATAATTGAAGATGTAAATCAGTATGATGTGTGTGTATGTTTTATTCATTTATGAAATATTTTCACATTGCTTATCACGAAAAAAAGTAGTGTCATGGGCATGCATGTATGTGAAACACAATTGAGATATTTAGATCTTAAATCAATATGGCTAATTTATACTGTAAAAAAAATAAAAAAATAAAAAATAAAAAAGCAAAATAATAATAGCAATATAATAATAGTATTAAAACAAAATAACCATCAAAATAACAATAATTAAAAGCCATAACAAAGTAACAAAGTAAAATAAAATTTTAAAATCAATAAAAATAACTAAAGCAGGATGATTCTTAGTAAGTGCTGATCTTGTGGACATAATAAAAATAAGATATTTATAGGAAAAGAGTAAGAAAATTCTATATAAGGTAAAATGTGTTTTATAAACTTTTTTAAAAAGTGACAAAAATTAGGTCTGGAAACATCAGTAGTCAAAGTATGATCAAGATCAAAGGACAATTAACCAGTGGAACAGCTTGCCTTCAGAAATCGTGGGCGCTCCATCACTGGAGGTTTTTAAGAAGAGACTGGACAGCCACTTGTCTGAGATGGTATAGGTTCTCCTGCTTGAGCAGGGGGCTGGACTAGAAGACCTCCAAGGTCCCTTCCAGCTTCTGTTCTGTTCTGTTCTGTTGTAATTATGAGCAGGGTCTATTTCTTCCTATATTCTTCCAATCAGTTATAAAAACTGATACAGAAGAGGACTTGATGAAGTGGTGGCTAAGAAGGAGACAAAATTAAATTTATTTCAGGGTGAAAGAACCTGTAGCTTGAGAAGTCTGACAGCTTTAAATTGTGTGTTCTGCATTGAAAGCCCATCCATGGAGCAAAATCCAGAGAGCTTCATAAAATAATAACACAGATGCATTTATTTATTTAGGGCATGATAGTAACAGTTGGTAAATTTAAAACCTTTTTTTATTATTTGCTCAGCTAATACAAAAATAGGTTTTAAACTCAGCAAGATACAAGCTAAATAGCTGTTAAGCATTCTAAGTTACTTATTAAACACAACTGACTTTTGTTTAGCAATATTATATGGAAACTATTTGAAGGGCTTAGATATATCCATGACATGTTTTGTTTAAAATAGGATATCCTATTTATAAACTGAATTATCAAAAAACTATGATACT
>NW_015386389.1:3792976-3815406 GCF_001527695.2 Protobothrops mucrosquamatus
TTTTTTTTTTTTTTTTTTTTTTTTTTTAGCAAAAACTACCAGATTGGTTTTTTTTGTTTTTTTTTAGCAAATAAATAGTGTACTAGATTGGCCTGAATATAATAACACCACGTGGCAGGACTCCTATAAAGTTTCAGAACAATGTCAGAATCTTTTTTGTCCTTTGGGGTTATTGTAAAGATCTTAGACATTTATAAATATACCGGAAGGAGAATGGAGGTTGGAGACTAGGGAAATAGTGGGGAAAATAAGGAGGGTTCAGATAAAAAGAACAAAAATGAATCTTCTCATTAAGAAGATGACAGAAATAGCCACTTCCTGTTATCTAGAACATCTCTACTTTCCATTGCTAGAGGTGTGTGTGATGAGTGAATGAATGAAACACTTACAGTTGCATCCTAGGTTGGTGATCTCTGCCACGTCTTGGATGTAATTTAGCTATCTGTTCCTCAAAACCTTGTATTTATTGGAAGGGCTCTCCTTCCTTCGTTCCAGCTTCGACCTCAGAAAAAAATTAATGGGACTACTCAGAGTAATATATGGGCCCCCAATTTATGTTGAAACTCAAATACTTTGGCCACCTAATGAGAAGGAAGGACTCACTGGAGAAGAGCCTAATGCTCGGAAAGATTGAGGGCAATAGAAGAAGGGGACGACAGAGAATGAGGTGGCTGGATGGAGTCACTGAAGCAGCAGGCGTGAGCTTAAACAGACTCCAGAAGATGGTAGAGGACAGGAAGGCCTGGAGGAATGTTGTCCATGGGGTTGCGATAGGTCGGACACGACTCACAACTAACAACAACAACAAATATGTATAGAGGTAGTCCTTGACTTACAAGAGGAACCGTTTGAAGTCACAGTTATGACTGTTGTAGCATCCCCATGGTTCCATGATTTACATTCAGATGCTTGACAACCAACTCACATTTATGATGGTCGCAGTCCCTCAGAATTATGTGATCCCCTTTTGCGACCATCTGACAAGCAAAGTCAATAGGGAAACCAGATTCACTGAACTTACTAATTTCTTACTAATTTCACAACTGCAGTGATTCGCTTAACAAAGGTGGGAAGAAAAGTCTTAAAGTGGAACAAAACTCACTTAACAAGTTTCTCACAACAACATCAATTTTGGGTTCAGTTGTGCTTGTAAGTTGAGGATGTTGTATGTATACGTGCATTTGTCTATGTGTATATAGGTTGTGTGTGTGTGTGCATAAACACTATATATAAATTGTGAATGTACAGAACATTCTCAAGGACTTATTGACTATAGGTTAAAATATATTAGAATTACTTCATTCTCACATGCTTTTACCTCTTAAACTTTAGAAAAGGAATTATTTTGCTTTGTGAGAAGAGGAAGAAAAGAACTCCAGTTTCATCCAAACAAAAATCTTCTGGCTTTATATTAATAATGACCTCAATTCTGACCATTAACTTGGAATTAATGACCAGTTAAGGTTAATGGCCCCAAGGTCTTGAGTCATTAAACTGGGAGGAAATACCCTGTTCTTTGATCGTTATTCCTTTATTAAAGATGGGTGAGCTTTTTTTTTTTAAAAAAAGGGGGGGGTCTCAAGATGATCTAATGCTAACAGTGAATGCAAGCATTGTGCTACATATATTTTAGCATCTGGAATGGACTCCCAAGCAAAAGAACTCAACTGCTTCCAATACTAATCTAGTAATGTCTGACATAGCTAAACTATTTGAAATTCACCTCCATCTCGAGGATGCAACGAAAAGTGGGTACAATGTAAACTGAAAATACTCACTGAGAACTTATAAATTGTTCTGTGCCTCTCTCAATATAGGGTTAACCATATCTGGGCTGCAAAAATCAGAACTGGCACTAGATTGTTGGTATTCCCAAATTCATAGTCCTATTTTCATGATTGCCTTTCTCTCCCTCTCTCCCTCTCCCTCCCTCTTCCTCTCCCTCTCCCTCTCCCTCTCCCTCCCTCCCTCCTTCCTTCCCTCCCTCCCTCCCTCCCTCTCTCTCTCTCTCTCTCTCTCTCTCTCTCTCACACACACACATACACACACACACACACACACATACACACACACACCTATCTATAGATTGATCTATCCATCCATCCATCCATCCATCCATTGTGATGCAGCTATTAAACAAAGTCTAGAAAACTACACATAAATATTCCACTTAGTCCTACTATTCTTGAACATGGAGATAATGATTTTCACATTCACTTTTTATGTTAGATGCTTTCATGAGTTTATTGCATGAAATCATCCTTGGCAGTAAACAATGCTCAACAAGGTCTCTTGGAGATCACGTGTTTCAGGAGGCCATCTCTTGTACCCTGCATGGCTCTGAGGTTCCATGAACGAAGGAAGAAGTGCAGAAGAACCACCCTTCAGAAGACTTCTTTCTCCCATTGTTGTGCTTGTGCAGTTGTTCCAAAGGCAGACACAACACATTTCAAAACCCTTTGACGAATCCTTGGGGAGCAGATGTAAAGTCCCAGCACAATGGTTTCTCCAGAATGGTTTATAAACAATCAACCTTCTTCTGACTAATGTACCATATTTAAAGCAAGATTTTTCACTACATAGAACAAGGGTTAAACGATAACTTGACTTATCTTTTACATGACAAAAAATAAAGAAATTGCAAGACCTTTTCACATATTAGATATGTATTGTCATTTATCATCTAGATATCGGAGTAGTAGTGCAAGGTAATAAAACATATCATCGAAAAAATGTGCTATAGGTCTGAATCACTCTCCCATTCCACCTCCCAGCTAACTGTAGTATTAAATCAAACAAGCAGAACATTTCCTTGGGCAGGCATTGCCTTTTAATTTCCTGAAGAACCTTAAAATATCATTCATTACAAGTACTACACATATTTGGTTTTTAAAAGTCTCATAAATCAATAGCAGGCTGACTGTAATAATTATTACAAGTTAGTGCATAATTTTCGTGCTGAAGGCTCCATGTAGAACTTTAGCATATGCAAACGAGGCAATTCAAACTGTGTATAGATATTAATATGAAGAAGCAGGTAACGAGGTGCCGGCTATGAATTATGCATCAAGCGCGGCTGATCTTCAATGAAGAAAATGAATTCAGCATGTAATCTAATTAGTGATGGAAGTCTATTACATCTAACTGCAAAAGCAACCGTCCTTGAAACAAATTTATTTACAGTCCATGTTACCAATTGAAACAACTTTGAAATGATGTGTAAGACAACAGCTTAATTGTAAACTTTTTTTTTTTCTTCTGCAGCTCCAGACCTGGGAGGCCTCCAAAACGGACACAGAGTGTGACCTCTCCAGAGAATTCCCACATCATGCCCCATTCTGTTCCTGGTCTTCTCTCACCAGGAATTATCCCACCGACAGGTAGGAACTCTTAAACATGGACTAGAAAGTCTTCAAATCATTTGCCTTTGTGGCATCAGAAGGGGACCTACTGAAAGCTGTAGGTCTCCAGGTTGAGTGGTTCAATCCATCCACCATTTTGTATTCCAGGGCTGTGGCTTCTTCAAAATGAAACTGTCTTTTGGCTTGTTGGTATGACATGTTAGGTTTCATACTTGACCAGGAAAGTTGGTTTTATAGCCAGCTGAAGAGGACTTCTTGTCTTTAGCTACCAATGAGCAGTTGTCCACCCTGCTCATAGGTAGACCAGACCAAGAAATCAACTTCAGAGAAAGGTTAAATTCAATTTATTGAGATTGGCCGTAACAACAGATCCTTGAAATTCTGATTGTGTTGAATCTTCTCCTTCTTATACCTCAGTGAATTAAGGAGGCACCTGCCCAACTCACTTCCAAAGCTTGTCCTTTTTTCCTGGACTTTAAAATAATGCTTCAGCCCCCTTTGCCTGGAGAATGGTTCCTACATATCTCCCATCAACATCATTTTCCTTATTCTCCACAGTGCTTCCTTTTGGAGGTACCCAAAACATAAGAGCGAGCTAGCCATAATATAGAGAGCCAGGTTGGTCCAGTGCTTAAGGCACCAGTCTAGAAACCAGGAAATGGTGAGTTCTAATCCCACCAGGATTAGGGGACTGGAGGCTAAAACATATGAAGAACGGTTACAGGAACTAGGCATGGCTAGTCTAATGAAGAGAAGGACCAGGGGAGACATGATAGCAATGTTCCAATATTTGAGGGGCTGTCACAGAGAGGAGGGGATCACCCTATATTCCAAAACACCTGAAGGCCAGAGAAGGAATAATGGATGGAAACTGATCAAGGAGAGATTCAACCTAGAAATAAGGAGAAATTTTCTGACAGTAAGAACAATCAACTGATGGAACAGATTACCCTCAGAAGTTGCGGGAGCGTTGTCAATGGAAGTTTTCAAGATGAGACTGGACTGTCAGAAATGGTGTAGGGTTGCTTGCTTGAGTGGGGGTTAGATGACCTATAAGGTCCCTTCCAACTCTGTTATTCTATTCTATTCTATTCTATTCTATTCTATTCGATTCGATTCGATTCGATTCGATTCGATTCGATTCGATTCGATTCGATTCGATTCTCAGCTGGGTGATCTCAGGCTAATCACTCCATCTCAGACCTAGGAAGGAAGCAATGGTAGACCACTTCTGAAACCCAAGAAAACTGAAGGAATTTGTTCAAGCAGTCCACAAGAATCAGGCATGGTTGAACAGAAAGTGGGGAAGCCATACTACATATTAAGGATATTAGAAAATTTAATGATGTTTGGTTTAGGACAACGCAGGTCCCAGTTCCTATTCAGTTAATAAGCGTGTAGAAACTTTTTAGCATAAAAAAAATTATGTTTGTTGTAAAGATAAAAGAATCAAGCTGCTAGTTCAGCCAGCAATGAAATAAGGTAAATGAAAACTTGAAAAAGAAAGAAAAATAAATAAAGAAGACAACTGGAAAGAAGGGGAAATATAATGAATATTAAGTCTCTGGGGATATTTGAAAATACAGATCTACAGATTTCTTTTTTCTCTCTGCCTACTCACCTTATTTTTTTTTCTCTTTCCTTTACTTCACCGACTATTCATTTCATTCTCTGTCTCTCTGTGTGTATTTAAATTTCCTGATCTGCTGTTTGATGATTGCTGGAAAATTCTCTCATTTATATAAAAAAAGTATCTTTTTATTTTACACACTGTTGGTTTTGTGCATGTAGTATGTCTTTATTTGAAAAAAAAAATGAATATGGAAATAATGGAAATTTCACGTGATTTGCTGTAAATAGGAATGAATGCGTTAGAGGAGTCAGCCAGAGAGAAAAAGAATCATTTCCAAAAATATGTATATATTCTGTGTTATGCTAGATTCCTAGGTGCCTTTTCTGTTCCCCATCTCCTTTAGGTTAAGAAATAATAATTGCAAGCAATAATGATAATTCTTGCCTACTTAATAGTCGCATACATGGATTTTCCTAGCTTTTGTAGGAAATGAAGTAAAATGTGTTTTGTATTTCTGAAATCTTGTTTCAGTGATCACCTTCTTTAAGGAAGTGTAATAAGCCACCCAGTGATCACATTTCAACTGAAACAAGGTGGCCATCCAGAGATCACCTTGGAAGAATCAAGAGATGTTGGCTGGTTGTCCTTGATCTTGTATCATCTGCCTTCTTTTGTATTTTCACATGTTTAACTGCTTAATCAGAATATTCACCAGTAGTAGGAAATGATCTTAAGGTTAACTCAGCCTTTTAAGAGTCTGTATAATTCTCGATGTGAACAGCAATTTCCCACTTTGCTAACAATAGCAATAGCAATAACAACAATAACAATAATAGAGTTGGAAGGGACCTTGGAGGTCTTCTAGTCCATCCCCCTGCTCAGGCAGGAAACCTTATACCATTTCAAACAAATGGTTGTCCAGTCTCTTCTTAAAAACTTCCAGTGTTGGAGCATTCACAACTTCTGAAGGAAAGTTGTTCCACTGATTAATTGTTCTACCTGTCAGGAAATTTCTCCTTAGTTCTAGGTTGCTTCTCTCCTTGATTAGTTTCCATCCGTTGCTTCATGTCCTGCCTTCAGTTGCTTTGGAGAATAACTTAACTCCCTCTTCTTTGTGGCAACCCCTAAGATATTGGAACATTGCTGTCATGTCACCCCTAGTCCTTCTCTTCATTGAACTAGACATACCCAATTCCAGCAACCATTCCTTAGATGTTTTAGCTTCCAGTCCCCTAATCATCTTTGTTGCTCTTCTTTGCACTCTTTCTAGAGTCTCAACGTCTTTTTTACATCGTGGTGACCAAAACTGGATGCAGTATTCCAAGTGTGGCCTTATCAAGGCATTGTAAAGTGATATTAACAGCTTCTCCTGGAACATTTTACAGTTCTAATGGAAGAGACACACCAGAGTCCCTCCTTTAATGGGGATGTAAGAATTACACAGCTCTGTTTCCCCAGAAGTGTGAAGCTCCAGGGCTGTTTTTATTATGGCCATTCTTTGGCAAGGAGTGATTACTAGAGGCTTATGGCTCTTTGTAAAAAATAGCCTTTCTTCAGAAATAGACAATATGAAGGCAGCTGAAGGTAGAGAGTATATGAGACTCATAAGTCTATTGCCATGCCTTAAATTCCCATGGAGAGCCCCATCTCAAGGAGAGACTACTGGCAGTATTTCTTTAGCCAGTTTTCACTCATCTGCTAATGTTTCTGGGTTTTGTTGATATGCAGATGCAACCAGGCAGTTAAAGAGGAACTTTTGTTTATTAATTTTCATTTATCATATTTAAAGACCACCCATCTCCTTCACAGAGTGGTAAAGGGCAGTGTACCAAAGCAAAACATCTCAGCTTGTCCAAAATAGTCAAAAAAGCAGGGAGCTGTTGGTTCATAAGTACAGTTGCAAAATCTACAGGCAGATAACAAATCACCTTGAAATAACCATGCATTATCTTGAAACTTGAGAAGAGGAATGGAATTGGAGTACATGAGTGGTGTCAGCCTAGGAAAAGATCTCCTGAGTTTAAAGCAGGGATCTTCAAAGTTGGCCCTTTTATGACTTGTGGACTTCAACTCCCAGAATTCCCCAGCCAGCATGAAGTCCACAAGTCATAAAAGGGCCAAGTTTGAAGACCACTGGTTTAAAGGGTTCCTGATGAGTGTCATGCTGATCCTGCATGGACCACTGATGATGTTCCCTAGTCAGGTTATGAAATGTCTATAACTAAGCTCAGAGAGCAGGATTCTGCAACCATGCTTCGTACTCACAAACAAACCAATGTTATGTATCTGTAGTGGACTGCAGTGGATAATGGCTGGGTGATAGTTTATTTATTTATTGGTTTGTTTATTTTATTATTAGTATTTCTACGTTGCTGTATTCCCAACAGCCTGAGTGGCCCAGGATATGAATGAAACTTAATCTAGACAAAATAGAGTTGTTGATAGGAGATGGTAAACCATACTTTTCTGGAGGGGGCTACAGCCTTCCAGAATGATAAACTTGGAGATGAAATTTCCCAGTTTCAGTTTAATTTTTGTGGAAGAAATTGTCTTAAAATCTGAAGTTCGCTTGGGATAAAGTTCATGGAGAACAGGAGAATCTCCATGTATAAACCCCTTCTAGTGGTTGATGGACTCATCTGTACTTATTGTGGGTCATGTCAAGTTGAATGGAAGGTCCAACCTCTTTGCTTGCTTTTTTAAATAATCCGTAGACAATAAGGCCACACACAAAACCCCTAGACAATATGGCCAATCCTTTCTAGTATCTATAGCCCTATTATGGCCTTAATATTTTTTTGCCCACATTCTGGAGAACTCAGTAGCTTGTTACTGAAATAATAGAATAAAAAGAGAGGAGAGGTTTCTGGCTTTTTTTCCCCAGCAAATGCCAGACAGGGCTGAAGAACTTTCTAACTGGGGAAGTTAGGAAAGATTTCTTTGGGTGTGTGCAAGGTCCCTTCTGCACAGCTGCCCATTCCACGGAAACCAATGGAGGGTTATAACATGATTTCCAGCAACTGTGACTTTTGCACAAACTCCTAGCTGAGAGCTAAATGTGGTGAACTGTGCCCTGTGTTGCAGGACAATAGTTCAGTGATTCTTATTGTGTGTGAGTGGTGCCCTCCAGAAACAAATTAATTCAATAATTAAAGGCTGCTGTGATTGCATATTATCCATTCATGGCCCAGGCGTCCTGCCACGTCTCTGAAGGATACCTGGTGTGAGTTGCCTTCAAGAGGGAGACCAACTCCTAAGGCTCCTCCGAGGCCGTTTCTTCCTCATGTACCTTCTGCAAGCCAACCGTTTTGAAGATAAGTAGATGTGTTGCCATATCACTTGAGGGAAGGATGTGTCTGAATTGGCTGATGCCTGGCAAAGAGCTACAGGAACAGCTGTGGCTCTCAGTTCCCCATGGAGAAGGGATTATAGAGCCCAGTGTAACTTCTCCATCTATAATGGGCAGCAATCTAATTGGTGGTATGAAATGTCCCACTTTCTCTGCACCAGAGCTGCTCCTTGCCATCCTGTCCTCCCTTCTTCCAAGCCTGTTTCTGTTTCCCAATCCCCTCCCTCTTCAGTGATGGAGAGCAGGGAGGGTCTCCTTGATTCTTAGCATTGCATTGAAGCCTTGCTGAGTCTCAAACTGTCCTCAGATTAAAATTTAGAAAGATTTCCTTATGTCTAGAGCGTCTCTCAACCTGGTCTCTCATCCTTTTCCTCTGAAAAGAAAACCAATACAGGGAATGGGTTTGGCCCTCAATAAATGGCATGGCTGAGTCATTGCACTATTATAATCATGATTTGGAATTACAAATGATTTTCCTTTTCAGCTTGGTTGACAGCGTGTGCTGTTCATTGGATCACATTTATGTCATGCCTTCCTGTGTGATGGAAGGCTTCAAAGTAGCTAGCCAGATTTTTAGAAATCACAGAGAAACAAGGCAAAGCAGTGGTGCTTAAATGAAATGCTACCCATTCCTGCTTTTTAAAAGTAAGAAGAGTGAACAGTCAAGCTAGTCACAAGCTAATGCCACCTCAGCCATGGTGATTAATAGGAAGGGACTGTGAAATTGTTTTTGTTGTTATTGTTCAGTCACTTAAGTCATCTTCCACTATCTCCCAGAGTTTGCCCAAATTCATGTTCGTTGCATCAATGACACTATCTAAACCAGGGGTCTTCACTTCTGGACTTCAATCCCCAGAATTCCTCAGCTAGCGTGCCTGACTGAGGAATTTTGGGAGTTGAAGTCCACAAGTCATAAAAGGGCCAAGTTTGAAGACTCCCTGACCTAAACCATCTCATCCTCTGCTGTCCCCTTGTCCTTCTACTTTCCATCTTTCCCAACATCAAGGTCTTTTCCAATGAGTCCTCTCTTCTCATTTGGTGGCCCAAATATTTGGGCTTCAGCTTCAGGAAATGTCCTTCGAAAGACCAGGCAGGATTGATTTCCTTTAGGATGGACTGATTTGATCTCTTTGCAGTCCAAAACACTCTCAAGAATCTTCTCCAGCACCTCAATTTGAAAGCGTCAGTTCTTAGGCACTCAGCCTCCCTTCTGGTCCAGCCCTCACAGCCGTACATTATTACTGAGGAAACCATACAACTGACCATAGTGAAATTGTTAGTTCAGATCACAAGGAAGTTGGGCACCTCAGTACCATTGCATTCAAACCTTGTTGGATCTCAAACTATTCTAACGAATTAGAAATATTTCCTTATTACTAGAGCTTGTCCTCTGCAATCAGGTCTCATTTCCAGGGATAATTCATCCATTCTTAACATCCATATCGGTGACATTACAAAGTTCACTGGTACAGATTTACACCTAGTTAGCATTTGCATAAGTTTGAAACAGAGGTTTTGTTATCTAAAAGTCATAAATTTGAAAGAACCACTTGTAACGTATGACCCTTCTAATCTTGAAGATTTGCTAGCCAATCTCAAATCTAAGGCATTAGGGATGTTAAGGAAAATTTACTGGGTGTTGTTGTGTTTCTGACTGTTATTCTTATTTACATTCTAATTTTAGTCATTCCAAGCTTTATTCCCTTTTAATTTCATCCACATAAAATTGGCTCTGGATATAGTTTGAAATACATTTTAAAAATATTTTTTTCATTTTCCTGGTATTTGCTTCTTTTTGTTAGACAGCTAGAAAGATCTTTTCTCTTCTGAAATATTTACTGAAGTTTTCACAGTTTTAATAATACAACTTTCAGGTGACGTTTGGGCTGATGGTCCTCTTCCCTGTTTATAAGAATGGAAAACCATTAGGATTATATAATCTGACCTTGGTACAGAAAGGAAAGAAAAAACAACATTTTCAAGATTAGGAACTCTGGATTTCAGTCACAGAAATGAGTAAAATCATCGATCAGGAAATCAGAATAAACAGTGAATTAGCTTTGTTGGAAACATTCCCTGAGGACATTGAGAAAACAAAAGCTAAAAAGTTGGTTGTAACAAAAATGGAAGCTGGGAATTTTCTTTGTACAGAAATTAAACTTGGTATATTGTGATGGCATAAAAACCAACCCATTGATTATTTCTTCAAATGGGACAATGTGAACTGATATTCTTTTGGAGATAGACCGAACTGGACACTTTACATGGAGACCCCTTTCCCCCAAAAAATATCACTACCCATCTTTGTGGTAAACACCTGCCTCCTTTTTACCACCAGAATCAGAAAGATAGTTGTAATGCATTCTAAAATTAAGAGATGATGGTTTAGATTAGAAATATTTCTTATTATAAATGCCATCTTAAAATTACTACAATTCCCAATGTATCAACATTTCTGAGTTCTAAGCTATGAAATCTGTTTTTGTTTTTCTGTTTGTAGTTAATAAATATAAATAAAGTCATACTTAAAAGAAACAAGGCAGTTCATTAACACAATCGCCCTTAAGTGCTTTCTCTACTGCTGTTGACCCCAGAAGGCCCCCCTCATTCTTAGAGGCAATGAAGCAGATCAGAAGATGACTGGAGCACCAAGAGTGGAAATCTCAGCCAGAAGACAAATGTGTTCAGATTAGAACTCATTATTGTGATATCATGCAACAATATTGCATCTTCAATATTGCATCTTCAACATTAACATCGGTAGCTTTGAAAAGCTATCCTAGACCTCACAAACACTTGAGTGCGCTTGAGAAGTGCACTTGAGAAGTAAAGTTATTCTTCTCCATCGTGAAACTTACAATGTCCCCATTGTCCCATCTGTTGGTTTTGTGAGATAATTTTCAGTTTCCAATGCCTGAAGATGTGTAAAAGAAGTTAGTGAGCTCAATCTTGTGGCTTCTTGACTTATATCTTTCTTAGCGGAGAATATTCAATGGGCGGATTTCAGTAGGATCAATCTGTCTTTTCAGAAGAAGACTATATAAGGGACTTTATATATTTATTTATATTATATCTACCCATTCCTGCGAAGGAGAGTGTCTGCGTGTGTCTGTGTGTGTATGAACTGTCCCACTGGCACATGCAGCAAAAGAAACTCCTGGGGCATTGTTTTTTCCAAGAGTATAGCTTTACGGATACTTCCACATAGGTAAGAAGCCAGTTCTGAGGTTTTTGCCTAGGTAAAAGTCCCTCTTTCTCCCCTTTCTCCCACTGTCCATTGTCCACCATTTTGGGAACGGTCTGCGCCTTTCAGAGGTTTCCCAGCATTCGACCTTGAGGTGTAGAAATTAGGCCACATTGGTGAATTCCAATTCCTCAATTCCCTCCCAGCTCCCCTGCATATTCCAATTTCTCCACTTTCCCCCTCCCTAGTTTCTGTTGTCTGGTTGCAGGCAGAGAGATGTATGAGAAGTCAACCATGACAGTGAGTACACACACACACACACACACACACACACACACACGTATCTCCAAGTCATTGTGGTCTCTCTGCATCTGCTTAAACTGATTCATGCAGTTTTCTTGGCAAGATTTGCGAAATGGTTCTCCATTGCCTTCTTCTTAGGGCTTAGAAAGAATGACTGGCCCAAGGTCACCCGGCTGGCTTTGGGCCTACGTGAGGCTAGAACTCATGATCTCTAGTCCATTCCCTTAGCCCAGGAACAGGCAGCCTTGGCTCTTTTATGACTCGTGGACTTCAACTCCCAGAATTCCTGAGCCAGCATGGCTCAGCTTGGAAACTTCTCCCTTTCCCCTCAGCATGGCTGGCTCAGGAATTCTGGGAGTTGAAGTCCACGAGTCGTAAGAGAGCCAAGGTTGCCTACCCCTGGCTTAGCCACTGCACTAAGCTGCCTCTTGAGTAGGACTGCTTGGTTAAAAATTATCCTTTTCCTCAAAATCTAAAGGTGTTATATGTGGAAGGACCTTTCAGGTGGGTCCAAAACCCATGATACATCAGGAGAAATACTTTCTTCCAAACCAATTTTACTGTGTTTTATTTTGTTGTTGTTGTTGTTGTTTTTGGTTTGTACGTCTGATTTCTATTGCACCACCTCTAGTCAGAGTTACAGTTTAATTGAATTTATTTACTTATTGACATCACATCTATGTTCTGTTCCCAAGGGTGCCTTCTGGTTTTTATTTCCATTGCTTAATGTTAACATTTTGTACATTTCTTTACAATTTCTTACTTTTGCTTGTTGTTCCTGTGATAACTTAATGTGATTCCCCTTAACAGAGCTTACATTATAATCATTAGGGTCTTTATTTGTGTTGCTGTTTTTTGTTTTTGTTTTTATTGTGTGTTTTCCTGCCTTGGGTCTGTGATTGTAAATTGCTTTATAATTTCATTCCAAGGACATCCACGCACACTTGATGTTTGTTGCTCTTTCAGGTAAGGTTTGGAAATATTTCACTTGCTTTTTTTTGTGTGTGTATTGACAATGTGGAAGCGAAAACGTCTGCTGGTTGAGAATCAAGCAAACCTTTGATTGGAAACATAAATTTACCCACTTGAAATGTTTCTAGTGTCTAGCATGGATCAATCCATCTTTTCCCAAAGGGTGAAAGATGCATTTTACTGCTTTTGTTTTCTCTCTTTTTTATTTTCTGGCTGATCCTTAGGAATCAAAATCTATCCTCTTTGCCGCTGAGCATAGACTTGTGAATTTTGCCTCTTTGGAGTTAAAAACTATTCCAAGCGATAGGAGATTTACTTGAAGTACATCTCTCCTCTCCCCCCCCTCTCTTTCTTTCTTTCTTTCTTTCTTTCTTTCTTTCTTTCTTTCTTTCTCTCTCTCTCTCTCTCTCTTTTTCTCTCTCTCTCTGTGTCTGTCTCTCTCTGTCTCTCTCTGTCTCTGTCTCTTTCTCTCTCTCTCTCTCTCTCTCTCTCTGTGTGTGTGTGTGTGTGTGTGTGTGTCTCAGTCTGCCTGTCTCTCTCTGTCTCTCTCTCCTTCTCTCCTTCCCTCACCCTCCCTCTCTATTCACAATTTCTGTTTTTGTTCCATTTCTGTTGATGCTTACTCTTCATACCGGTAGTGAGGATGTCAAGTTTGTTGCTGTTAAGCCCTGTTCTAGAGTTACCTGGTTTGCTTTTATTGAGAAAGCAAAAAGCAAGCCGCTAACTGGTGCAAACATGAGACTGAGCATCCATATTGGGACCTAGAAAGCAAAAAGGGACATTTTTTGTTGTTGTTTATATGTGATTTTCAGCTGTTATGGTCACTATACAGCACACAGATCCATGCAGATGCTCAGATTTTAATAACACTTCCTAAATCATTAGTTCTTCTCTTATCCTGTATGAGTGTAGACATGTAGGTTCCCCAAATATTTTGCCATCTCTACAAAAATGCAAGACAGTAAATTGGGTGTTATCAGGAATATCCCCAAAAGGCTTTAATTCCCTTCTCTCCAATTGCAGAGATGCTATTGCTTTCTTACTCCTGTCTGTCTGTCTGGCCAGCTATTTAGCTATAATTTATCTAAAGTTTTGAAGTCCAAAGTTTCTATTAAATCATCAAGGCTTTCATGGGTTCAGTAGTGTTTTATCCTTAAGGGAACTTTTAAAAAAACAAGAAATCCATTATAAAATTATCAGATGACACATGGAATGAAACATGCCTCAATCATGTTAGCTCTGACCTATCTCCTCAGAGCTAATCATGTGAAGAGAAATTTTACATATAGAAGAGACTGGATACCACGTATCTGGAATGGTATAGGGCAGACATGTCAAACACAAGGCCCGGGGGCCGGATGCAGCCCGCAACGTGGTTGAATGTGGCCCGCGAAGCCATCCTGGAAACAGTGAGGGAATGGTCCCTGCTGCCTTGGTCCTGGCCCAGGCCAGCCGGGAGCCAATGTACAATTTTGTGGTGGCCATCTATGCTGAAACACATTCAGTCTTAGCTCCACAAGGCCGTCTAGAAACAGTGAGGAACCAGCCCCTGCCGTGTCAGCCCCGCCCCCTGGGTGCATGCTGAGCAGGTGTCACCCTTTGTGAGGAATGAAGAAATGGACCATGCCTTGGCGCTTGCCCCAGTCCCACCCCCTTCCGCCAGAGACCCTCAGATCTGTCCCACTCCTGCCCAGGCCCCCACAGGCACCCTTGAGACAAACGATGTAGAGCTGGCCATGCCCACCCAGTAGGCCACACCCACTCCACCCACGCACAGCCAGTAAGCCGCACCCACCCTGGCCACACCCACCCGGTCCCCCGAGGGCAGCCGCAATGCTGATGCGGCCCTCAATGAAATTGAGTTTGACACCCCTGGTATAGGGTCTCTTGCTTGGGTAGGGGGGGTTGGTCTAGAAGACCTCCAAGGTCCCTTCCAACTCTGTTATCCTGTTATCAAAATTTCTCTTCACATGGGTTGGAATCCTCCATTCAGACAGATTTGTGATGCTATGGCGTGACAAATTAAAATTCCATTCACATTTATTCTAAGCGTAAATAAGCCTGGATTATACCAAATAAGGACTGAAAAGTCCCTAAGATTAGGGATTTTTGTGTTAGCAAATGCTAAACAAAGTCAATGCATCTTTTTTTTATTTCCTTGTATGTGTAACACCTGGTTCTGTCCATCTATAGTTAATTAATAAAAATTGTTGGGGTTATTGTCTTTCATGCATTCTATATTAATCAATATATTTATGAGAGTTCTATTTATTGATTTTATTTATATGCCCACCCAACTTGGAAAAAACAACTTTGGTTGGCTTAGAGTTGGGTGTAAATAATAATAATGATGATGATGATGATGATGATGATGATGATGATGAAAGGGACCTTGGAAGTCTTCTAGTCCAACCCCCCCTGACACACAACATAAAACTTAGAAACTTTCCAACATAAAACTTTCCAAGTGACGGCTGAGTGTTGGCTCTCAGCTCGATTTATTTTGCTGAATTTTCTCTACCTTGAAGTTCTTGCATTGAAAAAATACAGAATGCAATAGCTTAATAATAAATGTAAGATTTCTTGTTAAAACTCCTAAATCTCATACCGTGTTATGGCTTTCCCATTCTCTAAAGGTTGCATTGAAGTCAGTTGACTGGGTATAGGCAGATTTATTTCTGAGTAACCAAGCATTGTAAATTATTTAAGTGAACAATATCAAGTGGACTTTAAATGGAGAGACTGAAATGTAGTTGTTACTCACAGCTGGAAAATCAGAAATCTCAATAATTAATAAACACTCAAAGCTAAAATATTGGTTGATCGCCATTGCGTTTAGCCATTATAGCCGATGCTATGGTATATATTTATATAACTGTCTTAGACAAATACACACCCAATAAACATGTGAGTAAATTTTATATAGATATGGGTTATGAAATAAGACACTTCCAATTTTACGCGGGAGAAAACCCGAATAACCAAAGACCTACATATATATATGGAGAGAGAGAGAGAGAGAGAGAGAGAGAGAGAGAGAGATAGCATATTCTATAACTTCTACATAACTCATATAAAATCTGCTTTTCTAAATACATCAAATTATATTATAAAAACCTGTAACAAATTATTTTTAAATTTATGCAGAGTTTTGATGGCTAAATAATGAATATTATTCAGTTCTGTTAGATTCAGAAGCGGGCAGTCAACACTTAGGCTTTTGGAAAGATAGTTTTTCTGACTTTATCCATTCTGTATTTTGAGACTTTAATGCACGTTGGCCTACCGTATTTCATCAAGACATCAGATTGGTTCCATGGTACATAAATGTTTCATGCAATATTCCGTAGAGAACATTAAATAAAAATCACAAAGGGTTGACTGGGCATTTTGCACCCCTATCTTCCGGGGAATCTGCAGAAATCCTTCCCGCTCTTGTCTCTTGCTGTGACCCTGCTTATCATTAAGCAGGTGATTTGACGAAACGTAAATCAGCATCAAATGCCCTGCGTGAAGCAGCCGAGTGATTCAAGGAAATTATCAAAATGGCAACACTCGCTAGGTGCTTGGGGCAAATATAAGCTGACAGTATTTATACATCAAAACTTCACTCAGTGTAAGATTGATTTTGTTTCATTTTGTTTATTTTCATTCCCCGTAGCAAGCTCCGTTTGTCCTGCAAAATGTTCCCTGCATCATTAGGCTCTCAAAGAACGCATTTTAGCATAGAGACTTTGCTCAAGCTTGCAAAGATGGCAATCCATTTGAAAAAAAAATACACTGTTTTTTCCTGTCTTTTCTTCAAGGTGTAGTCACAGTGGTGTGGAGGAAAAACCTCTGTTTGTACAGGTAGTCCTCTATTTACAACTGCTTGTTTAGTGACTGTTCAACGGCCCTGAAAAAAGTAACTTGTGACCATTTTTCGCACTTACGGCGGTTGCAGCATCCCCATGGTCACATGATCAAAATTCAGATACTTGAGGATATTGTGTTATTAAGTAAATGATTAAATAAGATGGGAAATAGATAACTCTTAGGAAATAGAACAAGATTATATTCAAATAGATAAAATATGCATTTTGGATATTATACTTTGTTATGAAGTGAGATAAGAGAAATTTAGGTTACCCAAAGTCTGGAAATTATAAATATTAAAGGTTAAATTGGAATATTGATAAGAAATTAAAAACTGAGTAAAATTAATAACAGGATATGGATTGTTTATGAAGATTGAAGGTAATTAAGATATGTATAAGCTAAAAATCTATTGATAAATGTAATAATGATGTTCTTATTGAGTTGATATAATTAGAAATGTACTAACCTGAATATGAGACAGTAAATGTTAAGGGAAAAAGAGTAGAAATATTTGATGCTGTAACCTGAGATTTGTACTAAGATTTTGTTATTGAGCTATTGTAATCAAGTCACCACATTGTTTTTAAATATTCAAATGTAAAATTGGAACGCTAATATAATATTTTTTAAAAAAATTCAGACACTTGGCAACCGATTCATATTTATGACGGCTGGAGTGTCCTTGGGTCATGTGGTCACTTTTTGTGATCTTCAGAGAAGCAAAGTCAATGGGGGAGTCAGATGCCCTTAACAACCATGTTGTTTACTTCACTACAGTGATTTACTTAACAACAGAGGACATAAAATGAGGCCAAGCTAACTCAACAACTGTTCTACTTAGCAAAAGAAATTTGGGACTCAATTGCGATCATTAAGTCGAGGAATACCTATATAAAGAATACTTTTGTTGTTATCAAAAGCTAAGACCACCAAGGAAGAATGCAATTAAATTGAAATAGTGGTGGTAGCCTGCAAGATATTTTTCATGTATTTGGATTAAAGTGCACAGGCTCAGTCCGAGGTCAGAAATGAACTTTTAGGTAAAATGTAGCATGTCTTTCTTTCACAGTTGCCTCTTATGCTGCTTTGAAACATGTCAAAATAAGTCCTCAAAACAGAGGCATTTGAAAGAAAGGCCGTTTTTTGTTCCTTATGTAAATGGAACGGGGTGTTTTACAGCAGGTTTAAGGTTTTTATAACTCTGAAGTTGTTAACAGCCAGCTGGTTTGTATCTGTTTTTTATGGTTATTCTTGTCATAGTCAGCCTCCACAATTTTTAATTATATTTTCAGTATGTCTTTCCCCTCCTCTTGAATCCCACAGCTACTCTTTTATTTAGATTTACCACCACCCCTCCCCCTCCCAAAATGGGGAAGGGATTCAATCTTGAGCAAGATGATTGTACACTTACTTGCTACTTAGATCTCATAGGCAAAAAACTGGGGTCAATACTGTGATAGAGAAAATGAGATCTGGGATCTTCGATGAATAAACTTGGGATGTGGTGTAGTTTAGTACCGATAAATGACTGTCACCCTGTTGCTGAAAAAAAAAAAATAACAGCCAATTTTCAAATTTTATTGATTTTGTCATGGAAATTAAGTTTTGCTACTCCGTTCAGGCTGTTAGTTCTGTTCAAAGGAGTTGTATCTGGCGAATTTGATTATACAGCAACTTCTCCTTTATCTCTGGCACGTTATTAATAATGCAACGAATATCATAAGGTTCAAGAATAATCAGGAAGTTGTTGCTTTGTGGCAAAGTGGCAAGATTTGCATCGTCCTAATCCGCTTTGGCACACCTATAAATAAATGTGTGGGGAAATTGCAGCTTTCGCTTCATTGCTAACTAAACTTGATTAATTAGTTTGGCTTGTATACAAAGGATGTGTTTTATTCATTTATAAAATATTTTATTACCCAGGTTTAATTTAATTAATTTATTTATTTGCACTCGTGGCAGAAGTACCAAGGTGCTTCCGGGTTGAAAGGATTAGCTGGTGACATCATCGTTGCCCTGGAGATGCCCTATTAGGGGGGTCCTTTCATGTTCTCGGCAGGAGCTGGAGTGAAGGACAGGAGCTCAACCTCACCCCCATGTCAGCTTTTGGGTCTCAAACATAGGCTTGCAGAACTGCCCAGTGTTCCAACCACTTTAGTCGCCATGTTCCTTATCCAGAAATGGATCCATATGGATTCCTTAAGCGAAGATCCTCACATAACGTGAGTCCTCTTCATTTCCATTTTTTGTTAATCCGCAGGACTAAAAATGCTCTTTCAGGAGACAACAATCTGTGGAAATTGCAGGAATACCGTGCTTTTCCTAAAGCTGGGTATAAAATGGAAATTGCTTAGGATCTTAGCAACTGAGTTCTATTGATCCGTTCCAACAGATCCTGTAAAGAAAAGATACATGCAGTGGTGGGATTCAAATATATGAACAACCGGTTCTCTGTGTGGATGCCGCTTCCAGAAGTCCATTCTGGGCTTGGGCAACAAAAAATTAGCTACTGGTTTTGCCGAACTGGTGTGAACTTACTGAATCCCACCACTGGATATATGGTAAGATACATAGCCACAACTGAACATGATGAAATATCTGTGGAGTTTTAGCACACTTAGTCAATGGTTCTCCTCTTGTGTCCTTTGAAGATGACGTCTGCACAGAGCACAAAACAGACAATATTTGTTTCAGCCCTACCGTCAAAGCATTGATTTGTGTAACGGAATTTCATTACTTGAACGGTCTAAAATCAATATAGGTATTATTATCAAAGTTAATATCTACAGACATTATGGCTCCAAAGACAACTTGTGGTACGCTGTATTATAATATCTGTTGTTGGCTGTTAAAGGTTAAGAAGTCTTTGTTTCTACTTACTTATGTTTAAATGTTTGACAGAATTTGGCTAAAGACTTAAACTGTTCCATGTTTATTCTGCTTAAGCCGGGATAACAACATTCAATCTATTGACTGGCAGGGAATTGCAGAGAAATGTGCTTTGACTGCTTCTGAATGAATTTTAAGATTTGAAAACCTGGGGTCAATTGATTTGTTTTGCTTTAAGAGAAATAGTATGTTAGAGCTTCATTTGTTATCAGAGATGGGGAAAGGTTAATAACACATTGCTTTCGTACACGTTCGTATTAAGTTTTCATCCTCCATGAATTTATATTTCCTTTCGAAAGCTGTGCTATCCAAAAGCTCCTCAAAATGTTGTTTGTATAATAATAATAATAATAATAATAATAATAATAATAATAATAATAATAATAATAATAATAATAATAAGTAGTAGTAGTAGTAGTAGTAGTGCCTTGGGTGCAATCCCAAAACAACTGGAGCACCACTTGAACACCATTGGCATTGACAAATTCGCCATTAGTCAATTGCAAAAGTCGGCCTTACTAGGAACCGCTTCCATCCTGCGACAATATCTGTAATACCATCAAACATCCACATCTGCCTATCCCAGGTCCTTGGTAAAATGCCAAATCCAGTCTGAACATCTGACTGACTGTGTGATGAACAATAACAATAACAACAATAATAATAGAGTTGGAAGGGACCTTGGAGATCTTGTAGTCCAACCTGCTGCTCAGGCAGGATACCCTATACCATTTCAGACAAATGGTTGTCCAGTCTCTTCTTACAAACTTCCAGTGTTGGAGCATCCACAACTTCTGGAGGCAGGTTGTTCCACTGGTTAATTGTTCTAACTGTCAGGAAAGTTCTAGGTTGGTTCCCTTTTTGATAAATGTGATAGGAAGCAGGAAATAGACCTTGCCTCCAAGAGGCGATGTGCAATGTAATTTTTTTTCCCTTCGATCAGCTTTCCCTGATGAAAAAAAGATACAGTCACACATGAGTCCTTGAACAAAACTTTGAGAACTTTAGTGTTATGTAGTTTATCAATGGGGCAAAATCCTATATTTACCTATACAAGGGGAGAAAATAGAAAAGTAGGGATTTATCAAAAGTTGAGGAACCTTAAGGTATAGAACCATTCTATACCTATGAGTCCAGAATAAGGAGGAGCAGGAAAAAGCATGTTATGGACCCTGTCAGCTAAAGGATTCTGACTGAGGGTTCTAGAACATTCTGTGCTGCTGCCTTGCCCTACAGAACATTGTGCCTCCTGAGGTGAGTATGGCTCTCTCTTGTGGTCTTCCAGAAGATCATTAAGACCTGGCTCTGTCAACTAGCAAAGGGATCCAGCAGTGATAGGCAACCCTGGGGGACGGGGGAGGGGCGGTGATTGATAGCTTGGGAACTCACTCTCTGTTTTCTTTTTTTCC
Source organism: Protobothrops mucrosquamatus (assembly GCF_001527695.2). Classification (NCBI taxonomy): domain Eukaryota; kingdom Metazoa; phylum Chordata; class Lepidosauria; order Squamata; family Viperidae; genus Protobothrops; species Protobothrops mucrosquamatus. The sequence goes on from NW_015386389.1 coordinate 3,813,876, forward strand.
TTTTTTTAATTTTGTCTATTTCTGGAAGGATTTCATTGTCTTTTTACTTGTAAACTGCTCAAAGTCACTTCAATTCGATAAGCGGTACAGACAGTCCTCAACAACAGTTCATTTAGTGACCGTTCAAAGTTACAACAGCACTGGGAAAAAAAGGTGACTCATGACCATTTTGCACAGTTACAGCCTTTTGTAGCATCCCCATAATCATGCAATCAAAATCCAGAGACTTGGCAACTGGTTCATACTTATGACCGTTGCTGGGTCCCAAGTCATGTGGGTCACTTTTTTGGGACTTTCTGACAAGCCAAGTCAATGGGCAAGCCAGATTCACTTCACAACCGGGTTACTGATTTATCAACTGCAGTGATTCACTTAACAACTGTGGCAAAAAAGGTTGTAAAATGGGGCAAAACTCACTTAACAAACGTCTCAGTTGACAACAGAAACTTTGGGCTCCATTGTGGTGGTAAGTTGAGGACTACCTGCATATAAATTGGATCCATCAATCAACAGTGCAGGGCTTTTCCTGTGGCAATCTAGGAACACAAAAGTTGGACTTGGAAAAAAGCAGGAGAGTTAATACTTTTGAACTTTGAAGTTGGAGAAGACGCTTGAGAAGGGAGCCAAGAAAACAAACAGATGGATCACGGAACAAATGCATTCTTGAGGCACAAACGGCTAGGCTCAAAATAGCATTCATTATGCAAAGATTTAGCTTTCACCAGAAGTCTATAAAGCTGGGAAAGATGGGAAGAAAGAGAAGAAGGGAACAATCTCCAAGTGGATTGATTTCCTTTTAAAGAGACAATTGTTACATTATCAGAAGATCTAAAACAGGCATGTCCAAAGTCCGGCCCGCGGGCCATTTGCGGCCCGCGGCCCGGTTTAATCCGGCCCTCGAACAGCCCTCCCTGCGCTATGTAAATGCGGCCCTCCCACGGCCCTCCGGCAAGTCCCATGAGAGAGAGAGAGAGAGACAGAGACAGAGGCACTTGCACTTCTGTCTCTCTCTCTCTCTCATGGGACTTGCCCCCTCGCACGGCTCCTCATTGGCCCTGCGCCCGGGTGTCCCGCCCCCTGGGAGAAGGGCGGCCAGGAAGTCCCTTTCCCGGGCTGGCCCCGTCCCAGACGCACGTGGCTGGGGAGCCATGCGGGGAAGCCCCAGGATCCCCGCTGGGAGCAACCCCCCGGAGCCTTTGCTGAGTGGGCCAGCCCTCCCGTAAGCCGCAGCCATGAGAGAGCAGCCCCTGCGATGTCCAGCCGGTGCAACCGTTGGCCAAGCAGCAGCAGAGCCGGAGATGGAAGGTCAGTGGCAGGGGGGGAGGGAGGGAGCTCTGAGTCCGCAGAGCACCGCCGCGAAGTGACTGCGGGGCAGGTGATTCGCCCCCCCGGCTTACTTGTTCCAGTCTCAGCTAGGGCATCACTTCCTGGGCCGCTCCCTGGGCAGCCGAACCAGCCACATGTCTCCCCGTGCTGGGCGGCAGTCATGGCTGGTGCGGCGGCCAGCGGGAGCATCGCTCCCCGGGAAGCC
>NW_015386389.1:3816569-3850675 GCF_001527695.2 Protobothrops mucrosquamatus
GGAACGCGGCGGAACCGCGTTCCGGCACCTTTTTCCGGGCCGGCCGCACCGGAAATAGCCCCTCCCACACCGGAAATAGCCCCTCCCAAATTTTACTTGCATTCCTGTTCTCTAAAGGGGCGGTCCTAGGGTTTGATGAGGGCGTGGCCAGGTTTGAGTTCCGCCACCTTTTCTCCGAGAAAAAAAGCCCTGCATAAAATAATTCATTTGCATTTAATTGTAATGGTTCAAAGAATGTTTGGAAAAATGTTCGGCCCTCCAGCACGTTCACTTCATCCAATCTGGCCCTCTTTGAAAAAAGTTTGGACACCCCTGATCTAAAAGTACAGGTTGGGAACAGATCATCCTGGAGAAGACCTATCTTTTTAGTAGCCAAGGGTCAACTCCGAATTTGGGGCACATATCAGAAAGCAGAAATGACACAATGAGGCCAAAGATAGGGATTTATCAACATTCCAGTTTTATATAAACAATTGTTTTGTAGCTTTCTAGTCTGACATTTGTTCCAACACACTCTCTCCAATGGACACTTTAATTCAGTGTGTTTATCATGTTTCAGCTTCTTGCTCCCAATTATGAGTTGTTAATAGTGCAGGGAACAAATTGCATAATTAATGCACAGCAGGGAAAAAAGGCAGCGGAAAAACAAAACATATTGTTTAATCATACGCAGATAAGTTTGGGCTGTTCTTTAATTACTTCTTCTTTAGTTACATAGTAGTTTGATGAAAAAAAATAAGGAAGCTTTGTGACAGGTGAACTTCTTACATCATCCAGGATGCTGTCCAAATTCCAGAAACCAGAGAGCCAACTGTAAGTGGCATATCCAAATGTTTGGCTTAGAGGCAAGCTGCCAAAATAATTGTTTGCTTTTTAAGTCAAGAAGGAAAATGTTCTTGGAAATGGGGAAGGTACTGGATTAAGAGCAGGGATTTTCAGGTTGAAGTCCACCTCCTCTTTAGTGAAATTTACTTCCAATGTGTGGGTCCACTTACCAGTGAAGCTTATTATCTTTATTTTGTTCATTTAATAAGAATTGTGTGAGAAATGTTGTCTACGTTGGACTAATCCCATGGGTCAGCAGAAAGGACAGTGTTTTGGGTCCATTTGGAAGTGGTGCTTCAGAAGAAGCAACAGCAAGGATACAATACTATTCTGTAACTCATTAAAGCAGCTGGGTCTCTTTGTAAGATTGCACTGCTGCAGAAATCCAGCCCACCTTCCGGGAGGGGATTTGGAGGCAGCAAGGGGTGCCCAGTGACTGGTGAGCTGGGGTTCATGAGTTTTGGGGGTGTGTGGTTTCCAATCCCTTTTCACCTTCTGGCAAACTGCATTTCCGCTGTTCATTAGAACTCTGTTTTCTGCATTGTGTTAAGAGGAACGGCATTCAAGGGTTGGGCTGGCTGAGAAGGAGTTGCATTCTCTCCTTGTTTTATGCCAGAGGAAGGACAACACTCTGAGAAGGGGGGAAGCTTTGCTTTGTAATAACAAGGGCATCGTGATTTCATGGATGCTCTAAATGCAAATAGCAGCGCTCTATGGTTGAGCGGGCTTCAATTTCCTCTGGAGTAGCTTCAGAGTGCCTTGAAGCTGCCGCCTTCTGCTGAGGAGAAGGAAGGGAGGGGGGGAGGATTTGGAGAAGTAGCTTTCTCCAATTTGGGCTCCTTCCAGATGTGAGGATTTCAATTCCTAGGATCCTTAGCAATAGAACCAGTGACTGGATAATTCTGGTGGTGGAAGGTTAGGAAAGCTGAGATAGAGTCGCATGTAAGGACTCCATAGACTGAAGGTTATCCACCTTAAGTCATACAATAGAAATGTCATTTCTTTTTTTTTAACTTTTGTAGCACTGTCACTGTACATATCCATACTGCCCAATACTAAAAAGTATAAAAGTGGCATCTGAATTGCCTCCATAAATTAAAAGGCAGCTATAAAACCCACACTATATATTGGGTGAATTTATCCACTCAGTTATTTAAAAGGCAGCTATAAAATTCACACTAGCTCCGGAAAATACTGTAGGGCAAGGGTTCTCAACCTATGGTCCCTGCGTAACCTGGGGGAGGGGGCCGCGATGTCATCACAAGGGGTCCACAAAGGCTTGAAGACATGTTATGATTTAAGTCTTGAGTTAAGACTTGGGGGAGGGGTCTGTGGTCATGGTCTATGTCCACAAAAGTATTAAAGGGGGTCCATGGTGAAGAAAAGGTTGAGAACCACTGGCATAGGGTCCAAAAGCCTAGAAGAAAAGACTTCAGAAGCTTCTGGACTTCCTGAAAAGAGGACCATGTCTTCCCACTATGGGAGTTACCACAGTGAAGACTTGCTCCCTAGTCCATGTTGTCCTCAGTTCTTCCCAAGGTGGGACCATGAACAGACCCTCTCTAGATGTCCACAAAAGAAGAACAATATCAGTTGAGGCAGTCCTTTATGTATCTCTGTGCTGTGCCACAAAGGGGTTGAAATGAAATGACCACTACTTTGAACTGGGACCACAAGCAGTCCGGTGATAAATGGATTTTATCCCAAGCACAAACTGGGTTTTCTCTGCTGACCTTCAGGCCACTCTGTGGTGGTCCACATTCTGAGGAAACCCAACATAAAGCCATCGCAGTTAAGTGTGTGGCAAAAAAGGGGCAAGGATCACCACTGTCAAATAATCAGAAAAGGGAAGAAAAACAATCTTTGTTTATTGGTGAAGCATTGGTAATTTATTTAGAGAGGCATCCAACTGAATTAAATGAGAATAAATTTCAAAAGAATACACATTTTGGAGAGATTTGGGAGAGATATGTGGTGCTTTCTGTCTTTTTCCAAGGCAGAAAAATGTTTGCATCTGTGAAAAATTTCCTTTTAAGTCTTCTTTCCATATCAATTGATCAGTGTTGATGTACACCTTTCAATAGATAGATCAGGACACAAAATTCCACATTTACAACAGACTGTTTTTCCTCTTCTGTAAAGATGGTTTTCCTACTCCTCTTGGTCTCTTTTAAAGTATGCATTTTTGCTTAATATACTGAATGCTTTGTCTTCTAAAGTTTGTGGGGGGTGGGATTTGAAATAAAAAAAAAACTGCTTTAAAAGTCACACATGGCTGTAATTTAAGATTTTTGTTTTAACCTCCTTGTCCATAACAGTTGAAAGAAACCTTCAGTGAAAGTTTATTAACTAAACTAGACCAATGCCCGAGGCTATAAAGATTCATTTATTATCAATTTCTTGACTGTTTTTCTTCTTCTGTTTTTTGGTTAAACTCCTAGTGTAAGATAATACCTCACAAAATTAAACCTTTGACCTTCTCTAGAGTTAAGTCGCCTTTGATTAGATAAAGTAACAATTTATAGCCCACCTTGTGGGTCTGGTGAAATGAATAATGCAGCAGCTTGAAAAATGACTAAGAATCTATTGCGTGAGAAGAGAGGACTGCTTAGAAAGAGGACAGTGTTAATTGAATTGTTTTGATTTGGTATGCACATCTGTAAGACCTCAGAAAATGCATTCCTTGTTTGTTCTATATCATATCACTGCATTTTGAGAACACTTCCTGTTCATTTCATTTTTGGGTAGCATCTCATGACTGGACACGGCAATGTTACCCAAAACTGATTTTAGTGAAATTTACTTTTATTTATGGAATGTCTGGCAGGAATAACATCTGGAAGAATAAAGACATCAGCTTCAAAACCAAATGCAGATTAGCTAACTCAGTAATTTTTCCAATTGCCACTTATGGCTGAGAAACCTGGACTCTGAAAAAGGCAGGTAGAAGAAGGGTGGACGCCTTTGAACTGTGGTGCTGGAGGTGACTGTCAACATCCAGCTTGAGAATCCAAATAAAACTCCAGGTTCATTCTCTTTCCGAAAAGCTTACTGCATGGTTTTGTTGAAGCAAAACTAACTCTGAGGTTCCAACACCAATTCATAAACTTAAACATTAATTTTCCCAGCCAAACCCCCAATGTCTTACATAATCCATATCAACAAGTTTAGTTTGTTATGGGAACCATCTGCTTCAAATCCACACCTGTTCTGGTGTCCTTGACAAGGCTTCAGGCTCCCATGGTCTTCAACTGAATCAAAATTTAGTTTCTCCTTCTTACCCACTTTAAAGTAACAACTCCCCCCCCTTAATCTAAAGGCAAGTTGAAACAGAGGCACATAGCTGCCAAAGTCTCATCCTTAACAGTGACTATTATGCATCCCATGGACTGCAAAAATAACCAAAGAAGTCCTAGATGAATCTCACTGAAAATCTCACCGGAAGCCAAGATCTCCAGAGGCTGTCTTACTTCGGCCATGTCATGAGAGCTGACTCACTAAAAAAAAATCAAACATGCTGGGAGTGAAAGAGGAGAAGGGGTTGCCCTAGCACCTGTTGGCTGAACACTATAAAGAATGACACCAGGATGATCGTGGTGGATCTGAAGGAAGCAGTGCGAGACAGAGGGGCATCAGAGTGCTGATTCCTAGAGTGGCCAAGGATCAGACACGACTGAATGGCTGACAACGACAATGACTTCTACAAGTTGCTTCTACAAGTGAAGCCTATTACCCCTTTTCTGTTCATTTATTGAGAATTGAGCCCTCTACATTAAGTGATTTATGCTAAAGAATAGGTGGGCGGAAAGCTCTCCCATAAGAATGAAAAAAAGAACGATATGCCAGCTGTTCTCAGAAGAAGACATATGAAATCTACATGTAAAACCTGGGGTTAAGCTGGAAACAGGTTCTCCACAGGTGTATTTATTGGCTCTGTCTGCATATGTAAAAAGTGAATATCAAGTATTGTCTGACTGATCAAGGCTCTAAAACTTAATACTGTATAATCTCTAAGACAGGGCAGCCAAAGGATGTCACCGAGTTGGATCCAGACTTAATCAGGTTTTAGATAGACAGAGTGGAAAGAAAATGGGACAAGTTGACCATAAGGAATTTAAATCTCATGGATTTTCATGGGATGCCCTTAGGTTGACCACTAAACTTGCTGTTTTGCATTTTTTTGTTGTCCTTTCCTCTGTCAGCCCTGGTTCCTGTGGTTTATCATTGAAGTAAGCACCTCCGCAATAATGGAAGGAATGAGAAAAAAACAAAATGAAATAGGCAGCGCATTATCACACATTTATAATATTTAGCACACAGCAAAGAGATTTAGCAGCTGCTTAAAATCTAGAACAAATGAAACATACCACATTTACCTAAAAGTAAATGGACCAGGCAGCCTTTCTTAATCCTCAGTTGACTGAATTGATTCAATGGACAATAACAATAATAAGGCGGCCAGGAATTTAAGACTGTCCCTTGAAACTAGTACAATGTTTTAGCTGGTCAAGCTACAGCTGGTGTGAACACCAGCTGAAATAAGACTTGCATATGTTTGACTCAAAAAAGTGTGTGAGAATATATAGCCATATCTCTGTAGGCCTACTTATAGTGTCCAGAAAATCAAATCACTTTATGATAATTAAATGAATAGCCACTAATTAAAATTAATAATTGCAGAATAAAGAACTTTATTTGTAAAAAGTAAAATATTTTTTAATAATCTTGTAAATTCCTACAAGAGCAGAAAAATTATTATTCGATATCAGAGTTGATCCCAAAGGAAGACATTGGCTGGCAATGCAAGCTAAATAATAATTGGGGAGGGGTTGCACATTAATAGAAATGTTTTTTTTTCAAGAGAGTTCGATTTTGTATTAAAAATATTTTATTATGAATTTACATTCACACTATCCCTTTTTAAATTTTGTAAAGTTTAATGTTGGCAGCGAACCTTTTGAAATGGATGATGGAAAAAAAATCCTTTGTTAAATTATGTGAAGGAAAAGATTGGTTGAGGCCTCATTTAGTGTGTGTGTGTATTTGCGTGTGTTTGTATGTGTTTCTTTGGTTGTCAGTGGGTGTCTGGCTGAAGTTGTGATCTGACCTGATTCTTGAATAGAGTTGTAATTCAAGTTCACTTCAGCTCTTATAAGACTCCTTAAACAGAGTTTTCTGCATGAGTCATTGGAAGGGAAGGTTCCTTCAGAACTACAATTATTGAGCAGGAGTTTAAGTTTTTGATGTTTTGCTTTGTGAATAGAATTATGGAACAAGATTAATTGCACACAGTAAGAGCTTTACATGAAGAGCTGTGTGTGATAACATTAAACTTCTAAGTCTGTCACATGGGGGAAGAAGCTGTTAGGTTTAATGAATAAATGTAATGGCTAAAATGCCTCAGCTAATTTTTTTTTAATTCCTTTACTAACGATCTTTATTGAAGAAAAACACACACACACATACACAAAGCCAATATTTTATAAAAAAAATTTCATATTCCTTTGCCTTGCTAATCTTCCGATTCCACCGAAGTAAACAATAGATTTCATAAATTAAAAATTATGTGCTCCAGAACATGCGTCTAAAGATTAAAAAAAAAACAAAAAACAAGGCTGTAAACATTTATGACTGAGACAAACTAGATTGTTCAAACATTGCCACGATGCATCCTGGATAGCAATATGGCAGCGATATCAGTTAGAATACAAACAAGGTTTTAAATGATACGGCCCTTCCATTTCAGCTGGAGAATCTACTTTACACCATCTGCCTATCAGATGGTTAGGAAGCAAGGCTGCGTATTAATGCCACATGCTGCCTCCTCCTCCTAATGGTTAGATTCATATTGCTAATGGCTCTGCAAAGCACTGTCGATGAAATTTCTGTGACGCTGGAGTGATGAGATATTTATAAAGTGGCTTGTCTCACTGAATAATCAGCAGGAAAAATGCTAGACATAAACAGATTATCAATTTCGGGATATTAATGATAGCTGCAACAGGGTGGCTTCCTTCACCGTTATTTACATCCTTCCCTCTGGGCCGCCTCCCACACCAATTCCACTCAAACTAATAAAACAAAATAAAAAACCCAAAAAAGGAATTTCAAATTCTCTTTGCAAATAACTTTTTTTTTGGGGGGGGGGGTCAAATCCTTAATGCAATATGATGAAAATCATTTATTTATTTAATTGGTCTCCTTTATTATTATTTTTTTTTACAAATATCTCGAGGTGGTGAACATACTCAACACACTTTCCTCCAATTTTCCCCACAACAACAACAACCCTAAGTAAATAATGAGCTTTAGACATAGGGGCAAATGAGCGGCGTGGTGGCCTAGTGGTAAAGATGCTTGGAAGGTTCGGAGTTCAATCCTAGGCAATGGCAGATGTTTCTCTATCATGGTACAAAGAGAAAATATCTGCTGCAAACTCCACATAGGCATCAGGAAGGGCATCTGGTCAGCAAATGCTCAGTTCCATTCAGTCTCCCTGACTCTATCTCGAATTAAGGGATAAAGGAACGGCTGCTGGAATTGGGTATGTTTAGTTTAATGAAGAGAAGGATGAGGGGGGACATGATAGCAGTGTTCCAGTATCTCAGGGGCTGCCACAAAGAAGAGGGAGTCAAGCTATTCTCCAAAGCGCCTGAAGGCAGGACAAGAAGCAACGGATGGAAACTAACCAAAGAGAGAAGCAACCTAGAACTAAGGAGAACCAGTGGAACAACCTGCCTCCAGAAGTGGTGAATGCTCCAACACTGGAAGTTTTTAAGAAGAGACTAGACAGCCATTTGTCCAAAATGGTATAGGGTCTCTTGCCTGAGCAGGGGGTTGACCTCCAAGGTCCCTTCCAACTTTATTATTATTATTATTATTATTATTATTATTATTATTATTATTATTATTATTATTGTTGTTGTTGTTGTTGTTGTTGTTGTTGTTGTTATTATTATTATTATTATTATTATTATTATTATTATTATTATTACAGGGCCGTAAAAAGGGAGACATAAGGGCAAATAGCTGGGATAGTGAGATTGTCTTCCCCCTTTCTCTCCTGAAAAAGATTGTATAAATATTTCATCTCAATGTACTTCTTGATAGATTATTATTGTTTTCAGTGATGATATTATTACAGCCTCTATTGTCCTGATCCTTTTTTCAGAGGTAGGCTGAGTGGGCAATCTGGACATTGAAGTTCTCATACCCCAGAACAGATCCTTTTTTTTTTTTATGTTCAGTCTTCATGTTCACAGATCAGACCTTGAAGGAAATAATTCTGGGTTGACCTAGAACAGGGGTAGGCAACCTTGGCTCTTTTATGACCTGTGGGCTTCAACTCCCAGAATTCCTGAGTCAGCATGGCTCAGCTTGGAAACCTCTCCCTTTCCCCTCAGCATGGCTGGCTCAGGAATTCTGGGAGTTGAAGTCCACGAGTCATCAAAGAGCCAAGGTTGCCTACCCCTAGAACATTCAACCCGGTTCATAAAAAGATCCTTAGAACAGATTCTCTCAATGCTCAGTTCCTGAAATAAGAATTTCCATCTCAGCCCTGAGCTAAATTTTAGGACTTTCCACATAAGGGCCTGTTCTTGAGACCATCAGTAAGCCTGGACCGTACTCTTGATCCAGCCCACTAAATCCATAAGTAATGTGGAACTCAGTCCCTCATATCCCAGAATTTTCAGTTTCTTCTGAATTTTTTGGAGGGTTCTGAGGGTTTTGTTTATTTTTTTAAAAATTAAGTTAAAGTTTACATTGCATATAAATTCTAATGTATTTCAGTGTTCCTGATTTCCAGCAGCTGGGGAAAAAGGGTATCTGGGTTCAGATGGCATATCACCAACCTTAAGATTGGACTAACAGAGAAGGGAAAGGAACAGACAGAGCCTAAGCATAACATAGTTTAAAACAAACAAACAAACAAGCAAACATCATTTCCTGGTTTAGACTAGGAGGTATGTCTTCTTTTGAATGTGGAACTCAGAACAGTGTCTACCCCTTGTCAGGTTAAAAACACAAGGGCCCAAATCTAGACTTAGTTCTTGAGAACATTTCTTGAAATCAGTTAAATAGAGATAACTAATTTAGATTATTCTAACTAAAGATGACCCTCTGCAATCTCCATGATTTCAACTAGTATAGTCTAAGTAGGGCTAAGCAGGATTGAAGCTAATAGACTAAAAACACAAGGAGGCCTTATTTTACACACAACTTATTTGGCCACAAAAGCCTTGAGAAGTTTGCTGTCACTTCCAGATGATGATTTTTCCTCCCTTCCTTCCTTCCTTTCTCCCAGCGTGTTCATTCCTTGAGAACATGATCACGGTTTCCTGGAAGAGGGTGACGTCAAAGGGACAGAGGATAGAAGTTGTGATTTCATGGTTGTTATTCCTCTTTCATTGTAGGTCTGACAGCTGCGGCTGCTGCTGCGGCCGCAGCCACCAATGCTGCCATCGCGGAAGCAATGAAGGTGAAAAAAATTAAATTAGAAGCAATGTCAAACTATCATGCCAATAATAACCAGCACGCAGCAGAGTCTGAAAATGGGGACCTCAATTCTGCTGTGGGTAAGTTTTTGATCTCAAAGACACAATTAATTTTGTTTCTACCTGGAAACCGGTTTTGGACTTTGTTCTTGAGATGGACAAAAATATATATGAAACTTTGATTTTGGGTTTTGCCAGTTAGACAGATTCAGTGTAAAAAATAAAAAGTTGAGTTTTTATGCTATTACCTTAAAAAAGGCGTCGGAAGTCAGTGCTTTTCTTTTTCTTACCCTACACTTTTCATTCTTCCCCCTTTCCCTCCCTTATTTTCTTTTTTTCTTGGTACTTCTTCATTTTATATTTTGATAAACTAATAAAAATTTTGAAAGTGGAAGTTTCTGATCTACAAGAGAATTGTTACAAAGATACCTGCTTTTATAAAGGCAGGAGAAAAAATAGTTTTCCAAGTGTGGCTTATTTTTCCAAGTGTGGCTTTTTTTCACATTAACACAGTCTAAATATATCTGAAAGTGCACTGTAAAGATGTCAAATCAGAACATCCCTCCATCCTATGGAACTAATCAAAAGCCTACTCATTTCCAGGGTAGCATTTCAAAAAAACAAAACAAAAACCCCACCCTCTTTGGATTCATTGTTCCTGTTAACCAGTTGAGTTAAACTGGACCAGTTAAAATACAGAATTCACTTTGTAGATGACAAAGTCCTGTCTGCTTAAATCCCAGGTAAACTGAACAAGTCCTGTCTATCTAAATGTTCCAGGTTGACTGAACAAAATTGAATTAGTGGCTATTTTGATCTTATGGATGCCTAAAATTATGTTTGTTTGTTTTTCCTCTCCGCGTTTCATATTTGGAACTTTTGACAACACTTTCAGTCTCCTAAAAGTTGAGAGATCCACAGGATGTGGCTTCTCTATATGGAGTCAATTTCCTTTTCTTAAATATTCCTTCAGCGACCACAGACTTTAAGGACATTTCCTTCTAATGGCGGCTTTCTGCTCTCTGAGAGGAATTAGTGAGTGAACTGAAAGCTGTTAACTGCTGTTCAAGGCAGAGGTTGCATAGACGTAAACCAGACATGACAATCTAATATATGCTTCTTCTATTCTGCAAATTTTTGAGGTTATTCTTAAGGGTGACAGCTTGACAACTTTTTTGTTCTGGATCTCCCTGTACATATTTATTATTTAACTCCTACCCAGGAACAAAAGGAGCACATATGCCCATGTCAGCAGATTTCAAGCAATTTTTCCCCCCTCTTTGTTGTTAATATTTCAGCCATAGAAAATTCTACAGGTCGACCGAACAAAATTGCATAACATACTGTACCTAGCCTCAGGGATGGGTGAAGGAACAAGGACATCTAACAACAGTCCCCCCAAAATTATTTAAACATGAGGGAAAAGGCAAGGTGGAAAACTTAAGATGCTTAGTTCGACTCTCTTTAATCAATGGAGAAATGAAAAGCAGGGTAGAGCATCTACTGTTTTTTTCTCTAAGCAATGGCATTCTCTGGATGTGCGCAGGGCACTGCAATATTACCTTACGCAAACTGCTCCCTTTCATAGATCTGAGGCACTTTTTGTCTCCTTCCATCTGGCTTCTAAGGGTCAGAAGGTTTCTTCTTCTACTATTGCCCAGTGGATTAAGGCTTCTATTGCAGGGTCATACCAGGTTCGCTCCTTGCCAGTTCCAAGCCGTCTGATGGCACATTCCACACGCAGTGCTTCTACATCAGCTGTGTGGCAGACTCAAGCTTCTATAGTTGACATTTGTAGGGCGGCGACGTGGTCATCGCCTTCCCCCTTCATCAGTCATTACAAGCTCGACAAATTCGCTTCTGCAGAGGCCTCTTTCGGCCGCCGTGTCTTACAACAGGTGGTGCAAGCAGCACCGACACTTGACCAGCCTGCTTCCCACCCGTAGGGTCACATGGGCTTTGGTATGTCCCATTAGTGGATTCTCCATTCTTTCCATGCTGGAGAAGGGGCATTGTCTTACCTGAACGCCTTTTCTCAGCATGAAGAATGGAGAATCCACCCCCTCCCCTTTGAAATTTGCAGTCAGTAGTTTGGGAGCCAACACGTTACACAATCATTGGCTTCGCCCTTTTCGAAACTGGGGCATGGTCCAGCCAGCAGGGGCGTGGCAACTTGATTGATTGGTCTAATTGGGCTAGAGGACTTCTTTAATCCATTAGTGGATTCTCCATTCTTCATGCTGAGAAAAGGCGTTCAGGTAAGACAACGCCCCCTTTTTTTCTCTAACCTGCAGAATAAAAACATTTGCTTATAATACATATTGAGGAGGACGGTTAGGGAGTGTTTGGATTTTAGTCAGAGACCAAAACTATAATATTAAGTACAATAACTTTCTTTATAATAAGTGTTTTATATTTTGTAGGATATGGGGAGATGCTGGGGAAATATGCATGTGATGAATGTAGGTCTTGCTGTATATGTGTAGGATTGAAAAGGGATGCTTCACGTCATATGCAGAGAAGAGCAACCAAGATGGTTAGGAGGCTGGAAAACAGGAAGAATGAGAATTAGGGTTGTCTATTCTGGTGAAAAGAAGGACTAGGGGTGACATGATAGCAGTGTTCAATATTTGAGGGGCTGACACAAAGAAGAGGGGGTAAACCTATTCTCCAAAGCAGCTGAATGTAGAATAAGAAGCAATGGATGGAAACTAATGAAAGAGAGAACCAACCTAGAACTAAGGAGAAATTTCCTGAAAGGGAGGACAATTAACCAATGGAATGGCTTGTCTCCAGAAATTGTGGGTGCTCCATCACTGAAGGTTTTTATGAAGATATTGGACAACCATTTGTCCAGAATATTATAGGGTTTTCTGTTTGCCCAGGGCATTGGACTACAAGACCTCCAGGGCATTGGACTACAAGACCTCCAAGGTCCCTTCCAACTCTGTTATTCTATTATGTGGGAGATGACATAAAATACTTTCCATCTGCTTTGTAAGCAAGTCTTGGCTGTCTTATAGGTGTGGAAAAGGACAACTGTTTGCTTCACTAGGAGAACAAACATAGAGCAGCCACAGTGGCTTAATAGGGTAGATGAGAGCACCTCTTTAGGCACTAATGTGCATAGCATGTCTTGCCATAGTATGTCTTTGTCAAAATTTGTGCAGCCTGGTAGTACACCCCATGTTGAGTTTCATGGAACTGACCCTCTTATAGCTATTCTAAGCCAGGTATGACCTTCTAATCTTGGTACAAAACTGTAACTAAAGAGAAACGTCTGAAATCTCCCAAAGTCTCTTCTTGAGCAAGATCGCCAACATGAAAGATGCCAGACATCACACAAGATGCCAGAAAAGTCTCGTCAGTTTTTAGCCTTATTAAATGGGATCTCATGGGATGACACTATCTTGCCCAAGGTTTCAACATCCTGCATGGTTGCAGTGCCTTTTTTTTGGAAGGAAGGCAAAGTTCCAGTGTTTGCTCCTGATCAAATTCCCGTCTTAATTAAAAGTAATTTTTTGGACAGAGATCCTACTGAGAGGCTTATGTTCAGATGGAAATTGAAGTCCAGATGTTGAAGTCCAGTTTTCCTTATGAAAGACTACAAGAAGGGCAGAACAGGAACGGTGGAAGGATCAAAATGTGATACCCTTTACCTCTGACACCCTCTTTGCAAGTAGTCTACCAATTGTGGTAGACTTACCACCACAATTGGGACTGGAACTTCCATTCCTAAGAATGTGGCTGTAAAATTAGTTGCACTCAATTTCATTACTTTTTGCTGCCAGTGTTGTTGTTGTTAAGCAAACCATGTGATTGCTAGGAAGGCTGCGTCCCTTGTTAAAAATACATTCCAGTTGCCAAGTGCCCGAATTTTGTTCATGTGCAACAGTCATAGATGTGAGGACCAGTCATAAATCAGTTTCTTTCAGCACCTTCATAATTTTGAATTCAAGGACTACCGGGTATACTTCTGACATCTCTCTTTGTCTATAAATAACCTGGAGGGAAGGTTTGTTTTGTTTTCCCCCTAAAGATCTGAACAGAAAGCTTTCATAGGGGTTCTGAAATTAAAGAAGAAATTAAAACACTATCCTCCACCCTTTGTTGAATCAGGAATGGAAACAAAACTCTTAGGAAAGTACAGCCCTTCATCGTTTCCTTATGTGATTCTGAAGGCTTTTTCGGAGCATAAAACCTGTTAAGAGATAAATTTTCTCTAGTGTTTGATGAAAGTTGGGTGAAATTTGGTCCCTCAAAAGATACTTCTGGGAGCCAGGAAGTCTGAATAGTGACATATTTAGCAAGAAGAGATAGAGACATTTCTAAATATTTTGGGCTGTTTCGAATTAATCATTCAGGATTCCTAATCGTCAGCTTCTCCTCTCTTGGGCTTCTTTGTGCTCTGTGCTGTGTGATTTTCAACACTTAAGATAAACTTCTGATGTTAGCAGAGCAGTGGGAAGGATCGCCAGTGACCTTCTGTGGCTGAAGGTGGATTTAAACCCCTCCCCCCTCATCCCTTGGGGAGCATTTTAACCACTGCAGTATTCTGGCTCTGTCTAGCAATGCCATGCATTTGTTATCTCTTAATAAAGGTACTCTAAAAATAATAGAAACCTTGGTCTAAATGGGGTAATTGGCAATAATAACCCATCTTTCATGTGCATTTCTCTGATGTAAGGAAGCTCTGCGGGCAGGCAGGGTGAAATATACGACTATAATACTTGTTCTCTCCTTTCCACAATTCATCGGATTCTTTTTAGTTTAATATTTATTTGCTAAGATGAGATGCTCGTCTATATGGTGATAAACAGTCTGGTCCTGGCATCTGAAGGTGACCTGTCATTTCATATGGACAAATCTCCTGCTTACTGAAATGTACAAAATAAATCATTAAAGCAGGCAGGTGCTCATTCCCAGTTTTAAATCACCATAGATTTATGATTTGAATTAATGCTTCATTTGGTCATAGAAATAGATGCAGAGACGGATGATATGCTGTAGAGTAGCTTCCATACTGTAGCCTTCTTCATATTGATTACTGAGATGTCTCTGCAATCTCTTGTTTATATCAGGCACGGTCCTGTGACAGCTGGGCTGATACCCAGCAGCCCTGCAGATAAGAAGGAAAAATGTCTGGGATTCTTTTTAGTGGCAACCTCTCCCATAGCACCGAGCAGAGATAAATTATTTTAGCTCTGTGATTTAAAGTCAAACCTAGCCAAGGCAGCCCTGGAAACCCTTATAAGCACAAGAGACACCTTATTAATATAATAAAAACTCTTATACGCATAAGAGACTCCTTATTTATACAGGTAGTCCTCAACTTACAACAGTTTGCTTAGGGACTATTCAAAGTTACTGAAAAAAAGGGACTGATGACCATTTTTCGCAGTTATGACCTTTGTAGCATCCCCATGAACCTGTGACCAAAATTCAGGGTTCATACTTAGGACTGTCGCTGTGTGCCAAGGACATGTGATCCCCTTTTGCAATCTTTTGACAAGCAAAGTCAATGTGGAAGCCAGATTCTCTTAACAACCAGGTTAACCAAGGCAGCATTGGAAACTCTTATATGGATAAGAGATATCTTATTTATATAATAAAACTCTTATATGCCTAAGAGACACTTATTTATATAATAAAACTCCTATATGCATAAGAGACACCTTATTTATTTAATAAAACTCCTATATGCATAAGAGACACTTATTTATATAATAAAACTCTTATATGCATAAGAGCCACCTTATTTATACATTTATAAGTCCTCAACTTACAACAGTTCATTTAGTGGCCGTTCAAAGTTACAACAGCACTGAAAAAAAGTGACTGATGATCATTTTTCACAGTTAACAACCTTTGAAGCATCCCCGTGATCCCGTGATCAAAATTCAGGGGCTTGGCCAATGACTCCTACTTACGACCATAGCTATGTCCCAAGGTCATGGGATCCCCTTTTGTGATTTTAAAGCCTGTTAAATAAAAATATCCCCCCCTTTTAAATTTCCAATAAAGGATTTGATATCTGCAATGAACTGCTCAACGTAAACTCTGACAGCCCTGTATTTTAATTTAAAATGAGATGAGGGCCAAGCGTGCTCATTTGTGCACACAACCACTTGGTTTTGATAGTTTTGTGCCAACCAAGTTTAGTTGATGCATAGGTAGGCCTAACAAAATCTTCGCAGCCTCCGTCTGGAGCCTTCTAGTGCAGGTGGCTTTCTCCCTAAAAATTTGGCCTTTTTGATTTGCACACCCAGCCTTTATTAGAGGTCCATTCCTTTTAAATTGCTGTAAAAATGAATAATCTTATGCTGCTGCCAGTCTCTGCATCTGGGTCATTATAAAGTGAAGGCAATGGGATTCCTTGAGGAAAAAAAGCGAGAATGCATCATTTTCATGGATTCTCCTTCTAGGGCACTTCAGACAGGTCTGTCTGTTTATTCTGATTTGTAGATTCTGATATTCCACCCGCAGGGAGAAGATATTATGCTAATCATAGCCAATATCTAAGAGCACTAATAAAACAACAAAAGAGGCCTATGCATCAAAGAACGGGTCAGGGAAGTTTAGGAAAGTTTTCCAACTCTGTCACCATAGTAAAAATTCCGTTTCCATAATATACTTTCTAAAAAAAAGAAGAAATAACGTTGAACTTGATATTGCTTTCTGATGAATACTTCTGCGATGAATATTTTTTTCAATATGATTCTCTTCATTAAGGGAAAGACTCACTTATCATTGGGGTTGTTTTTGGGGGAGGGTTATGATTCATTATTATTTGATAAGCAGACTTTTGGGAAAATCACAAAGGGTTGTCCAGAATAAAACAAGGCATTAAAACAATTAAAGCATCAGGAAGAAAGACTGAAGTCCATCATCCCTTCAAAGTTGTAGAATATATGTAAACCAGCTTAGGAACTTGTGGCAAGACAGCCATGGTTGTTGGGGTGGACTTTACTGAACAGAAATTTTGGAAGACCAGCAATTTCCATAATTTAGAACCACCACTGAAAAAAATCCTGACCTAATTGATCTTACCAGCAAATAAATACATGAGCAGGACACCAGAAGCTGATATCCACAAGGAACAAGATCCTACAGATCAAGATAGCAAGAGTGCTTTCAGCTTGACATGGAGATATGAGACAGGGACTCTATTGAATACTTATTGAGTCCTAATCTCCCATTAACTAATTAGAGTCTTATCTTTTAAACCATCTTCAAGGAAGCCCTAAATGTTACACATTACAACAGTGAAGTTTAAATGTGACATGGGAACCTATTCAGGTTTAATAGGAGATGCATATTTAAAGTACACAACCTGAGATGTGGATTTGAACGGTTTCAGTACCTTCCAACAAAATCATTTGGAGCCCCCCACCCCAAGAAAGATCTTTGTGTCTGCTGACATCCTTCTTAAATCTCATCTTGCCAGAAAACTACAATTGTCAGTTTGATATATGTGGCCATTAAGCAATGCTATAGAACACATGATGTTTTCTGCTTTAAATCCTGTTTTCACTCATGGACCAGGCTAACTAAGGCTATTTCAGTTCAGAATCTAGACTGGGTTGGATCCAAATAATCAGTTTTCTCCCAAACTACCTTAACTAGAGGCCCTGCCATCTTTTCCAATAACCATGCCACAGAGGGAAGGCTGAAGGCTGAATTACTTTCTGAATTCTTTTGAGTTCAGGAATACCACACCTCTGGAAGGAAACATCTATGGTTTAAATCCTAAACATCCCCAGCAACTTGTCATTCCCAAATGAATTCTATATAACTTGTTCACGTCCTCAAGGTAAACCAGCAGAAAACTCTCAGATAGTGAATCTTAGCTACATGTATTCTGTATCCCTTAAAGCAGGGGTGTCAAACTCAATTTCACTGAGGGCCACATCAGCATTGTGGTTGCCCTCAGGGAGCCGGGTGGGTGTGGCCAGGGTGGGTGCAGCCTACTGGGTGGGCGTGGCCAGCTCTACATCGTTTGCGTCAAGGGTGCCTGTGGGGGCCTGGGCAGGAGTGGGACAGATCTGAGGGTCTCTGGCAGAAGGGGGTGGGACCAGGGCAAGTGCCAAGGCATGATCCACTGGAGGAGCCTCACTGTTCCTCTCAGGCCATGCGGGGGGGGGGGGGGCTTATGGAGCTAAGACTGAATGCGTTTCAGCATAGATCAGTGGTTCTCAACCTGTGGGTCGGGACCCCATTTGGGGTCGATCGACCATTTCATGGGGGTCGCCAAGCAAGGCTGTCCACCATTCTTTTTGTCCGCCATTTTTTTTTCCTTTTCCGGCGGGTGCCTTACCTCCCTTGGGCTGGGCCAGCTGGTGGTCGGCCTGCTCCGTCTCTGCCGCTTGCCAGCTACGCCTCGGCCGGCGCAGGGGGCAGAACCACGCATGCGCGGTGCTCCCGGGCAGGGAAAGTCCTCGACTTACGACCGGTTGAGTAGTCCTCGACTTACAACTGGTTTAGTCCTCGACTTACGACCGGTTCAGTCCTCAACTTATGACCGGTTTAGTCCTCGACTTGAGAACCACTGGCATAGATGGCCACCACAAAATTGTACATTGGCTCCCGGCTGGCCTGGGCCAGGGCCAAGGCAGTGGGGGCCGTTCCCTCACTGTTTCCAGGATGGCTTCATGGGCCACATGAAACCACTTCGTGGGCCGCATCGGGCCTTGTGTTTGACATGTCTGCCTTAAAGCAATAACATTCATGCAACCAAAGATTTTATCAAAAGAGTGCAAATCAGATAGATGAAACTGCAGCATCCGGCAACATTTGTGTACAGAGTCCATGATGCCATGATGTCATAAAAGGAAGCAGGAATGATGGTTTGGGGTTTTTAAAAATATGTTTTGGGGAAAAGACTTTGTCTCTCTATGTGCCTATCGAAAGACTTACCAGAGCTTATTATTTCTTTTTTTTTTTCCCTTTCCTGCTGGAACCAGCATAAAATCACACTGCTGATGGTCAGTGATTTGTTACTAAATTTCCATGGCATGCCCTGGGGGACTGTCTGAGACACAAAAGGGTTTTGTGAACTAGATGCAGACTGATTGTTGATCGCTTCCCTGTGGAGAATGTCCTATTTCCAGCGTTCTGTTGCCTGTCTTTGTACTGGTGACAGAGATATAGGATTTCTCTTTTGTCATCAGCATCATGGAGTAAGCGTGTGCAGATGGATTCTTACTCTCTTCAAACTGCTCACAGCAAGTCCTTGGCCATCTGTGCTTCAGGCATTAACCCCTCCTTCATTGCCCTCCTTCATTGCCCAGAAGAACTTGGGACCTTGGAAGCTCTATGATTCTGATCAGAGGGATAGCGTAGATGACCATGATCTGCTCCTTTTATCACCCTTAAAAGATACTATGTTTCTGGTAGAACTATTAGTATTACAGGAAAATCATGAGAAAGAGAGAGAGAGAGAGAGAGAGAGAGAGAGAGAGAGAGAGAGAGAGAGAGAGAGAGAGAGAGAGAGAGAGGGAGGGAGGGAGAGAGGGAGGGAGCGTTCTCTGGATGTATCTGCTTTTTGGTGTGGAAGGTTGTGACACATTCTCCATTTGTCTGTCTATGGAAATTCTCTGTCATCCAGGCCACGGTTGTCCCGAAGAAGCTTTTTCAACAGGCAACTGGACTTTGTTTTTCCTTGAAGATGTTTCGCTTCTCATCCAAGAACTGAACTGAATGAGAAAGCCTCTTGCAAGCCATGAACTGAAGAAGCTTCTTGGATGAGAAGCGAAACATCTTCAAGGAAAAAACAAAGTCCAGTTGCTTTTTGAAAAAGCACCTTTGGGACATTCTCCATTATTTTAGGCCCAACATGAGCAGATATTGATCTATCTTGATTTCTCTAGCTACAGATCATCTTTGATAGATTACCAATCCAGATTCAAGTTGCTTCTTGTATTGGACTATAGAGAGAGTGAGATGACCTTGGTGGACATAGACAAAATCCATTACCAAAGCAATTACCAAAGCAAACAAAAAGCAAAAAAAATCTTAACTCCTGATCTGGTCTACCTGATGGGGTTGATAGACTAGTACTATTTGAGATAGCAATCTTTATCAGACTGTCATAAATCTTAAGCTAACTAAGCAACACTCCATGGATACTAAAGTTCACAAGATCTCATGGCTGTGATTGTCAACTTCCTGTGCATCGACTTCTTTGCTTCACCTTTGAGGATCTCTCCAGGAATACTGTCTTAACCATCCCTGATATTTAGTCTCCAAGACTATATCTTTGAACTTTTTAGTCCTAGCAGATATTATGATTTCTCCTTCCAGAGGCCTGCAGAACATTTAAGTCTACTTAAACAAGGCATTTTATAAATACTGTAATATCAAAAAATAGAGCTTACTTTGGGGGGAAATTATTGAACAAGAAACAAGGAAATGTCGTACTTGAAAAAAAAAAGTTTAGCCAATTGCTGTGGCACGGGGCTTATCTATGTTCCTGTTCTAGCCATTAATGTCAGAAAAATACTGTGAAAATATTCCAAGGCATTCTCCAAGGATCTGAGAAAATTTTTTTGCCATTACCTAACGGGTGAACTGCATATGTCTTGTAAACAATGATCAACAATAGTAAATTACTTGAAGGTCGGAAATGAGTTCATTTATAATATGATCTCAAAACAGATGTTCCAGAAACAAATGTCATTGTTTGAACTGCAATTATACTTTTCAAAAACTTTTGCTATTATTTCTTGAAGGAAATGAAGCAATCCCAGAGACTGGCGTGTTCTCCTTTTCTAAACACAGTTAGGAAATGTAATATTGACTTAGAATAATGCATAACAACCGCGAGGTGTGTTGAAAACAGAGGGTAGTTTTGACACACGAGACTTCCTTTTATCTGCACAAATGTACAACATTCCCCAAAGTAAGAGCTCTGTTTATGAGAAGTCCAGATCTGTTGCCTGAGATAAACACACACACACATATGTTGTTTCTGACTTTTTTAGAAGAGCAGCAAGATCTTCACTAGGAAAAAAAAAAAGATTTCCTCAAGTGAACCACTTTCATAAAAGAGAACTAAACGCAATCGTTTCATTTTTTTTTCTTCTTCTCATTTTGCGGGCTTGTTTTAGAAGGAAGAATTAATTTTACGGCTCTGGGAAAGGTGGGGGGGGGAAAGGGGAGAAAATAAAAGTCTGGAGTCCTTGAGAAAGCAGAAAGAACACATGCTGGCCAGCTCTGTGATTGCACATCTGAATCTTTTCTTGGCAATGTTAATGAACCTCAAATCCTCTCTATAATTAGATGAGGGAATTGCTTATATTTTCAAACAGATGATGCTGCCGTAATGAAACGATTGACAGGGAATTTAAGATTGTCTACAGTAGTCATTTGGTTGGGGCCTCTCCCTCCCACCTCCTAAAGTTTAGAAAGAAAGACGAACGGTAGACTTGGGTCCTAGGAGAGGGAGCAATTTACGCCGAATGCTATGACAGGTGTCATCTTTCCGGGAGTGGAGGAGACGGAGAGGGGAGGACGAGGGGCAAAGAGGCCCCCAGGTTTTTTTGGTGTGTGTGGGAGGGGGGGAGAGGGAGGGGTGGAAAGAAGGTGTCCTGTGTATCTCCTGCCTTGGTTCTTTAAAAGGGGCCGAGACTCCAGAGATGGATCCGGATTGAGTGCACAGCTGTAAAGGCTGATGAGCTAATTGCGCCTTATCGCTCAGCCCCATTCATCTTCATTTTTTACCAATTACTGAGAATTATCTGTGTTCTCAGTTGGATATGAGAGTTAATCCTTTTTGGTTAAGCTGCAGTACTGTGAGCAGATTCCAAATTGGAGGGTGAAGAAGCCAAGAGAGCAGGCTCAGTCGGAAAGTCTCTATTCAGTGGCCGTGCTGCTACTTCATGAAAATTTCTGTTGTGTCAAACAAATGTACTGCCTTTCTCCTTTATGGGGCTGCTTCCTTTTTTTTTTGTTTTGTTTTTTGTTTTTTTGTTTTTTTAATTAAAGCTTATTTTGTGCAGATTTTGTAATTAAAAATACATCGGTGTCCAAGTCAAACTTCAGAAAAAAATCAATATGTTCCAAGACAAATTAATTAGGTGTAATATATGTGCTTGTGTCTGTCCTTGGGCTAAAGAACTTTAAACAGAAGAAGAATACAAAACTCAAAACAAGTTGCTTCCGACATATGACCTGAATTTGGCAATCATTCAGGGTCTTTTTCTCAGACTTGTTAAGATCAAGGACTAAAACTGCTACCACTGAATCATTATAAAGCACTACATTGAAAACTCCAGAGACTATATTTTGTGTTAAGCATAAAATTGTCCTGTTGCACACACAGATTCATATTCCCCCCCCCCTAGAAAAGCCTACCCTATTCAGTCATTATTTTGAAAAATCAGACTTTAGGAGGAGGGGAAAAATGACACTGTGAATTTAGGCTTATTAAGGAGTTAAGAGACAGCATTTGAATTCTCTTTGCTCAAATTTCTGGAGTTGTTTTCATTGTTTTGTTTTCCACTGTTGAGAATTTGAAGACAACTAGTTTGATGTAATACCGTACTCTTAGCAGCAATTAGCAAATTTATAAAACAATGAAGGAAAAAAAAACCCTAATACATTATTGAAAAGTAATAATGTTTTAAAATAAGGGGAGATGTTTTCCCACTTTTGCATTAAACTTACAGTTAGTAGTATTCATTAAAAATAAAATTGTAACTGTTGAAAAACTTTTTTTTCTAACTTAGGAAACCTGTATTTGTTATAAACAAAATTCAAATGGGCTATAAGTGATTCCTAAGATATAACTTAATAGGCTACATCTACATAATAAATATGAATTAAGATTTATTTATGAAGTTCAGCAACTATTTGTTATGCTTATTTGTTATAGCTCCAATCTCTTTGTGTAATATGTAATTTCCTTTTTTCAATCAATGTATTTATCATTCTTTTTTCTTTTTTTTTAAAGAAGAGCTTTGCTATAGTTCTGGGTATAAGTATAATTACCTTCACAGTTTTAGTAGAATGTTATTTTTAGCATGCTGTGATATTGTGTGTTGGTTTGACGGTATCCCATTGCTAAATCATACTAAAGAATTCTGTGGGTTTTCTCCACCAATGTAGGGAAGGAAGTATTCTGAAATAACTAAATACCAGAACATAGTTAACTTCACACACACAAACCCATTTCACTTCTGAAAAGTGCATGTGACAAGACACCGTTCTATTTCATAGGAATTTATCATTGGTGGATGGGCTTTCTTCACCGCTTAAATGTGGTGTATTGCAGAACTACAGCATTTCAACTAAATAGAATGCTATTTTAATTTTATGAGCCATGCAAGCTGGGCGTGCTATTCTGAAATAATAAGAGCAAATCTGGGTGGGAATATAGAATGTGGAGACCCAAGGAGGAATCATATATTGTGGCAGATTTGGATGCCAAAGCTTCTGCCCCTGGCATCTCTCACAACCTGATAACAGAGGCTACCCAAATCATTAGGGGCATAACCCCATTCACCTTCCAAGGTGAGCTGGCCAAGCTTATGCCATTCTTCCTCCACCTATGAGGATCCATATTTCAGACACAAGAGACTAAATGGAAGCAAATTGGACTTCAAAAATATCAGCCCAGATGTTTCAGTTCCCCAGAGTTCCCGACTCCAACCTCAAGTTAGTTGTCCTTGAACACAAATTTTATAAAAAGGATTCCATCCCAAAGTACAGATCTAGAGTGCTTTAGATGTATGGGCTCTATTTCTCATGGATTCTACTGTGGGCAAGCTTTTCCTTATACTATATGAGTCAGTCAAGTCATCAATGAAAGAATGCCGGTATTACATAGATAGAACAACTATGTGATAAAAGAGTATTATCTATAAATACTTCTAATTGTATGGACTTTATACTGTCAAGAGTGAAATGAAAGTAACTTTGGATATTGGAGCTGGAGGTTGACATTTACCCTCCCTAACCTTTGTACTGCCCTTACCTCAAACAATGGATTAATATGTGTCAAGCACAGGAAATCAGGAAATCCAGGCAGTTCAAATGAACATAAAGGTTTATTGCAAGCTTATGCTCTCTCCACAAATATGAATTGCTAATGGTCCAAGCAAATTGGCAGTAGATAAGAGTCAGTGGAATTCAAGGTGTACTGGACTTGGGTCCTTTGTGGGTGCAAAGGGATTTGAGACTGATGACATGTTTGATCTCTCGCTTGGGCCCAGCCTGGTCATCTCCTACATCGTGCTGTAGTCATTGTCTCTCAGAGAAAGACGCTTATAAAGAAAATAAGCTTCAAATGCAGGAAATTAATAGCCATATGGTTGTTGACTTCAGGATTCAAACCTCAGGCTTACCCCCATTCCTGACTATCACACTGGAAAATTTCTTGAATAAATGACTGTCTAATTCTCGGCAATAAGTCTACTTACCTAACTTTGTTGCGACTATGGAGTAGGGGAAAATCTAAGTGATGTATCTGATACGAAATTTTGATAGAAAACCAAATGACTTTTTGCCAGTCACTTACTCTCTGACCCCAGCCTACATCACAGGGATGTTGTTATGTCTAAGAAAAACAAAAAGGAAATCTTCATCGTTCAACTTCTAGAGTAGATCAAATAATAAGTTCGATACTGATGTGGGAAGGAAGACAGGCAATATCCATTTTCCCCCAATACTATTTTTCTAGGTATTTTACTGCTTTTTCACAGATTTGAGATCTTCTGTCCATTAACTTCTTCCTAGCCTAGCTGGTCTCCTTGGGACAGAATGATGTCTAAGAAGTCTGTTTGGTGACCATTAAATAATGGAGAAATTACCTACTTCTGAATATCTGGCAGATGAAGTTTGAACAGTCACATTTTTGTGTGTGTGTGAGTGTGTCCTGCAAGGAAATATGGCTGCTCAGTAAACCTTGTGGTATTTAGGGGTGAAGAAGGTCCATCTCCACTGGA
Source organism: Protobothrops mucrosquamatus (assembly GCF_001527695.2). NCBI lineage: Eukaryota > Metazoa > Chordata > Lepidosauria > Squamata > Viperidae > Protobothrops > Protobothrops mucrosquamatus. Next base: position 3,840,835 of record NW_015386389.1, read on the forward strand.
ACAACTGAGAACTAAATAATGGATTGATCAGTACAAAGGTGATTGGTGGCTGCACCATCAGTTAGGCAGGTTTTGATTTGATAGGTGGCAGAGTTCATTTAAAAGGATGAGCAGAACCAGGATAAAAATCAAAAGTGCATTTATTTGTTTGTTTGTTTTTGGCTGCCTAGTATTATTGATAAATATGCATTTATATCGGCAGTACTCAAACATTCATTTAATGATGGTTCAAGGTAACTTACAGCATGTCCTTGAAGTTATAACTATCATACCATTCTTACAGCCGAACAATTGCCAATTCGGGTGCTTGGAACTGGCTCACATTTATGATGGTTGCCCCATCTTTTGTGGTCATGTAACTGTGATTTGTGGGCCTTCCCAGGGTGGATTCCAACAAGCCAAGTGACCTGGGGAAGCCAGATTCACTTACCAATCATGTGATTCATTTCCTGACCATGTGGTTCACTTCATGACCGCATGATCCATTTAATGAACACATGGTTCACTTAACCAATGTAAAAATGGTGGGGGAAAAAATCAAGTCCAGCCATGTGATGACTTGGATGCTTAATGATCACACTGCTTAGAGATCGAAATGTCAGTCTCAGTTGTGATTGTAAGTCAAGGACTACCTGTACTCACATTAAAATGATCTCCAAGGGTAAGGTTTGATATTTTTTTGCTATCAGGACTTAATTTATTGCTCTAGTCTGTTGTAAAAAAAAAGAGAGAGAGAGTTCTGTAGTTTTTAATTATCCCTGCAGCTCAAACGTTACGGATTAATCATTAACCCAACTAACAGTGATCTAAACACAGAAGCAAAAATTCATCAGAGAAGGTGTGAGGTGTGTGTGGGGCAAAAGGGCCCGATGGTGAGAATTGCAAGAAATGGGGATGGGAGTATCAAAGAGTAAATGTTCTCCAGCATGATTGGATGGAGAATTCACCTATGGTTATCTTAACCTTCCTGCTCCAATCAGGACTAAGTCTGAAGTTTATAAAAGTCCGTGCTGCGCCATGTGCTCCCCAGTTTTTTCGACTTAGTCTTCAAGCTCCAAGACACATCTTAATAGATAAAATAATTTCCTTTTAAGAAGCAAAAATTTATCAGAGAAGGTGTGAGGTGTGTGCGGGGCAAAAGGGCCCGATGGTGAGAATTGCAAGAAATGGGGATGGGAGTATCAAAGAGTAAATGTTCTATCCGTAGCAAGACATCCAGATTCAGCCATAGTTTCATTCCATACAGCATTAACTTTGTGAACTCTCAAGCTTTCTCCTTCCATTATATATTCAAGATGGACAGTATGTAATATTGATTTGCTATGTATATGTAGGGGTGTGGGTCTATACATATGTTGTACACAGTATGTTTAGGTGTGTGTCATGTATGTGTTTCACTTTGAGAGCGGGCAACTAAATTTCATTTTTGATGTGTGCCATTGTGCCCACAGTAAAAAAAATGACAATAAAGGTTATCTTTTATTTGGTCAACCTACGCTGATGACCTGATGGGAGACTATTGATAATATGAGTCATTATACTTCTACTGGAGAGTTTTAATCATCTCTTCTTCCCTGTTTCTTCTCAGCTTCAAAAGATGGAAACAGATTTACTTTCCCCCTTTCATTGTTCAGTAAAGAACTCCCCTCTTTGGTTTTCATATATGGGGGTAAAGTAAATATAAAGGTATTTTTCCCCCCTTCTGGTTGGGAAAGAGGCTTGGTGAAATTTATTTAAATGGCTGATGGAGAAAGAGATTTCAGAGGAAGATCTTGTGAGGTTCGTTTGGCTGCCAACGAACCACAGAGATACAAGTTGGGCCAACAGAGGAGAAGCTGAGCTTGCAGTCTGCTAATGAAGAAAGCCCGTAATAAAAACAAAAATAAAGAGTGTACATATCTTATTATTTTTTTTAATTGCTTATTTTATTTTGCAGAAACTGACATTTAGCACAACATAATCTGTAATAAAGAATCACCGATTTAGATGTAGGTGATAGAAATCCAGCTTGCAACCTCTTTGTATAAAATTAAATTTCTTTAGATGCTTACAGTAGCTTTTTGAAAAGAGCAATTCCTTATAACTGAATATTTCTTTTTTTAAAAAAAATGACAACCACAAAGTTATATTAGGAATGGTTTCAAAAGGAAAAACAAAACAAAACCACTGGTTTTGTTCTTTAAATCCAATTGGTCTATGCATTACCCAGAAAGTAATGCATAGATCCATAAGTTCTATTCAATGTTTACGTTCTTACAAACCCTTGTGAAACCATGTGAGAATGTTGGTCATCCTTCTTTAGGGATCCAGGCATCAGAAAAGATCCCTCTTTCTAATGTTTTCTCAACCTGCATGGAAGAGATTGGCAGGTGTCATTTGTTTACAGTGCATCAGACTGTTTTGCACTCAGTAAAGGCTAAGCAAGTATTTCCAAACTGTCTTAAGATCCAGCATCCTCCAGAAAAAAAAAAAAATACCGTAACAGAGTGTCTCATTTTGCAGATGTGAGATCCCATAGACAATCCCTTAATTTGCTATTTTTTTTTTAAAAGGCAGTGATGAATAAACATACCTGGGTGCCTTGGGAAGAACCGGGCAGGTCTTTTGACAGCCGTGATGGAGAAACCAGCGACGGCTGCAAGAACAAACAGGGAGGGGAAACCAAGGATTTGAATATGGCTTTCCTGAACAGCAGGGTTTAATGGAAAGACGGACCTCTCCATTTATTTGGCGCTGAGCGAATTGCCCGTTTGATAATGACTAGGAATGCTGTTATTAAAACAGTGTGCGCGGTTCATTTTCAACAGTTTTGTATTAGAGTCTGCACTAATGAAACGGATACGCTTTCTTTCACAAAGGGCAGGTCTGTTAGTTAATGTAGCTGCCGCAGAGCCTCGTGGACTGTGCCTTCAGCTCTGTTTGTGCATCGCAGCAGGCCAAGCAAAGAGGGTTGATTTTCAAGGGTCCTGCTGGCCACAGGTAACGGTATTGTTACATCTTTATCTCCAAACTCAGGACTGTGGCATAAATGCTTCCCGACTCTTCCTTTTCCCTTTTACTTCTCTGTTCCTTGGTGGCACAAAAGACATTTTTGCTTAGAGAATTTCCCTCCAGTATTATTATTCCTTTCAGTCACTTTAGCCTTGCAAAGGAAATGTTATTATTTAAAGTCTGCCCAAGCAGCATGGCGCACGCCTAAGAGCGAGCGCATTGGAAGTGAAGTGCCTCTCTGCTCTGCGATATGGATCGGCTCAGTCACAGGCTGCACCAGCTGTCATCTCGGCCATACTGCTGTGATTTAATTAGTCTGTTTGTGTCCTTTCTAATAATATTTCCGTCTCTGCGAAAGGGCAAAGGCGAGCGGCTTCTTTCGCTCGCTCTGGGTTCCTTGCGCGCACAGAGGAATGCGGCCCGCATCCACTCTGCTGAGGTGTAAGATGAGATCATCACTGCTCTCATTTTCAAATGGGCTGATGAATTGGACTGGTTGCCAAGAACTGGACTGGTTGTTTGGGGTCCACAGGAGAGGGAAACTTAATCTGCTGGGGGAGAGCAATGGGTCCAGGGCGAGCTTTGGTTCTGCCCAGAAGATCCGTCCTGAGGGAGAGAAACAGTTGAGTGGCGTTTTCATTGGGCTCACAATATTTGTTTTTTTTTTACTGCTGTTAGAAGACAAAACTGTGGTTCTTTCTGACTCCTCTTCCTCCTCCTCCTCCTCCTCCTCCTCCTCCTCCTCCTCCATTCTGTCCTCCTTTTCTTCCTCACCATCTCCTCCTCTTCCTCTTCCTCTTTCTCTTCCCTCTTCTACTCCTACTGTTTCTTCTTCTCCACCTTCTCATAGTTTCTTCTGCTATTTTCCTTTAGTAACTCCTCCTCCTCCTCTTCTCCTTTTCCTCTTATTCTTTTCTCCTCCTTTTCTTCCTCCTCCTTCTCCTCCTCTTCCTCCTCCATTTTTCCTCCTCTTCTTCTCCTTCTCCTCTTCTTCCCTCCTCCTTCTCCTCCTCCATTTTTCCTCTTCTTCTCCTTCTCCTGCTCTTAATCTTCCCCCCCTCCTCCTCCTCCTCCATTTTTACTCCTCTTTCTCTTCCCCTCCTCCTCTTCCTTCTTCTCCTCTGTTTCTTCCCCTTCCTCCTCTTATTCTCCTCCACCTTCTCCCATGTTTTCTTCTTCCTCCTCATCCTCTTCTCCCCCAAAGAAATTCATTAGAATTTAAAGTATTAAAAAATGGACCCAGATTTTTTACCCCCCCCTCTCTCTCTCTCTCTCTCACACACACACACACACACACACACACACACAGAGAGAGAGAGAGAGAGAGAGAGAGAGAGAGAGAGAGAGAGAGAGAGAGAGAGAGAGAGAGAGAGAGAGAGAGAGATGACACTGTTCCCTTTGGGGATAAGCAAAGTTATGATTCCACAAAATTTACGGTAACTATAAATTGTGACTCCTGCTCTTTAAATTTGTATTGGAAAACCTCAAATCTAGTATCATTAAAATGGGGAAAAAAAAATAAAACGCCCTATGGTTCCAAAATAATGCAAATCAGAGAGAGAGAGAGAGAGAACTAAAGCAAACTATCAAAAATGCCTGAAGATAAAACTAATTTTATAAACAGTTAAAAACAAGCTTGCATACATTGATTAAAAAGAAATAGAGTCAGGGTTGACTTCTGATAACTTACCTGGAGATGCCCGGATCATTTTTCTGGCATAATATGGTTTTCCATTGTATTCTTCTAAGACTTTCTGGGATTTTTTTTTTATGCTTCCAGCCTGCAGCCTGAGATTTCTCAGTGTTCTCCCATCAGAATCCAGTATTAAACAAACTATTAACCAAGTTGGACCCATTTTTGCTTTCTATGTCAACCAAAACAGGCCAGGAGCTGTACATTTTTGAGGCTAAATTGCATTGGTCATAATTCTACAATTATCACCTGTTTAAAATTATAGATGCCAGACTCATAATCCTTAACTCATACATCAGTTTCAGAATCTTATATTTCTCCCCCATAATGTGCTTATGTTATTGGCATCTCTGTGGCCCCCTACACTTCCCATAATGGCCAACTTTTATTTCCAACCACAGAGTGAGATGTTGCCCACTGTAGACCCCTAAAACTTAATAGGACCCATCATTCAATTTTTTCATTTGTAATTTCCAAAGCAGTTTTCTGCTATGTCTTTGTTTCTGTAAATGTCTAATACAAAATGGTAATTAAAAACTCCACAGAAACAAAACAAGTTCCCTCTTAGAAATAAATGTTTTCTTAGCTGGATAAATTGTCTGCGCCAGAAGCCAACTTTCGATCATGTCATGGTTTATCCAATATGTAGCTTTTATCACAGAGCTACTGACATTTCTGTTCTCATAATTGTTTTGGATTCAGAGGCCAAAAGGTTTTTTTGGAAACCACAGAGGGGTTTTGTATGTTTGTGTATTGTACGTATAGTAAAAGAAACAAAGGTTAAAATGGTAGCTGCCATCAAACAGTTGAAGCCTCACACTATTTTTACAAGCATTGTAAAGAGGAAAGTCTTCAATCAGTTGTCATCTTGCCTGTTTTTTAGCATGCGTTCACACACGCACTGTGGACACTTTTGTATCTTGAACTCTTGTAAGAAATAAGTTTCCTTTAATTTCTCATCAGAGTGCACAATTCCGTAAAGTCAGTGCATCTTTGGCTGCAAACCACAAGGGATCCATCAACAGCTGTAGCATAATTCTGGGAAAACACAATTGGATTTGAGGGGTTGCTGACAGATGTTGTGTGAGCATTTCTAAACCAAATGTTGGCCTTAAATCCAAAGAACCACACCTCCCCTCCCTAATCATAACACCGTCCATAAGATTCTTTTTCTTCCATTTAATCATGTCCGATTTTAGAAGAATCCTGCAATTTTCTTGGCATAGTTTTCGGAAGAGATTTGCCATTGCCTACTTTCTAGAGCTAAGAGAAGTGACTGGCTCAAGGTTAGCTTGCTGGCTTTGTGCCCAAGGCAGGACTAGAGTTTCCTGGTTTCCTGCTTGATCCAGGCATGTCAAACTCACAACGTCATGTGACGTCGCACAATGTATTGGGGCTTTTTCCCCATTGCCAGCAATGGGGTGGGCACGATTTTGGTGTGACGCATCCGGCCTGCAGGCTGGCAGTTTGACATGCCTGCATTAACCACTTCCTCAAACTGCTAACCTACTGAAACAAGATTTACATTTAAAACTGAGATTATGATATGCTTAGAGAAAGAAAAAAATAATAATTTCTTTGTGATTTCTACTAGTTAATCTGGATTTTTTTCTGGAGTTTATCTTATGATATATACATTTCTTCCCTTTTTCAGATGCCCGTGACTTAATGTCTAAAATGCCAATTATGTAAAAGAAATTAATATTAATATTAAGTTACATATCCTTGTAACTTTTGCTTTTTTTTTAACTTATAAACTTTTAGATGTGAAGCAGGTGATAAACAGTGCAACCAGTTGTGTACGTTAATTTATCGGTGACTTTTCAAATCATAACTCTGTAACCTAGTTAGTCAATTAGCCACTGGAGAATAAAGAATGGAACTGTTACCATTGGCTTTTGAAGCCATTATTTTGTTGTAGTTCAACAAAGCAGGCTAATTCAGAAGCAAATTAAGCTAAACCTGGTTGTGAATCCTGTAATGCTATTCCAGCAACATCTAGTTTTATTAGGAGATAGAAAGTAAGCTGGATCCAAATCCTACCCAAGAGAATTGAGATACTTTTTTTGACACTCTCGATGGAGATTCTCAGTCACTCAGGTCGTGATTATCCCAAAGGCAACTAGACTTTATGGTTTTTCTTGAAGACATTTTGCTTCTCATCCAAGAAGCTTCTTCAGTTCTGATAGAATAGTGGAAAATAGAAGAACCTATATTCCTTACAGTCATCTTGGTCATTAGCACACTTTCTGAGAGTCTTTGAGGCCATTTGGAGATTTATCTGTGCCCTCAAAGTCACAGATATCCTGTAGCCTGCCATTTTTCGATGGAAATCTATTCATACTCCCACACCATTATGTTTTTGACGTTATTTGCAACCCATACCTTTATACCACAATAAGGCAAAAAGCCATACCACCATCTTAAAACTTTTAGGGAATAGTACTTTTTAATTTTTTTTTTCCTAGATGCCATTATTCCAAACATGTTTTTCATTTTGTGCTCAGTTGTTCCTAAGATGTTACTCGTCAGTCAGATGTTGGCTTCAAATGTCTCATGATCTCACATCATGATCTCCCCTCTGGCATTTCCTGCTGTTTCCCTTATCACTGTCACACACACAAAAAAAAGACATCTTATAAATTATATATTTAAAATATGTTTTCCAGGCTTCTGTTTGGTTTTCAGATATCTTTGGCAGGCTCTTGAGATCTTTGAAACCCACACTGCTAACCCACTGAAACAAGATTGGCATTTAAAACTGACACTGTGTTATGCTTAGAATAAAACAAAATCAATTCTTTTTTGATTTGTACTAATTAAATCTGGGGTGTATCTCACACTGCCTAATTTTGTTCACTTTTTCAAATGCCAAGAACTTAAGAGCTGAAATGCCAATTATGTAAAATAAATAAATAAATAAGCAAAATTACAATATGTTTACAATTCCTGTTTTTAAACAGAATTTGCCTGCTAATACTGCAGGTAGCCCTGGACTTATGACCACAATTAAACCCAAAATTTCTGAGGCTAGGCAAGACGGTTGTTAAATGAATTTGGCTCCATTTTAGGACCTTTTTTTGCCAACATTGTTAAGTGAATCAATGCAGTTAAGTTAGTAACATGACTGTTAAGTGAATCTGTCTTTCCTGTTGACTTTGCTTGTCAGAAGGTTGCAAAAGGAGATCATATAACACTACAACAGTCATAAATTTGAATCCGTTGCCAAGCCTCCGAATTTTGATCATATGATCATGGGGATGCTGCAATGGTCATAAGTGTGTAAAACAGTCATAAGTCACTTTTTCAGTGCCATTGTAACTTTGAATGGTCACCAAATGAAACTGTATTATCTGTATTTGTTTTAAGAGGTCCTTGAGATTTTTTTTCTCTCCTATTTATTGTGTCCTTGGATTTGTTGTTGTTGTTGTTAGTTGCGAAGTCGTGTCCGACCCATTGCGACCCCATGGACAACGTTCCTCCAGGCCTTCCTGTCCTCTACCATCTTCTGGAGTCCATTTAAGTTCACGCCTACTGCTTCAGTGACTCTATCCAGCCACCTCATTCTCTGTCGTCCCCTTCTTCTATTGTCCTCAATCTTTCCCAGCATTAGGCCCTTCTCCAGTGAGTCCTTCCTTCTCATTAGGTGGCCAAAGTACTTGAGTTTCAACTTCAGGATCTGGCCTTCTAAAGAGCAGTCAGGGTTGATCTCCTCTAGGACTGACCGGTTTGATCGCCTTGCAGTCCAGGGGACTCACAGGAGTCTTCTCCAGCACCATAGTTCAAAGGCCTCAATTCTTTGGCGCTCAGCCTTTCTTATGGTCCAACTTTCACAGCCATACATTGGATTATTATATATATATATATATATATTCACATGCATAAATATAGCAATATCTACAGAATTGATGTTTTCTGTGGTTGAATTTGAGAAAAATCAATTGCAAACTCAAGAGAAAAGCACTGGATAATTTATTGTAGCCCAATGTTAAAAAATTAGGAGAGAGAGAGAGACACCCAGGAAGTAATTGGAAGGTCTTTGGGGGAAAAAAAGTCGCAACCCCACATATATTTATCCCTTGATTGAAATTAATGCACATTTACAACTCCTTAGAGGACTGGAGGCTAAAACATATGAAGAACAATTGCAGGAACTGGGCATGTCTAGTTTAATGAAGAGACGGACCAGGGGTGACATGATAGCAGTGTTCCAATATTTGAGGGGCTGCCACAAAGAAAGAGGGGGGTCAACCTATTTTCTAAAGCACCAGAAGGTAGGACAAGAAACAATGGATGGAAACTAATCAAGAAGAAAAGCAATGCAGAACTAAGGAGAAATTTCCTGACAGAGAAAACAATTAATCAGTGGAACAACTTGCCTCCAGAAGTTGTGGATGCTCCAACACTAGAACTTTTAAAGAAGAGATTGGACAAACATTACTCCTGCTTGAGTAAGGGGTTGGACTAGAAGACTTCCAAGGTCTCTCTCAGCTCTATTATTCTGATATTAAGTATGTATTGATGTAGCTTCTGCCTCTCCCCAAAAGTTCATGTCCATAGGATCTTGTAGAATTCACTAACTTTGGGCCTTCGGTGCTCATAATGTACCATTTCAAATTCATTTTGCTTTGAGCTGTTCTCTTGGTAACAACACCTTTGAAGGTAGCAAGCAATTTTTGAGTTAATTTTTTAGGATATTCAGAAAGAAAATGGGTTGTGAGATGTATAGTTATTAAGAGTTACTAGTTGTTCCCTGTCTTCTTCTTTTTTTGCTAACCTCTGTCCTGTTGGATTTATAAATGGAACAGAATGACCTTTGAAATGATGATGGAAACAGAGAGATAAACACCACTTGAAAGGACAAACCAATTAATATAAATGTTTTGCGCATAACACTGATTTGAGTCCACTGCTATCTATGTAAACCTTTTCAGTGCCTCTAAGAAGAAAGACTCAGAAACAAAAAAAGAGAGAAGAAATGGCATGCTTTAAATGCAGTTTTGGTAAATCTGTTATGAGGGAAGACAGTGAAAATCTGCATACATCATTATCATGCTTAATGTCAGATACAGAAAGTTATCTGGAAAATACATTTTCATCGAGGGGTGGGGAGAAAAAAGCATTGTGTACTTGTTGGTGAAGTGTACAAGGGTCACA
>NW_015386389.1:3850775-3925835 GCF_001527695.2 Protobothrops mucrosquamatus
CCTCCCTCCCTCCCTCCCTCCCTCCCTCCTTCCTTCCTTCCTTCCTTCCTTCCTTCCTTCCTTCCTTCCTTCCTTCCTTCTTTCCTTCCTCACACCAGAGATGTAAAGAACGTGTTTGGAAAGATGAGCTAAGTAATCATTCTTTTAACCATCTGTTCAAAAATCCCATGAACAGACATAATATTAATTGTTGCATGTCTTTGTCATCTATCAATTGCCTGTTGATTACCTGTTCATTCATACTCATCCGGTTTTTTAATCAGAAGGAAACAGTTTATGTGATCTTGCCACCCTTGGAGGTTTATTATTGAGTGCTGAGTTTCTTAAGTGACCTTGAAAGAAGATTTTTTTTTTTTCATTTTTTCATGGGTAATGCAATACTTGGAAGAAATCTTAAATGCTTGTTATTTTCATATCAATAGGATTTCAAATCTCCTAGCAATTAGACAGAAATTGAAGAAAATATGCAAGTATTCTGGTACTTGGCACAAAAGAGTCCATTTTTTTTCATCTTACTGGGGTGGCTATCGATGTAAAGAACCCTATACATAAATAAAGACAGCTGGGACTAACCCTGGAGATACTGGCTTTAAAAACATTCTTTCTAAAGATGAACAAATGTTCATGGATCAGATCAACTTCCCAAAGACCTAAAGATCTTTTTTTTTTTCCCATGTTGCTACAAGGGATTAAAAACATCCCTCCACTTCTCTCTTGTGGACATCAGGGACATTTTAAACACACTTTCCTGCTTTATTTTGTGAGTGCCAGAAGCACTATTTATGGAGAGATGGAAAAGGAAGAGAAAAGCAATGACAAAATAGTTTATCATCCTAAGATCAGTGCAACCGCTTTGGATATTTCCATTTGGGAATTTGAACCATTTTTTTTCTTTCAAATTTCTGTCTCATCTCTTGATTTTCTCCTAAAGATTAAGTTTTCCATTCAGGGCCTCTCTTAAACCCTGTGCATATATTCTCTTTGCAGACTGAATTATAAAATACGATCAATTAAATAATTATAAAAAAAGATTTCAAAATATCCTTATGGAACTATACGTAACGAGGGTGGGTGGAAAGACAAGCTTGACATTTTAAAAACACTGAAATTAGGCTGAGCTTCTGTACTGATTGATTTTTAAAAGAGTTCCTTGAAGAAGAAAAAAAGTGAACTCTAAAAATGTTTGGAAATGCCTTGGCTGCATTCCAAAAGATTTATGACAAGGCAAAACTAGACAAATTTTGGTACTCCTGAAAAGACACAGTCTGTATAATGGTTTTAATTTAACATCTCAGCTGCACCTTGGCATATTGTGCTTCAGACCTCAAGAATGTCTCCCAAGTATCTAAACCAGGGGTCTTCAAACTTGACCCTTTTATGACTTGTGGACTTCAACTCCCAGAATTCCTCAGCCAGCGTGCCTGGCTGAGGAATTCTGGGAGTTGAAATCCACAAGTCATAAAAGGGCCAAGTTTGGAGACCCCTGATCTAAACAAACTTTGTCCAGACTCCACGCCAAAGGAGAACATGCCACAATTAACCAATTTTGCTTTAGCAGTGATTTAATTATTGTAAAAACTGGTAAATGTCTATTTACACCTGCATATATTATTATTTCTTTTGGAGCCAATTCTGGTCTTACATGTTCTACTGTTCAATCACACAAATTTACTTCCAGTGAAAATCACTAAGACTTTAGCCCAGTAATACACACAAGTTTGAAGAATGTTTATGGCAATGCAGTATATTTTGGGCTGAAGATTTTGCTTTTGTAGGAAGAGGCATTGGAAAATAGGTTAAGCTCCTTCATCTTTGTGGCAGCTTCTCAAATATTGGGACACTACTACTAGATGTGGAAAAAGTTAAATCTATATTTGACTTATTTGTCAGCTGACATAAAGACTTGTCTCCAAACTGTATTGATTATGCTCCTGTTCTGGTTACACAAGTCTTATTTTAACTGGCCCTTAATAGGCTTGGTTTAACTGGGCTTTAAGGGAAATACAGTAATATTTCTTTCCAGTCCTACATAGTCAATGAATATTTGGTGGTGCTCCTTCCTTTCCTATTGCACTTTTGAGCTGATATTTTCCTTTTGTCAAAAACAAGCTTTTACCTGAGTTATTGGCTCCAGAGTTGATTATATTGCCAGAAATTAAGCTGAGTGACCTCTGAATTTTCACATTAAAATAGCAAATCCCATCCTTTATAAAGCAAACCATAACATTTTTAAGGAAGAAGGATGGTTCCAACAACCTTAGAAATAGCCCTCTAAACTGGTTTAGAGGTTAGTCAACACATGATCAACCACAAGGTGGTCCAATAACTGGAATCCTTGCTTTGGTGTCTGATACCTGTTAGGAAATTTCTCCTTAGTCCTTGCTTAGTTTCCATCCATTGTTTCTTGTCTTGCCTTTTGGTGCTCTGGAAAATAGGTTGACTTCCACTTCTTTGTGACAGCCCCTCAAATAATGGAACACTACTAAGGCAAGGTGGCCAGTTGTGACTGCTTTTATCTCCTTCAGAAGAACTGGATTTTTGTGGAGAATTGTACTGATTAAATGTAGAATTTCAATTTAAATCAGCAGAGGACTGTTTCGCAAAGCAAACAAACAACACCGTGTTTGGGTGAATGATAGTAACTTTAACATATTATAAACAAAGAACTCCTGATACATTCAAAATGTAGAATCTTGGTTACATGTATTTTTTTTCCAATAATTAACATTATTTCTCAGAAAACTGCATGGCAATTCAAGCTGGTTGACTTCTACCTGTAATAACAAGAGAGATTTAGAAGGGGACATTATTCATGCTGCGGAAGGGGGTAATAAGTGCTTTTTTGATTCATTCACTGATCAAAAAGCATTAGTTGGCATATATTGGTAAACTTTACAGTATAAAAACATCCATTCAATTCTTGGCTTATATAGGTGGGAATTGCTGAGTGTGATTCCTCTATTATTTCTGCTTAATTAAAGGTCACTTTTTCCGGCCACCTTCAATCTTTTCTTCCTATGTAATATTTATGTTGACTTTTCATGGCTTGTTAGGGATTTTAAGTTTTATCTTCTGCCACAATGAAAGGGTTTGTCCCAAAAAATTTCTTTCAAACCTTTTGTACTGCATGTAGAAAGATAATAATAATAATAATAATAATAATAATAATAATAATAATAATAATAATAATAATAATAATAATAATAATAATAATAATAATAATAATAATAATTAAAAAAAAGTTGGAAGGGACCTTGGAGATCATCTAGTCCAACCCCCTGCTCAGGCAGGAAACCCTATACCATTTTGGACAAATGGCTGTCCTTTAAAACTTCCAGTGTTGGTGCATTCACCGCTTCTGGAGGCAGGTTGTTCCACTGGTTAATTGTTCTCACTGTCAGGAAGTTTCTCCTTAATTCTAGGTTGCTTCTCTCCTTGATTAGTTTCCACCCGTTGCTTCTTGTCCTGCCTTCAGGTGCTTTGGAGAATAGCTTGACTCCCTCTTCTTTGTGGCAGCCCCTGAGATATTGGAACACTGCTATCATGTCACCCCTCGTCCTTCTCTTCATTAAACTAGACATATCCAATTCCAGCAACTGTTCCTTGTATGTTTTAGCCTCCAGTCCCCCAATCATCTTTGTTGCTTTTCTCTGTACTCTTTCTAGAGTCTCAACATATTTTTTATATCGTGGTGACCAAAACTGGATGCAGTATTCCAAGTGTGGCCTTACCAAGGCATTGTAAAGTGGTATTAATACTTCACGTGATCTTGATTCTATCCCTCTGTTAATGCAGCCCAGCACTGTGTTGGCTTTTTTGGCCGTTGCAGCACACGGCTGGCTCATATTTAAGTGATTGTCCACTAGGACTCTGAGATCCCTCTCACAGTTACTAATATTGAGCAAGGGACCTCCTATACTATACCTGTGCATTTGCACTGGGATTCATACTGTAAGCATACAGTAATCTTTTTACTAATTCAAATTGTGGACATTCAAATTGAAGATTGAATGTCCACAAAAGCAATTTAATACATTTATGCATCAGAAAGAGGACAGAATGTGCCACTGTTTCTTGCAAAAACGCTCATGAAGAAGTTGACTTCTTTTGCATCATCCCTCATTAATGTCAGGCACAGAGTAGACGGTAATATTGGCATCAAATAAATGAAACAGGATCAACTTTATCTCTTCATTTGTTTCATTAATTTAATCTACTCATAGCAACAAGACCCTTGACATGCGTCTTCTTGATTTTCCATCATTTCTAACTATACAAGGAAAAAAAACGCTGTCTCATTCCTCCTCCCATTTTCTGAATGTCAGAAAAAAAAGTCATTTGTTTGAAAAAATATCAATAGGATTATTATAAGCATAACACTGGTCATTAAAACAAAGGACCCTGCCCCCTTCCAGCCCTTGTAGAATTATGAACTTCTTGTTAACAGCTAAATCTTAGCAAGGGTTCCATTTCTGGACAAACTGAGGTCTTGATTAGATGCTGCTAATCTCTGTAATTTTGTAATCCCTCAAAGCCTCTATGGTAGGAGAGAAAGTTTCAAGAAATGAAAGACCCTGGTCTCTGTATGCAGCGTTCAAGAAAACATTTTGAAGAATTCAAAAAAGTGGTATCAATAACGGAGAATATTTGTAGCTCATGGTTGAAATGAGAGTGCTCTTTTAACTTGGTTATTTTCTTGCTAGCACTGATAATATTATTAGTTTGAGTAATGAAATGTCTGCCCAAAAAAAAGCAAACAAACAAGCACAGAGAACAGCAAAGATCCCCCCCCCCCCAAAAAAAAAGTGGTTTAGCTCTTAGTTGCTTGTGCTGGACCTGAAGTGAAGAAAAAAATAATAATTGGAGAAGGTAAAATTTGTTGAAGGGGCCTAGTGCTCAGCCCACGTTTAGGACAGAAAAAGTACGTTTAATGCAGGGTTAGTTTTACTATGCTAGGACTAAAAAAAAAAAAAGCAAATTGTGTATGCTTCATTAACTCTTTGCACACAAGCTAAAAGTGCTTTCTGATGAAGTGAAAAACCAACTTGGGATCAATTTTCCACAACATAAATTCAACATTCATTCCATTCTTGATAGTCTTATATTTAAACAACCAGACAGGGATTGTATCTCCCCTTTATCCATTTTTGTAGTTTTAGAACAAACCGTTCATCTCTTATTTAGAATACTGATCTATATTTATAATTGCACAGTTCCTTTTGCACTGATACTCCCACGCTTTGGCATTGGATCAGAGGATGGTGCTTGCAAGAAAGGTTATTATTGTTATTATTTTGCAGAGATTTAATCTGTTTGATATTCACTCTGTTAATTCTGTACTGAATAATTGTCAGAATTCAACCTGGTTTGGAGTTCAGCTTTTTATCCTTTTGCACCAAAAACAGGCTAAAAAGAGACTTTTGGAGGTTTGGTGAAAAGATCTAAATTCTTTTGAAATCCTGTAAGACACTCAAATATTGTTAAGTTGGGGAATCTCTGTTCTAGTATTTCTAACAAAAGGAAGGAGAGAAAAGGAGGAGGGGTGTGTATATATACACATACATACATACGTACATATATACATACATACATAGTCATACATATATACATATATACACTGTACACACATACATACATACACACACACACATACATACATACATACATACACACATACATACATACATACACACACACATACATGCACGGACAAGTTTTATTACTTACAGACTGATAAGTAATAACAAACTTATTTTATTTATTTTTATTTTTATATATAAAAACCCAGAAGGCCACATCAGTCCTTATGCAGAAGCTTAGTTTAGAGCATATGAATGCAAAAAGTAATCAGTTTAATTTATTGCTCAATTGTATTTTTAGCTGTTGGATCTTTCAAGCTTTTCAGGTTAGACTGAATCTTTGACAGAAAAGTTAAATAAGTACATTTACCATAGGCAGTGAGTCTCTTTGTTCTTCTGTTTGTAAACACATTTGGGGAAAAAAAATGTGCCCCACTCCTTAAACAGAGTGTGTTCCTCATTATAAAGAAAAAAGGTTGAGTTAAGCATCGGGTTTTGAAGCAATTTTCAAGTCATTAGCTGATGTAAATTTCTCCTCAGATCAGAAGAGTATAAACCCTCCGTATTTGTATTACAGAACAACTCAAAATTCACGTTGAACATAGTAGCTCTGGGGACTAGCTGAGTAAGTGCTTAGGAGCAATGCGAACTGACATTTTTTTTTCTTTTATTTTCTTCCGTTTAAAATATTTTGCCCGTTTAAACTGCCTTTATATGGTATATTGTTTTCAGATGCTTGTTGAGTCCTTCTGTTGTGCGGGCTCCGTGCACAGGCCCTCGTAGCACGTCTGAAGTAACATCTGTTCGGCCTTTTTCTTGCTGGGATTCTTGGTATAATTAGCTCTATATTTCACCAAACACAATTCTGCTCCCATGGCGGACAGAACAGCATGAAGAAAACATAAATAATTGAAGATTAGAGAAACAGAAGGCAAAGTTGAGGTAGGTGGTTTGGCTAGGAAAAGGGTTAAGGAGAAAAGAAGGTCACCTCATTATAGAAAATAGCATTGTTATATTAACAACTGTAAACGGAGATGGTGTTATTTCCTAGTGATTAATGAAAGAGACGAATTTAGCCACGGCAGATAGATTCATAGATGTATATGCATATTGTTAAAATAATAAAATGTGTTTGTTTTAGTCATTACGTCAATTTTGAAAACAAATAGCAAAAAGATCTCAATAAGATTTGGTCTGTGAGGTGATCAGGTAAAACATTTGTTTTTCTCCTGGCAAAGGTCCCGTGGTCCAAAGTATTCTGACATGACATAGAGCAGGGGGGTCTTCAAACTTGGCCCTTTTATGACTTGTGGACTTCAACTCCCAGAATTCCTCAGCCAGCGTGCCTGGCTGAGGAATTCTGGGAGTTGAAGTCCACAAGTTATAAAAGGGCCAAGTTTGAAGACCCCTGCCATAGAGCATCCAAGAGAACAAGATAGAAGAAGATAGGACAAGATTCTCATCATGGAACTTTTCCAGATAGCCAAATCTCAAGAAAAAAATATATTTGAGTAACACTGGTGTTTCTAGGTTTCAGAGATGGAGAAATATGGTTCAGGAGACCCCAGGATATTCCATAATTTTCTTTCTGTAAAAGTAACATTGGAGTTTGTTCCCATTTCAGAAAAAAAAGCAGTAGAGATGTTTTGAGTTGAGAACATTTTACATGGACCTTTTCCTGCATGCGGTATGTGTTGATATAATCCACTCTGTGCATAAGTTGATATACACATTCACATAAAGTGTAGACTGTGAACGGAATCAAGGGAATAAAGTTCTAGGCTTCTTTCCAAAAATCGGAGGCTGATCCCCCATCTGCCAGGAGAAGGGATCTGTCAGCTGTTCCTGCTTTTCTTCCTCTGTTTAGGGAATCTCCCCCCAAAGTATTTGGGGCTAAAGCTATGGAAAATTGAGATGAATTCTGGAGCTGAGAAACTTCTGAGATTTTCTCCTCCTACCCTTGTCTCCCTTCCTAGATCCTTCTGACAAGCAGTTGATGGAAGAGTGGTGTCAGTTCTCCAGCCAATTAAGGCAAAGGGTCTTTGAAATAGTTCCCTTTCACCGCCCTCCACCTGATTTTGGTGGCCTCTTCTCATATCACCTGTTTCCCTAAGTCTCTCCCAAGAGGAAAAAAGTCCAAATGAACATCAGCAGTGAATACTTCCCATGTGGCATTTCTTAGTGACAGAGAATGGTGGAAGTCTACTCAACAGGGATTGTCACTTCCCTGCTTTCTTTCTGTCCTTCAGAGATTTTTTTTCCCCTTACAGGCTGTTGGTGGTAGAAAGTGAAGGGAAGAAAAGTTTAGCATCCACAATATTCTATGCCAGGGGTGTCAAACTCGCAATGTCATGTGACGTGTCGTGACGTATCCCAACTTTTTCCCCATTGCCAGCAATGGGGTGGGTGCGGTCTTGACGTGATGCATCCAGCCCACGGGCCAGCAATTTGACACCCCTGCTCTATGCCGTCTTCCTCGCTCCTCAGGAATGTTTTCAGAGCCATTGTGGATGTGTGAGCCACATCCACTTTGTATACAAGCACAGAAGTTCAAATCTCACCCCTCCCACACACACACACATGTTGTCACCAGACGAAACCTCAGCTTGGTCCAGTGAAGGTCACTGAAATCAATTGGATTCAATTATAGCTAACTTACTACTATAAAGGTCATGTTTTCATTCACTTGAGAGACTTCCCAGGAATGCAGAAGTACATAGATGTATAGTTTAAAAGCAAATTCAAGAGAGACATTCGGAATGCTAAATGAGACTGAGTGTGCCCAGCACCCTTGAGGAACCACAGAATATAAATCTTCCTTTCTCCCGAGGAGACCTAAAGATTGGGATTATGCCAGTGGTGGGATTCAGATGGTTCGCACCACTTCGGCAGAACCGGTAGCTAATTTTTTTGTTGCCCAGGTCCAGAATGGACTTCCGGAAGCAGCATCCACACAAAGAACCGGTTGCTCACATATTTGAATCCCACCACTGGATTATGCTTGTGTAGTTCTCTAACAGTTTAGCCACTAAAGTTTTAGTCTGATCCTCTCCTAGACTGGAGGCCTAGATAGGTTTCACGTGTACATGGAGACACATGCCACTAGCACCAATATCTGAAAGGGTTCAGAGCAGTCCAAATAAACATTTTTTCTATAAAAGAAAAAACTATTTTTATACAAATAGCTGTATATACCATATGTATCACTTGTTTAGTATCTAAACATATGGTTATTATTCCATCATTAGACTTTACATGGTGGAGCAGATGAATGGTTTGAAATAATTTTTGATTGCTATAGAATATTGAGTCAAAATGTGCCCAGAAGCCAATAATTGGCGTGAAGATGATGAGTGTCATTTCTCTGTTGTTCACACACAAGTCTAATAGTAGGTGAGCTTCAGGCTTTGAATATTCAATCGTCATTAAAGCTTTACAGTCTGATCACAGTTTGGGAGTGCCAGAGATTGGGGATCCACTTGCAAAGAGATTCAAGAGAGAGAGAGAGAATAAGAGAGAGAAGGAGGGAGAAGGAGGGAGAGGGAGAGGTTGAGGGAGGGAGGGAGAGAGGGAGGGAAGGAGAGAGAATGAGAGAGACAGAGAATGAGAGAAATAGAGAAACAGAGAGGAAGGGAGGGAGAGGAAGAGAGAGGGAGGGAGGAAGAGAGAATGAAAGAGACAGAGAATGAGAGAAACAGAGAGAATGAGAGAGGGAGGGAAAGAGAGAGGGAGAGGGAGAGAGAAAGAAGGAGAAAGAGAGAGAGAGAAGGAGGGAGAGAGAAGAATTCATGGTGAGTTTTGCTTTATTTTTCCTCCTCATAGCTTCATTCTCATAGAAGGCATTACCTCTCTTGCACTTTTTGTTTTCAGAAACATGCACAACTGATTGTGCATGACAACACAATTGTTTCTCAATATTAACAGGCACATCCAGGGGAACATAAAAATCAGGAGTCTGGTTGTGCTTTTCCTGACTAAAAAACTTTATTAAATAATGGACAAACTTTTGTAAGTCATAGCTTAGGAACCAACAAAGACAGATTTTGCATGAGTGTGGCACTGGAATCTTTTCCCATGTGTTATGTGCTCTGAAGTAGAATCCGAATACTTTCCTTACTGAAGGATGATAGAAATTAGAAGAAAATGATAATTAAATTATCGGTATTTTGTCGGTGTTACTTCAACCTCAGAACAGTCCTCCATCCTTGCATAGAAAAAAAGTGTAGTAATTTTTTCTTCTTCTCTATCTTTGGAGTTTTCATCCCAAAATTTAAAATACACATCTATCATTTAACACAGTAGCAGAATAACAGAGTAAGAAGGGTATATTAGAAGTCTTCTAGTCCAACTCCCTGTTCAAGCAGCAGACCCTATACCATTTCAGACAAATGGCTATTCAGTCTTTTCTTAAATACCTCATGTTATGGAGCATCCACAACTTCTGGAGGCAAGCTGTTCTACTGGTTAATTGTTCTCACTGTCAGGAAGTTTCTCCTTAGTTCTAGGTTGCTTCTCCCCTTGATTAGTTTCCATCCATTGCTTCTTGTCCTGCCTTCAGGTGCTTTGGAGAATAACTTGACTCCCTCTTCTTTGTGGCAGCCCCTGAGATATTGGAACACTGCTATCATGTCCCCCCTCGTCCTTCTCTTCATTAAACTAGACATACCCAATTCCTGTAGCCCTTCTTCATATGTTTTAACCGCCAGTCTCCCAATCATCTTTGTTGCTCTTTTCTGCACTCTTTCCAGAGCTTCAACATCTTTTTTTTTATAATTTGGTGACCAAAACTAGATACAGCATTCCAAGTGTGTCTTATTAAAGCAATGCAACCAAAAGCTGAAAATCTATTGCTTTTTTCTTCTCCTTCCATATTCAAAAGTGAATTCTTATTATTGAAACATGCTGGGGAAAATGTAACATTGTGTAGTTATTTTGCTTAATCCACATGGAGGTTTGCAACTTCTCTGCAATGTCTTCCTTTTGTGGTCTACCTTTTAAGTCTCTTAATGTTGTAATAAAGGGTTACATGCAACTGAAAAAAAAAATGAAACCTGCTCATATTATTTCAGAATCTTTGTACTAAGCAGGCTTGTGTGATATGGCTGGAAAAATTAACTGGGAAAAAATGTTTCTAGTTTACATGTGAAAGGCCATGGGATTGTGTGAAATTAATAGTGTCTGGATTATATATATTTTTAAAAAAATCCCCCAAGTCATATCAGAATCTAGCAGTATGCATATACAGTAAGTTGTTTTTTATAATAGCACAGTCATAGAAAATGAAAATATTGTCAAGCTCACATCGGATGAAAATGTGCATGTGCAAAGATTAGAATATGCAAAATCAGTTCACTGATTCAGATTGGCTGAGATTATGTTCTTGTCCTGGTCTCCTTAATATTATTTTGCTCCTTAGTTTCTTTCCAACCAAATATGTTGCTTCTCGTAGGAAGCTCAGTTTTAAGCAAACATGTAGAAAGAAATCTTCTTTCAGATTCTATTATGATGTATTTAACAGACCAAATATTTATTTATTTGTTTGTTTGTTCACTCATTTATTCATTTGTTCAATAAGTATTTATTTAATTGAATAAATATAACTGATACACTGCTTCTGGGTTGAATGTCCTTTAACAACCCACTTTGGACTCCAACTTTTTTTTTGGGGGGGGAAACAAACAAAGAAAGAAACATTGGAATAGATTGAGGATTTCTCCATCTTCAGTTGAGGAAGACCTGGCCACCTTCCTAGTTTAACAGGGCAAAAATGAATATTTTATGCATTTGCTTTGCCTGCTAAAAAGAGCAGGTTTGGATAGGCTGAAAAACCACATTTTTGAAGCAGCCCTTTTCTGAGCTGTGTGCAAACTTCCAAAGCAAGACTTGATCTCATTAAAACAGCCACGTCCCTGGGAAAAAAACATGATATGGTGCACCTGCGTAGACATGAGATGGTGAAAACTTTCGAAGCAGCCACACCAAGCCTTCCAGAGGCTGCCCCGGTTTAAGGACACACTTTGCAAAGTTCTCTTTCCAAATACATAGCTCTAAAACAGGGGTGTCAAACTCGCTGCATCATGTGACATGTCATGATGCATCACAACTTTTTTCCCCTTCCCGGAGCTGGGGTGAGCGCAACTTCCGCGTGACGCATCTGGCCACAGGCTAACAGTTTTACACCCCCTGCTCTAAAATGTCAGCTTTAATATTGTTATGGTTGTATGGAATGTTGGATATTTTTTTTGTTGGACTGGATCACTGGTGCTGGAGAGCCACTCTGATTTGTCTAAGACCCTTATGGTTCATCTCTGATGGGTTCAAGCATCTGAATCTAGTAGCTGGGGCCAAACAAAGCAGGGAGGCATGCTGGTGTCATGTTCACATCTGCCTGAACACGTTTCAGTGTAGAGCTCAAGACTCTGGTTGTGAAATCCAAACAATCGCATCAGTTGATGGAATCAAAACTTTTGCCATGGGAATATTTTAATGGGCAAATAGCAATAGTGCTTGGACTTATATACAGCCACTTCACAGTGTTTTACAGCCCTCTCTAAGCAGTTTACAGAGCCAGAATATTGTCCCCGACAATCTGGCTCCTCATTTTACCGACCTCGGAAAGATGGAAGACTGAGTCAATCTTGAGCTGTTCAGGATTGAACTCCTGACAGTGGGCAGAATCAGCCTGCAGTACTGCATCCTAACCACTGCGCCATTCTAACCACTGAAAATATCATGCCTTACGTCACTTACGACATGCATGAAATAAAATGTATTCATCGATTCTGTCTTTGGTTTTGTTTTTTAAAAAACTTCGTTAAGCCTATAAAATAATTGCAACATGGCAATTATTTCTAACATACCAACCACTAGACGGCAGCAAAAGGTACAGAAACCAATTGTTGCTTCATCCAGATAATCGCGGCTCAGAAATGGCATTGTCATTATGGTTTTGTCTTTTAAACGTCCAAGCTTTATTTACAGCACTTTTTTTAAAATATGTGTATTCTTCACCAAGCCCCAAACTTATAAAAGCATTACCAATATTTTCTAATTAATATTTACTCTTTTCTAAGGCTATTATAAGTGCACTTAATGCACAGCCTAAAACGAGAGTTGACAATTGCAAACACAAACCAACCAACGTAGTAATAAAATCAATACTTACATTTCCCCTGGGGGCAGTATTTACTGTTTGCAGTGCCGTTTCCTTAATGGAATAGCAGTTATGCTTGCAGAAATCTTGTAACTACCATCTTTATGTTTTAAATAAAAGCAGCTTTCTTAGAGCAGTTAAGCGAGCGAGAGAGAGAGAGATAAATAGAAAGAGAGAGACCCTTAACTTAATATTTTTTTTAAAAAAATATGTTATGAGCATTTTGTACTTTATTCGTTCCCTAGCAAGGAGACATGCACAATTTTCATTATGTTCAGATCTATAAAATGAGTGCTTCGTTTCCCTCGGTCAGGTTGATCTTACTATGATCTTTCTGAGATGACTGTGGAGGTAGTTCTCGACTTACCACTTACAACTGAGCCCCAAATTTATGTTGGTAAGTGAGAAATTTGTTACGTGAGTTTTGCCCCATTTTATGACTCTTCTTGCCACATTTGTTAAACGAATCACTGCAGTTCTTACATTAGTAACACAGTTGTTAAGTGAATTTGCTTCCCCCATTGATTTTGCTTGTCAGAAAATCCCAAAGGGGGATTGAATGACTCTGGGACACTGCAAACTGTCATAAATGTGAGTCAGATGTCAAGCCTATGAATGTAAATCGCGGGACCGTGGGGACGCTGCAACGGTCGTCAGTGTGAAAAAAAAGGTCATAAGTCACTTTTATCAGCGCCGTTGTAACTTTGAACGGTCGCTAAATGAACTGTTGTAAGTCTAGGACAGGGTTAGGCAACCTTGGCTCTTTTATGACTCGTGGACTTCAACTCCCAGAATTCCTGAGCCAGCATGGCTCAGCTTGGAAACTTCTCCCTTTCCCCTCAGCATGGCTGGCTCAGGAATTCTGGGAGTTGAAGTCCACGAGTCATAAAAGAGCCAAGGTTGCATACCCCTGGTTTAGGATTACCTGTCTTTCATTGTTTAAAGTTTTACAAATTGGTATATATATTTTACATGGATAAGTGTTTGTGATAATTATGATAACAAGTGTTCTGTCCAAGTTCTTCACCGCTAAAAAGGGGGGGCATTTAGTTAAAATGGCATGATTCAAACCAAGTCATCACTACTGGTGTTTCCATTCCTTTCAGTACAGTTTAATGGTAAAGGAAGCAGGTTGTTTTAAGACAGGAGGAAAAAAACATCAAGAAACAATGCAAAACTGGAAGTAAAAATATTTAACACCCCCCCAACACAAAACAAATGAAAAAACAATCCTGACATAACTAGGAAGCTTATGCAAAGGTAGTGGTTTGCAAAGGGTTCTGGCAGGACCTAATTTCTGGAAGCATTAAAGCAGCTGCATCCTCAAGAAGCTGAGGTGGAACTCTTTGTAGTTGTGCCCAATTTGTGTCTGCACACACCTTTGCTTCACTTATTGGCAGATCCAGGGAAAGTGATGTCGTTACATGCACATTCACACCGGCCGCCCTTTTGCATACCTCGCTGGTCTCATCAAGAGAGAATTTCTTCCAAGTATGAATTTAGATTTGGGGCTCATGAAGGTCAGCTACTTCTACATGCTAGCAGGCTTACCGAGAATGGTCATAGAACAAAAGCAGAAGTGCAAAACTTAACTTAAATTTTAATCTGCTCTCTGGTTGAAACTTTTTAAGAATTGTGCTTCTACACAATAGACTGCTGTGGTTCTCCAGCTGTCTTGTTTTCCTTTAATGCTCCGTTTCAACATTCATATTGTTGCATGTGATGAATTTGATGTTCCAGAGAAGTGCCACTGAAATTCGAGAGACAATCATTAGGATCATTTTAAGCTCAGGGGGACTTAACTTCAAGTAGTCTGAACGTTATGCATGAAGTCTAGAAGTTTGCAGCCACTTCACAGAGGCAGCAGATGGCAGAATCTTGTTGTAGGTTTGTCTTCAGATTCAATGAAGAGGAAGGGGATTGTTTGAAGAATCTACATGGTTTATGGTTCCAAGTCCACCACTTTTTGGGTAAACAGAGCTTGGAAGATGCCATGAAGCAGCATTTCATCAAGATCTGGTTTTGGTTTTCTGTAGGACACTGGGAGTTGGTTTCAACAATTTAGTCAAAAATAACTGGTTACGTCACACCAGAGACCCATTCAAAGGAACTTATTTTGAAACAGGATATTGAAATATAGTCGAAAGGGCAGCAAAAGTAGCTTTGCGTGGCAATGGCGGTATTTTTAGACTATCATAAAGCAAAGCTCTTGTCAAATATAAATCTTTAATAAATATACAAACCTTGCTTAGCTCTCCACATTACAGTAAGTCTCCGAGCTTCTTTGTGTTTCCTGTTAAATATCCGAATGATAAGCTTGATTTTATGTATATATATATATATATTTAGACACACACGCACACATATCATCCTCGGATGGATTATTACATCTTTCACACAATATCTTCCAGGTTGTAGTTGATATTCAAAGCTTTGAACAATTCTCCTGTAGCAAATGTAATTGATAGAGAATCTCTGCCATATAAGAGTAACGAGGTATTTCTCCCTTACTTTAATCTACCTTTCCCTCTTGGCAGTTTATTATGTTTTGAATTTACGCCTTTTGTAGATCTGTAAGCTATCTTTCTTATGGAAATTAATCCTTTTAGAAGATTTGTGCTCTCATTTTCAAACACTAATACGGGCATTCAAGTGTCCCATTATTCGGGACCAGATGGCTTTTTATCTAGTGATATTTACTTCAAAAACCCAAGCTAAATGCTATCATAGATTAAATTTGGGGCAGAGGACAACTTATTATTACAGGAAAAAAGAGTTAGAATTTTGCAATAAAATTGCAGCCCATGGCATAATAGGGAGTTGGTTATAATGGAAACACCTTGTAAGGTTTTGGGTGGGGGAATTCACAAAAGGAAGTATTTTCTGGACATTGCAAGGTGGCATCTGGATTTCCTGGTGCTCAGAACCACAATATAAAGAACAGTCTATTATAAGTTGTCAGTAGGATCACAAATAACAAAATCACCGCCTACATGTTCAAAATTCAAACCTTTTTTTGAAAATTTTGGACACGTGGTCGATCACTGATGCCATCTTAGACTTTTTTTTTTACCTGCCACAGATGTTCCTACTCTGAATGCCAAAATTATTCTAAAGGCAAATAAGCCAACAATATACTGTATATCCCAAAGTTGCTTTTTTGAGAGGCAACTGGCCTTTTTTTTCCCCCTTGAAGATGTTTTGCTTCTTATCCAAAAAAATTCTTCAGTTCTGACTTCTTGGATGAGAATCAAAACATCTTCAAGGGGAAAAAAAAACAAAAAAAGTCCAATTGCTTCTTGAAAAAGCACCTTTGGGATATATATTGTTGGGTTATTTATTCATGTTTCTTTCCCCAGTGGCAATGGCAGTTTTACTATAATTTATCCAAATGGCATATTTAGGTAAATCATGAAGAAAAAAATGCTTTAAAATTTTTCATAAGGCATTTCTTAGTCTTTCAGTTGAGATCAAGTGTGTTGCAAAAATGTTGCTATTATATGTTCTGTTAGAAGAGTTGGAGTAGCATTCAATTGCATAGAAATGGATGATATTCTGGATGTAATAAAAGCCAGACCCCCATAAACAATTTATTATATAAATTGCATTAAAGGTTAAAATTGCTTGCCTTTTTCTTCTAAACCAGACATGTCAAACACAAGACCCGGGGCCCGGATGCGGCCCGCAAAGTGGTTTCATGTGGCCCATGAAGCCATCCTGGAAACAGTGAGGGAATGGCCCCCGCTGCCTTGGCCCTGGCCCAGGCCGGCCGGGAGCCAATGTACAATTTTGTGGTGGCCATCTATGCTGAAATGCATTCAATCTTAGCTCCACAAGGCCGTCAGGAAACAGCGAGGAACCAGCCCCTGCCGTGTCGGCCCCGCCCCCTGGGTGCATGCTGGGGAGGTGTCACCCTTTGTGAGGAATGAATAAATGGACCATGCCTTGGCGCTTGCCCCGATCCCACCCCCTTCTGCCAGAGACCCTCAGATCTGTCCCACTCCTACCCAGACCCCCACAGGCACCCTTGACGCGAACAATGTAGAGCTCGCCATGCCCACCCAGTAGGCCACACCCACTCCATCCACGTCCACCCAGTAGACTGCACCCACCCTGGCCACACCCACCAGGCCCTCCAAGGGCAACCGCAATGCTGATGCGGCCCTCAATGAAATTGAGTTTGACACCCCTGTTCTAAACACTTCTTGTTGTGATACATAACTGTTTGAAGATTCCTAAGTTCAGTAACATTTCCTCTGGGAAAAAGAAATAAGATTAATAAAATAGATTATGATTGGTCCATGGGGTCTGGCTTTTAACTACGTTTAAAATCTAAATTTAAACATCCTCAGCATGTAATCATAAGTGAAAAGTAAGAAACACAGTGTTTTGACTATTCCCCCCCAAAAAAGGATTTATCTTCATTCGGTATGTGAATCTTCATATTCTTCAAATTTTGAAAATTCTCTGCAAAATAAAGATGTCTCTGCCCAAGCATAAATGTTTATCCCATTTAAAAAGCACAAAAATTCAAAAAAGGGATGTTCTCCACTGCAATTTCTTACATAAATCAAAGTAGAAATAAGACACATTTTACAATTCAATTTAAGTTCCCACTGAGACAATAATGTTGCAAGCTGTGCATTTTGCAAAGTAATATAGTAATGTCTAGTTTGCATTTTTTAAAAACCAAATTAATCACACTTTATTGAATATGTTGCAGCAAACCTAAAATTCATCTATTATTAAAAAAATCTTCTGCAACAAACACAAACTATATTTTATACATAAAGGACAAACTCATTTATTCATTAGGATAAAACACTGGGCGCTTGCATTCTGTAACTATGAAAGAAATGACATTTGCTACCTCTAGTATTTTGAATATTTAATCACATCCTATACAAAAACAGCTGCTTGAAAAATGTTTCTAATAATATATTGTGTTAATAGTCCAACAGATGACTGGTGAAATCAAGGAAAAGTAAATGCAAGGCTTTCCCCATAAAACAGAAAGGATTGCCAGATGCTATTTACTGATCAAGAACAATAAACGCAAATCACATGCATATCCAAATTATTGCAATGTTTATTGATTGTGGTTGCCATCTGTCTGTTTTGCATGATTTTTTTTTTCCAGGGAAATGCACATTCAAAAGTGCATTTTCCTCCAAAAGCATGGCACAACCAATTGGACAAGGTATGTTTTGTCCAAATAAATGGGAATATATCTTTATTAAAAAAAAATACTCTGAGTTCACAGCAATTGCACTTCCCTATTTTTGTGGAAAAGAAGGTGTTTAATATTAAATAAAGAAATAAATAAATAACTGGATAAATAATACACTTGGTGTCATGATCAAGGCAGCCGATTAAAACTGGGAGACTATGAGTTCTAGTCCTGCCTTAGGCACAAAGCAGTGATCTTCGGCCAATCACTCTCTCTCAGCCCTAAGAAGGAGGCAATAGCAAACCACATACATTTGACCCTTTGGTGTGTGATATTTTAGGATGTCAGCACCTGAAGGTTAGGTAAAATTGTACGGTAATTTATGAACCAAGACGCTTAAAGACAAGCAAAGATTGTCCACATTTTAATTCTTATGTGATTAAAATTATTAAAATAATAAAGTACATTTTCTCATGCTGCTATCCTATTGGATCAAGAGAAATGACAGATTGCTGGTGAATAAATCACCCTTATTACCTAAACCCAGCGATCTCTTTCATAGTCAAGGAGGGGCAAAACTTGGTCATATTCTGCATCTTCACTATGTCCTGAAACTCTGCTTATAACTTGAAGTCTAATAATTTTCTATGTAAGTTATCAGTGTGTGTCTGAAGAAGCCAAGATATTCATTAATATAAAGTTTGGATGCTTTAGTTTTACATTAAAATTTGGCCCAGTGAATCCTAAGTGATAAGTTGAGTTCTTGGAAGAAAGACACATCCTTGGACCTGTCTTACTCTACCGCAGTGGTGGCGAACCTATGGCACACGTGCCAGAGGCGGCACTCAGAGCCCTCTCTGTGGGCACACGCGCCATGCCCCGGAAATGGCAACCGTCCCTCTTCAACCAGCTGCCCGCTAACTCGCCGAGGTCCCTCATGGCCAGATGCATCCCAGCACTCATGCATTCACTGGCCTCTGTGTGCAGCGGCTGATGGTGTCAGGCAGCAGCCGCCCCTGCCCCTGCCTCACCTTGCCCTGTGACAATGGCACCCCTGCCCTGCCTTGCCTTGCCTCGCCTCACCCAACAGGACGAGTCTCCTGCCCACCGCCCCACCTGCCAGAGACCCCCTGGATCTCCCCCAACCCTGCCCGGCCCCTATAGGCATCCCTCCCCATAAGCAACATCGAGATGATGCTTGGCCACACCCACCCAATCTGCCATGACCACCACCGCCACGCCCACCCAGTGGGCCACGCCCACCTGGCACCCAGCGATAAATTAGTGGGTTTTGGGTTGCAGTTTGGGCACTCGGTCTCTAAAAGGTTCGCCATCACTGCTCTACCAAATCTGCACAAATGTCCACATGGGGGCTTTGAAGCCCATAAATTGTGCATAATGCATGTTAAAAAGGTGCAGGATTAGGATCAAGTGGTCATTATCTTTTCGATTCACATATATGTCCATGTATGCTCCTACATATCAGCTTAGCTTTTGAGGATATGGCTTTCAGTTTACCATTGACAGTGCAATGCTCTTGATCTTCCCTCTTTCTTCTCCTTCACTTTCCTTGAACTGTGATGCCTCATTTTTTTTTAAAAAAAAAATACACAGTAAGTTGTAGTTAATTAGCCATAGAACTAAAAGCAACCAGAGCAGAGGAGAGGGGATGGATGAGTGCAAGACCCAAACACTTTTCAGCTTAACTCCAAATTATAGTTTAATGTTTGAACAAAGCCATATTTTTATCTCTCAGAAATCCAGAATCTTGGTGTGCAGAAATCAATTTATATTTCCTAAAATAAAAATAAAGGTTAAAATCCAATAATCTAATGCAGTGAAATCTTGTTCTAATGGACTAATTGGGAAGGAAGATGTCAGTAGTTCACACATTTTCAATAAATCAGAAAGTACATTGTCAGGTGATTTCCAGTATGTCCATTGGATGACGACATTACACAAATTAGGCAAATCACTGTGGAAATTTGGTCCATTAAATAAATAGTCAGTTGGATTTTTATTTATATCACTGCAACCAAGAAACCCAAAATGGTAGGAAGACTTACAATTATGTCTATTTCCCCACTCTAAATACATGGGGATAGTATTTAAATTGATAGTTATTTAATATATTTAAAGCAAATTACACAGATATCCATGGAATTAACCCTGCTGAAATTTCCCCTCTAGATATATGCAACAAATAAATGAACTTTGAACTACAATCCAAAGTGTCCATGCAATTCTAGGAATTCCACAGGAAGCAAACAACCACACAAAAAATCCCTGATGCAGGAATATCTTCCTGGATCCAGGATAGGATTAATTATTAATTAATTATTACTTTACTATTACAAGTCACATATCCCTTTATCTTGCCACAGATTGATTGCCAAATAGGTGGAATAGTTGATATCATTTGTTAAGTATGGAGAACTCCTTGCTCTCTTTGAATGCTGTCATAATTCTTCACTTAGACTGCCTGATCTAAGTGCTGTGATTCCTCACCAGCTAGTAGATCTGGCAGCTGAGTATGAGGACTCAGATGAGGAGGAGGGCCTGGGGTGACATTGGAGTCTGAGAAAGGCTCTGAGGAGTACCAAGACTCACAGTCAGATGAGGAGCCCGGCCCCTCTACTCACGCTCGGGCAGAGATACAGCAGTTTTGGGATCCTGAGTTGGGTGATGATGAGGAACAGCTGGGGCCAATCCCGGATGCGTGGATGCGCGAGAGGAGAGGCGAGCAAGACAGAGGAAAGCAGTGGGACGGCTCCAAAGGCAAAGTCATTAAGAAGCCATGCCCTGTCTGGACTATAAAAGGGGGAGGTGTGGGAGGTGCTGGTTGCTAAAGGCAACCATGCACACTGCGGCTTTGTGTTTTGTTGATTGGGTTGTTTCAGTCAGGTGTGTGAAAATAAAAAGGGGTTTGTTTTTCTTGTGGGTCCTGCCTTGTTCCTTGAAGAGGGGTTTTTCCTCGTGAGTAAAGCAGTTGAGCAAGTACTTGCGTAGGCTGGGACAGAACACTAAAGTCCTGTACCTGCACAATTTAATTTTTTTTTTACATCTGTTGAAAATTTTATAGGGTCAGCGTGTTTTCATACCCAGGTCTGCTATGTAAGCTCTTTGAAAATATTTGTTAACTTCTGAAGACTTCTAGTTGAAAAAGACTCCTGAGAATATTTTGGACAGCCAAGAAAACAAAGCAATGGATGGTTGAACAAATCAACCCAGAATTCTCCCTCAAGGCACAAATGACCAGTCTCGAATTATGCTACTTCAGACATATTATGCAAAAACCCGACTCTCTGGAAAAAGAGAGTGCTGGAAAAGGTAGAAGGAAAGAGAAGTAGAGGCTGGTCAGAAGAAAGATGGATGGGTTCTGTTATAGTGGGTGTACCATTGGGAGAAGTGGTCAGGAATAGATCGTTATGTAGAAAATGTATCTTTGTGGTTGCTAGGAGTTGAATAGGTCTAGTTGGATCAAAGAAGTCTAGAGAAATAAGAAACAGGATAAAATTGGGTATTAAAAGTCATGACTTGTAAGGAGCTGTAGTTCCATATCTATTTTTTGGGAAATAATTTTAAGACATATGATTTGCAACGTACAAAGTTTCCTGCAACTCATCAGCTGTGATTGGTAATACACTAGGATGTGAGAACTATTACTGCTACCATATAGTTGTTTGAACATCCATCTGGTCACAAAATGCTTTCCTTTCATTTATGGCAAATGGTGGAGACCTCCAAAACAAACGCAAATGCAATTGGTTTCTAATATGCCAATCTTTCTTGATATCTGCCCTTTAGGTCACAACATGTTTCTGAAGTCAAGGTGTTCCTCTAATACATATTTTTCAGTACAGTCAGGCTTTGTGTTAAATAGAAACCTTCCCCTGAAGATCGTACAGCATTAAAAAGGGTTAGTCTCTCTCTTTCCATATGGTAACAGAATGGCTAATGCTTAAGCTTTATCCCAAAGAAGTGAAGTGGAATATATATTGACATTTTGAGGAAAGAGAACCAAATGTTTGATTTGGATGATTATACTGAAGAGGATCCATCATTTATTGAAGCACCAAAGTGATTATCTTTCAGCAGATGGATTGCAGGCAATTTTGTCGTAGATGATAATCACACAAAAAATGGAATATGATCTCAAAGGCCAAGACTGGGATTATGGTTGTGTTAAGTGACCCAGAAGTGCTGAAAGTACCTGTCACGTTTCATGCAGGAATTTCTCCATGACAAATAGAGCTCATACAATGATACAAAATATGTGAGTAAAATATATATAGAAAGGTAAGAATTCTAGCTCATTTAACCCTCTTGACATGAACCTGACTTGGAAAGTATCTGGAAATTTCAGGTGGTATAAAATACAATCCCGGGATTGCTAATTGCTGCAAGGTGTTGGAATCGTACTTATGCCAAACATTTTATCCCGTTGCCAAAATGTCAAGTTGGACGTAATTCAAGCGTTGACTTGCCTTTTAAAGTCCCAAATATCTTGGAACTTGGCTATCCAAAGACTCTTTGTTCAGATGTCAAGATCAGCAGAAGAAGATGCTTCCAAAAGCGAGGGCGCTTTGTAGGAAATCTAGAAGGATCTCTCTTGTGTCTCTTCCTGTTTATGGGATGCTCTTTATCTAGGGATGCATTTTGACCCTGTTCTTTTTGCTTTCAGGAAATGTGTACAGATATATTTTGCCAGACCTTCGATGGTTGTGATTTTATTTACTTACTATTTGTGTTTGAACTTATTTTTTTTAAGTCTGTCTCCCTCTTGGCTTAAACAGCAAGCTGTACTGTATCTGTTCTTCAAGTCCTCTAACAAATAAATATAAAAAGCACATTAAAAAGAAAAACATGCATTCTGTTCACACTACTAGACACTTTGGTCTAGAAATAGAGCATCAGAGGAAAAGTGCAAAGAAGAGATTGTAAGGAATGGGCAGAGAGCCCAATAAACTTTCTGCATATCTGAAGTGCAGGCTTATTTCCACAGTCCAGAAGTCTTTGGGGGGAAATGAGAGTGGAGGCAGTTAGAACTTCAGCCAAAAACATACTAGGCCAACCTTAAAGATTAACTTGGCTAAAGCTAGTGTATAGGAAGGCTTCTGACTTGGGCCTGAGTTTTAATCTAGTTAGTTTATGAACAACCTTTTCTGAAGACAAGGGGGAAAGTTTAAAAGTACTACTAAGAAAAACAAGGTCGTCCCAGGTGAATATTATTTTCAACTTCTTATTTTTCTCCCAAAGTTTAAGCTAAGCAATACAAAATTGTCAAGATTGTTGATTAACCAAATGGTAGTCTGGTTTTTTAAAAAAGTATCATGTATATCAGGGGTCCCCAAACCCCGGTCCGTGGACCAGGTCAGGCCGCGGCATGTCAGCAACTGGTCCGCACAAACAAGGAAAGCCCCATCCAGAGGATGCAGGCAGCACACAAAACCATGCCCCCTCCGGTCCGCGGAAAAACCTCTTTCCACATAACCGGTCCCTGGTGCCCAAAAGGTTGGGGACCTCTGATGTATATCATGTATTGATGAGTTTTTCATTTGTAGCTTCCTTGATTAAAAGATGTACAACTTTGAGTAGACCAAAGGCATTGTTATTCAATTCTATCTGTCCCTTAACTGTTGGGAATCCATTGATCTTGTAACATTTTTCACCTTAATTTATTACATAAAGTAGTTGAAATATCAACAAAAAATGTAAATCTCATGCATACTGAGATTTCCAAGGACACAATTATTCCATTTTAAATAGTAGATAATAAAGTTGTGTTGGGATCCAGTCTGGGTCAGTCACTGGGACTAGTGGCTAGAGAGAATTTCCTTGAAGACGGGCTCCAGAAGGAGTCTAAAAGCTTGGAAGACAAAAACCTCTAGTCCCAGTGACTGACCCAAATTTGATCCTGCAGCCTTATGCTGGGACATGTGTATTCGCCTACATTCACGAAAGTTGTGTTAACTACAGATGTACAGTACATATTGGGGAGTCAAAGTGAAGCTGAATCTCAGTCAAATAGAGAGTTTAGGGGTGGGGAGAGGGTGTCTGTTACTCTCCATTTCTGTTATCGTCAGTTTCGGAGAATGTCATTTCAGCAACATTATTACACCAATGAAGTAGATTGTGTCGTTTGTACCATTTTATGCCATTGGTTTAATGACACCATTCTGATAATGCTGTGGATAAAACAGCAATATCAACCCTGGCATCCAGAAGACATTGCAGTGAAGTTTCGTGCTATCTAACGGATTTTAGTGGATTGGCAATGACGGTTATTTTAAGTCGGTTGGTGTAGAAATTTCCTTTATTATAGATGTTTTGGGGCTTTCCAAAAGCCTGGTTTGGAGGTGGCTTGATCTGTCCACATGTAAATGGATTTCTTCCAGTCTTTGTGAATAAAGGATGGCTGTTTTTCAGAAGACATTGCCTTATAACAGAGCTGAATAAATTTTGGCCTAGGTAATTCTACAGTATGATTACCTATGCAAGCAATATTGTACTGACAACTAGTGGCAAATTATAGACATTAACAAGTCTACATTAACAAGTCAAAGGCAGGAAGGGGAGCTAAGCATAGATGTAAATAGAAGAAGCTGTTATCCTAAATTAGATAAGCCACGGCAAAGCAAGCATATATATTTATTATGTATGAGATTTGCAAGTCTGCTTTAAAGATATGCAATAGTTAATTGTTCACTCCATTAGTAGAGAAAATGATTTTAAATATAAACTGAATTAGGATATTTATTTACTGATATTATTTGTATATTAAGTACTCTGCGCAGTGAGTACTGAGCTTAAAATACTAACATAAATTGAAGTTAACCAAATGATTGCGTTAATGAGTTTTCATTCTGTTTTTCTATTTACAGCTTCAATTTTGTGTATGTATCTTCCAGATTAACTATCATTTAACTCATTATAGCGATCCAGGAAATGGTGCATGGGAGTTGCCTGTAAGATAAAGAAAATAAAGACAAAACCAAACTCATAATTAGTAAAACAAAATCTGTTCAGTGTGTTTCTCATACTCATATCTTTATTTTTTTTATTATTTTTTTTTAGATTTCTGAATATCAGATGAGAAATCTTTTTTCTCTTAGATTCAGTCCGTTCCAATTTCAGTCCATTCCAAAATTAAGCTCTTTATTATTCCCTCGCTGCATTTAGAAATGTAGGGTTGAATTTTCACTAGGCTAATTTTTGGGTTTGTGCTTGAATTGAAGTGACAGGTAGGAGTGTGTGTGTGTGTGTGTGTGTGTGTTTATTTATTTGAGAGGGTTTTTTTTTTGCTTTTCTCACAGTGATACAAAGGAGCTTGAAATGATCATAGAATCATCAACAATGCAAGCAGTGCTATGGATTTTGCCATATTTTTCTGCTAATAAATTATGATATTTTTTTGCTATAAATTAAAATGTTCATCATTAATAATGATGACAGTCGTAATTGTCATATTTATATTGCATCTTTGTTTTTGCACAACTCGGCACGATGGCAAAAAGACTTATGTGTACATAACTCATGACTCAGATGATGATAAGGGTAATTTGCAGTTTCATGGCTGTGCAGGGGTTCAGAAAAGTACTTTGCAACAAATAGGAGGTCAGGATGCCACTATAGGGCATTGCGTGCCAAAACAACCAGACACAAAGACAGTCTTTCCCTCCCTGTGCCATCACTCTGCTAAATCTCTAATTCCCTCAGCCCTCTCTTACGCCTAAGGATATCTATCCACGTAGTAGGGCTTTATTACTATCATCCTTCTCATCTTTCCTATTACCTATTCCTATTGGTATCTTATGGCTGTCACTTTGTTGGTTTTATCTTATGATTGTATCTTATGATTTATGATTGATTTCTTGCTTGTATGTACACTGAGAGCTTATGCACTGGAGACAAATTCCTTGTGTGTCCAATCACACTTGGCCAATAAAGAATATTCTATTTATTTTCTATTTTCTATTTTCTATTTTATTCTACTCTACTCTACTCTACTCTACTCTACTCTACTCTACTCTACTCTACTCTACTCTACTCTACTCTACTCTACTCTACTCTACTCTACTCTACAGGTTATTCTGTTCTATTCATTTCAAATTGTCCCTCACAGAGTTTTCCTAGAGCAGGGGTGTCAAACTGCCGGCCCGTGGGCCGGACGTGTCACGCGGAAGCCGCACCCCACCCCATTGCCGGCAATGGCAAAACAGTCTCGATACGTTGTGCAACGTCACGTGACATCGCGAGTTTGGCATGTCTGTCCTAGAGAATCTTGAATGAACCATTGAAGAAACCTTCCGCTGTTACTCATTATTTTTAGGGAGAGATGTTACATTCTGTCCTTGTGATCAAAGTGGCAGGTTAAACCATATCATATGCCTTATTCCAAAGGAATCAATTTTCTCAGATAAGCTGGCTCCTATTTCTGTCCAACGTCCTGGAAATAATTCCTGTCTAACGTATTATACTGTGATGCTGATGGGTAGGATGTTGCCTTGCTAAGGAACAATTGAGTCAAGCTTTATCTGGTAGGTCCTGAATTGACCTTGCTTTCATGCTCAAAACTGTTTGCACCCTTCAGTATTCGATACATCATAAACTTTATTTTTGCTTCCCTCCCGCACCCTCCCCAGGCCTTGAGCTACCTTTCATGATGATGCCCCATCCGCTTATTCCGGTCAGCCTGCCCCCAGCATCCGTCACAATGGCTATGAATCAGATGAACCACCTTACCACAATTGCAAACATGGCCGCCGCAGCACAAGTACAGGGCCCTCCCTCCCGAATGGAGACATCTGTGATTAAGGTAGGTGTGGTTTTGGTCTGCTCCCCAATGTACTGGTTATGAACAAAAGACACATATCAGGAAGGAGAGGGCTGAGAAGGCTTTCTCAGCCCTCTCCTTCCTGATATGTGTCTTTTGTTCATAAATGATCTTTTGCAATCTGAAACAAATTACATTAATTAAAAAAAAACCTTTAATTCAGACTCAGATATTGAAATATGGAAGTGGGAATGGCTGTGAGAGATGGTCCTGCAGCTCAAAATGTGGGACCAATTAGTGTGGGAAGAAGCTTCAGAGAACTAGTGAAAATTTGGTGATAAAGTCCCCCATTCTTTATAAAGGACACCAAGACCTTACTATGGCAGCTAATTGCTTGGGTGTAAACAGAAGCATCACAACTGGCTAAATGAGAAACGTGGATTGTGAACCTGGGTGCGGATGTCATAACATCTAGAAAAGTACAGAGGCAGGACTTCATCATATCTTAAATGTAGGCTTTCCTTCCTTCCTTCCTTCCTTCCTTCCTTCCTTCCTTCCTTCCTTCCTTCCTTCCTTCCTTCCTTCCTTCCTCATTGTCTTGGTAGCATTAGGTGATTAGCATCATGTTCTGTCATGGAAATGCTCCCAAGAATACATGCAGAAAAAAATAGATACATGTATAGTAGTAAGGTGTCATCAGCATTTTCTGTTCTGCCTGATGCCCAGGTAAATTTCATTTGTTAGATACCTATGAGAATGGGAATTTATAGGAAATACATTTTACCTATGCCAATGTAACAAAATATATTTACTTCCTATCCAATGTCCTAGAATTTAACTTATAGGGATATAGAGAGCCATTCCCAAGGGTACTAACAACATATCAATTTTGGATTATTAATTAATTAATTAATTAATTGGTAGGTTGGTTGGTTTTTTGGGTTGGTTGGCTGGCCGGCCCCCTGGCTGGCTGGCCCATTCGTTCACTCAGTCACTCAGTCAGTCAGGTAGAGTGAATAACAATTACCTTTATTTTTCAAGCCATACTGTCTCTGATGACTATTTTGATTTAAAAACCTGAGGCCTTCTAAAAATCATAATCTGCCTGGAAAGAGAATTCTAGAATACAAACAGCCCGCAGATAGTTTTCAAGACTGATTTCTATTGTTTGAAAAAAATATTGAACTAAGATCCCTGGTGGCACAGTTGTTAGAATGCAGTATTGCAGGCTAACTCTGCCTTCTGCCAGAAGTTCGATCCTGACCAGCTCAAGGTTGACTCAGCCTTCCATCCTTCCGAGGTGGGTAAAATGAGGACCCAGACTCTGCAAACCGCTTAGAGAGTGCTGTAAAGCATTATGAAATGCTATATAAATCTAAGTGCTATTGTTAGTGTTCTTGCTAAGTACTTTTAACCAATAAACAGAATCATATGGGAAATCAATAATAGAATTTTGAGCTTTGACTTTCTACTACTTTACCAAACCATTCATATTCTGGGACCAGTAGAACGAATAACATTTCAAAGGGTCTCTGTTTTCTATCATAGTAGGTTATAAGGGTTTCTAAGATGAAATCGGCCTCAGTGGGAAAGTTGATCTTAAGGTCCTTCTCGGCTCAGATTTCTTGCTGGCCATTCCCTGCTGTTCACCAAGTGGTTTTGTGGCAGTGCATTATCTGAACATTTGCAAATGACAACTTGCTATTTAGCAGTGCTTCGTTTTATGCAGATAAGAAGCTAAAATTCCTGTGGAAGCAAATCTTTCTATTTCTATTTTTAACCTTTTCAAAAAGAATGAAGCAAATGAAATAATGAAATCTAATCAGGAAGAGTGAGATAAGAAAGCCAGGGTTCTTTTTTTTTTTAACTTTACAATTCTACATTCTACAATTAATCAATACCCTTTGGGGAATTAGATAAATATTAGATAGCTGTTTCTCAATCTGGATGTGAGGAATGAGATCTCAGGAATAAGAGATCCGAGAGCCTAGCTTACATATAACTGCTATTGTCTATTATTGTAAAGAAGAATACAAAAAAAAAAAAAATACAAAGAGGAAGAAACAATTACGGATGCTTAACAATAACCAAATTCTGTCCATTGAAGAAGAGATACTTCTTGTAGAAGGTGCACGTTTCTTGAAAAAAAGATCAAAAGTCAAACCATAACTCAGCTTTAAAAGTGAAGCTGAGGTGTCCTCTTCTTAACCAATGTGAAAAATGGAAATTAAACCTAAAGAATTGGACCACTGTTGGGTGTAGACATTTCTATATATTCAAATTCCAGGATGTGATGGGTTGCAAGTCTTTAACTTTCAGAGGACCAATGATGAAACAGAACAAGGTTATTTCAACCTGTAAAACTGTACTGAGCCTTTGGCTAGTAACAAGGTACATTGCTTTTTTTCTTTAGCTTTAATTTTTTGACATTTTTTTCTCTGGATCTGGCCAGTATCCTTCTACCTTACCAGGTGACAAAGGTGCAGGCTGCTCACCTTTACTGAAGTTGCTGCTATTTCTCCTGGGTTACATAAATCAAGGATTGCTAATTATTAAGGGCTACTAATCAAGGAGAGAAGCAATCTAGAACTAAGGAGAAATTTCCTGATGGCAAGAACAATTATCCAGTGGAATGGCTTGCCTTCAGAAGTTGTGGGTGCTCCATCACTGAAGGCTTTCAAGGAGAGGCTGGATAGCCATTTGTACAGGATCTCCTGCTTGAGGGGGGAGGTTGGACTAGAAGACCTCCAAAGTCCCTTTCAACTCTGTTATTCTGTGATTCTGTTAAATGCTGCTTGCAGATATTAACTTGTCCTTTTACGGCAAATCTAAGAATTGCAGTAGGAGACAAGCAGGTCCAAAAATAATTATGAGCTCTTTGTTTATTTGTTTATTATATTTATATCTTCCCTTTCCTAAAGGAGTTCAAGACAGAGTTGATAAATCAATTCATTTTTCAGCAGATTTATAGCAGCGTTTTGAAGTAATGTGCATCGCTGTAAAAGGACAGTCAACTAAATTTAAGCAAAACAGTTATTCTTTCTCCTACTTTTCCAGAAAAGGCTCTGCTAATTTGTTACAAGAAATGCAATCAGGTGTTCTATTAAGGTGACCAACTTTTTTACAATGAAAAGGAGGACACAAATAAATTGAAGAAAAAAATATCGTAAATAAAAGAAACATTTTTATTCATTGCAACAATAACACAGACAACTTGCATGTGCAAAGTTTGCCAGCCGGGTGTTTTGGCGTGCTCAGCAGCAATTCCTATTGGCTTTCGAAAGCCAATAGTATAGTGGGAGTAGCACAGCTTATGCAAAAGTTGAAAAAAAAACCCATCAAAAAAAGGTGCCGGAACGCCATTCTGAGCGTTCTATGAGGGAAAAAAAAGCCCTGCAGATTAGTCTTCAAATATCGAAAAGGAGGACATGAAGGAGGACACTTTTTGAGGGAGGAGAGAACTTACAAAAGGAGGACTGTCCTCCCTAAAGGAGGACGGTTGGTCACCTTA
The DNA here is from genome assembly GCF_001527695.2 of Protobothrops mucrosquamatus. Lineage (NCBI taxonomy): Eukaryota > Metazoa > Chordata > Lepidosauria > Squamata > Viperidae > Protobothrops > Protobothrops mucrosquamatus. Next base: position 3,880,965 of record NW_015386389.1, read on the forward strand.
GTTCTACAACAGTTTAAAGAATTACTGTAAGCTTTTTAGACTAATGTTTATCAGATACCAACATCTCTCCCTCTCTTAATGATGTACATATATACACTGATATAACTTTGCAAAAAAAAAAGGGGGGGAGGTTGATTTAATATTGTTTCTGGTATTTTATTTTGCTGAAGGATGCATATATTATTTTTTTAAAAAAAAAAACCTTGGAAAATTACCGTATTAAAAGATCACGTGATCAACTATTATTGTAGTTGAGAATGCTGGTTTGATTTATTTAATGTTATGTACAATTGCGCCCTCAGTCAAATCCCCCCCCCCAAAAAAAATAAAGCACGTTGAGCTAACCCTGTAGCTTAATTCTAGTACTTTTTTCTTCTTCTGCTCCTCTTGTATCTTGGCCTGAGCTTCTTTGATGCTATCAATTCTTGGTTGTCGAAATAAGTGACATATCTCCACTGAGAAACTGACTGTCAGTTTAACTTCTGTGATAGGAAACAAAGCAATAAAATCCTTCATGTTCACCTCAGAATCTGAAGAAAAAACTGGATCTCCTCCACTGTCTTGTTATCTGCCATTCAATATTCAGAAAAGAAAAATGCCCAAAGGGATGGTATATATATATATAACATGTAATATGTAGCATATAGTATATAGTATATAGTATATAGTATATAGTATATAGTATATAGTATATAGTATATAGTATATAGTATATAGTATATAGTATATAGCAGTGATGGCGAACCTTTTAGAGACCGAGTGCCCAAAGTGCAACCCAAAACCCACTTATGTATCGCCGGGTGCCAGGTGGGTGTGGCCCACTCGGAGGGTGCAGCTACAGTGGGCGTGGCAGACTGGGTGGGCATGGCCACTGGATGGGTGTGGCTGCAGTAGTCATGGTAGACTGAGTGGGCATGGCTGGGGTGGGCGTGGCCACTTCAATGTTGTTTATGGGGAGGGACACCTGTGGAAGCCGGGCAGGGCAGGGTTGGGGGAGATCCAGGGGGTCTCTGGCGGGTGGGACGGTGGGCTCCCCAATGGTGGCTCCAGGCTGGCTGGCCTTAGGCCAGTGATGGCGAACTTTTAGAGACCACGTGTGCTGGGGTGATGGCACGTGCCCACAGAGAGGGCTCCGCGTGCCGCCTCTGGCACGCGTGCCATAGGTTCGCCACCACTGGTATATAGTATACAGTATACAGTATACAGTATACAGTATACAGTATACAGTATACAGTATACAGTATACAGTATACAGTATAATATAGAACATAGAACATAGAACATATAATATAATACATAATATTATATGTGAACAATTGTTTCTCTGTGTGGATGCCGCTTCCGGAAGTCCATTCTGGGCCTGGGCAACAAAAAAATTAGCTGCTGGTTCTGCCAAACTGGTGTGAACCGGCTGAATCCTACCACTGTATACAAGCCTCACTGAAAACATTTTTTAAAATCCCCATGGATTCTTTAAAAAAAAAAAAAATAAGCAATTTGCTTTCAAAAATATAACTTCTTCTGACAATTTTTTTTTTTGGGGGGGGGATTCTATTTGTGTTGGACCAAAAGAGTTGACACTCATGCATTTCCTCTTGACCTCTTCCACATATACTTTGCTTTTCATTCGGTGGAAAGTAATATTCAGAAAATATTAGGCTCAGCACGTTCAATTTTGCCGAACATTTGTAGGGACTGAATAAAACCTGACACCTTGTGAGGGTGAATTCTCACTGAGCTGGGAGATGTCTTTCTGGTTGTTACAACATTAGAGAACCTAGATAGTTCTCAACTTACAAGAGTTCGTTTAGTGAGCGTTCAAATTTACAACTGCATTGAAAAATGTGACTTATGACCCTTTTTCACATTTACGACCTTTTGTAGCATCCCCGTGGTCGTGTGATCAAAATTCAGACGCTTGGCAACTGGCTCCTATTTATGACCATCGCTGTGTCCCAAGGTCACGCGATCCCGTTTTGTGGCCTTCTGTCAAGCAAAGTCAATGGGGAAGCCAGATTCACTTAACAACTGGGTTACTAACTTATGAACTGCAGTGTTTCACTTAAAGATCGTAAAATGGGGCAACAAAACTCACTTAATAAATGTCTTACTTAACAATGTAATGGGCTCAACTGTGGTTGTAAGTCTTGAACCACCTGTAAATTCTCTTCTCTGTAGATGTTTGCATTAAGGGAATGGTACCTATCCAGGTGGAAATTGAGAGGCAGAGTTCTGCCTTCAGAATTATGCTAACATGGATTTCCTTTATCGATTTATTATTCAGCTATGTAAATTTCCGCCTGCGTTCTGAAAGCATGCAGCCTTATCGGGCTTAGAAATAATTCCTAATGAGAAAATGAACATAGCATAAGGGTAGAGATTTGCTTTACTGTTTTCCTGGCTAACCTCAAAAGCCTGAAAACCATCCCAGAAAAAGACACTGGCAAACCACTCTCATAACATTGCCAAGAAAACTGTATGGATGCTGTCAGCAGGAAACTGAGTTCAACTCAGGAGCACCGTAACTTTTTACCTTATTAAATAATACGAGGAGCGACTTTTCTGTAAGTTCAGCTCAGTTGCAAAATATTCTTTCTCCTTAAGAAAGCAACATCCAGTGCTATTGGACATGGAATTACATCTATCTTAATCCTACAGATTATGTGATTATAACCTACAATCAGTTTTAGAGTTATCGTATGACAAACGATGCATCTCCAAGTCTCAAAAAGGAGAGATATTTAATAATAAATACTCCATAATCAGGGTAGGAATGAACACTTTTGTATTGTGAAGCAACTATCATGTATAGTGTACACATCTGAATTTTTGCTTTTGTGTGTTAGAAGATTAGTTCCCATGATCAATTCCCTCTTTTCCATGTATATTTAACATGGCTTTTTAGATAATGTGTAACGGGGCTCTTTCAACTCTATAATGCCACCTAACTCAATCCAGAGTCCAATGCAACGTGGAGTGATCAAAAAATAAAGGAGATGCTTTTGATGGAATTCATTACAAGCATTTAATTAACATGGGCTACAGCAGGGGTGTCAAACTCAATTTCACTGAGGGCTGCATCAGCATTGTGGTTGCCCTGAGGTGGGGCGGGTGGGTGTGGCCAGAATGGGTGCAGCCTACTGGGTGGGCGTGGCCAGTTCTACATCATTCGCATCAAGGGTGCTTGTGGGGGCCTGGGCAGGAGTGGGACAGATCTGAGGGTCTCTGGCAGAAGGGGGTGGGACCGGGGCAAGTGCCAAGGCATGGTCCACCGGGGCAAGTGCCAAGATGGCCACCACAAAATTGCACATTGGCTCCCGGCTGGCCTGGGCCAGGGCCAAGGCAGCGGCGGCCATTCCCTCACTGTTTCCAGGATGGCTTCGTGGGCCACATGAAACTACTTTGCGGGCCACATCCGGCCCACGGGCCTTGTGTTTGACATGTCTGTACTACAGTAATCCAATCCACAGTTGCAAAAACAAAACAAAACACTGTTTGAAGCAATTCCGGCAATTTACAGCCCTGGTTCTAACACTGCTTTATAGATATTTGTGAATTCAGATCCTGTAATGACAAGATAAACAAAAACATGCACTGGAAGAGATCTCTTTTAATGTAACATTCAGGCACAGACAATGGGATGCATTCCCCAAGAGCCCATTTTTACCATCCCAATGGGCTACGTGACCTTTGCTCCTATGGCTCACAAGCTCTGCTTCCTAGTTCCCAAAATGCTGGCCTTGTCTTTCGTCAGCTGACCATGATCACGTTACAGGAAAGTTCATGTTGAAGAGATACTTGGCAATAGTGTTCACTCATGATTTCTTTCTACCCTTGCAATTTATCTTGCCACAAGGACTGCAGAAATACTGAATGGGAACAAGCAAAGGGAGGAAATCCACATCGCTTACTTGCCTTTGATGGAAATTTTAAGTTACAGTCAGCCGCCATCAAGATGGAAAGATTTTCGGGTTCTGTTTTGGCCCAATGGAATCAAGAATATTGGATAGCAGGAAGGAATCTCTGGGCAGCCCAGACTGCTTCTCAACAATTAGATTTGATTTGTAGGAGAAAGAAAGAAAGAAAGAAAGAAAGAAAGAGAGAGAGAGAGAGAGAGAGAGAGAGAGAGAGAGAGAGAGAGAGAGAGAAAGAAAGAAAGAAAGAAAGAAAGAAAGAAAGAAAGAAAGAAAGAAAGAAGGGGGACGGAGGAAGGAAGGAAAATAAAAAAGAGAGAAAAAGAGAAAAAGAAAGAAAGAAAAGGAAGAAAGAAAAGAAAAAGAGAGAGAGAAAGAAAGAAAGAGAGAGAGAGAGAGAAAAGAAAGAGAAAGAAAGGGAAAGAAATATAGAAAGAGAGAGAAAGAAAGAAGAGAGAAAGAAAGAAAGAAAGAAAGAAAGGGGGGAGGGAGGGAGGAAGGGAGGGAGGGAGGGAGGAAAATAAAGAAAGATAGAGAAAAAGAGAAAGAAAGTAAGAAAAAGAGAAAGAAAGAAAGAGAAAGAAAGATAGATAGAAACAGAGAGAGAAAGAAAGAAGAGAGAGAGAGAGAGAAAGAAAGAAAGAAAGAAAGAAAGAAAGAAAGAAAGAAAGAAAGAAAGAAAAGAAACATTTGCATATAATAAAGATAGAAATAAGTATGTTAAATCAAAAGCTCTGTGTCTTAAAATATTTTATTAGCCTATTTATGTTTGGTGAGGTGTAAGTGAGAAAGATATCCCATTAAATTGTCCCTGTTAACTTAGTTTGTGAGTTCCTGCCCTGCTTTCAGTGTAACATGGTTTGTTTGCTACATCATAGCCACTTGAGTTTTGAGAAACAGAAATTACATGAAAATGAAAAACTTGGTTAAGCTTGGTAATCCCAACGCTCAGTAATATGGCGTCTAGAATATTTAGACAATATTAAGAGGTTCTTTCCATTTAACTGTTCTTTGTTTTGTCTTGATGATTTTACAGGAACGAGTTCCAGACAGTCCTTCCCCTGCTCCATCTCTCGAAGACGGTCGAAGGCCTGGTAGCCATCCATCCTCACATCGTAGCAGCAGCGTATCCAGCTCCCCTGCCCGAACCGAAAGTTCTTCAGACAGAATCCGTAGGTCGCTGGTTATTTCCTTTTGCCACCACTGTTTCAAATCCCTGCAATAATAAATGTGCCCTTTGCTATCACCAGGATCTCCATCCTCCCCATGAAACAGTTGTGAAGCCAATTCAAACCCTTTCATTGGGCTACGCCAATCAGTATCTACTCATTTTTTTCCTCACTCCTCCAAGGAGAGAATGGAGAGAGACGTGTAGTGGCCTGTCTCCTAACTTCCTGAAGATCACCCCATTCCATACATACAGTAATGGTCAAAATTGTGGAAACCTTTTGGGAAAAGTGTACAGTAAAAATGCCACCTTTGGTTAAGTTTCCACCAATTTTTCTTCTAATTTCTTTATAACTGTAACCTTGTTCACTTAATAAGATTATTTTACATCACTTTCTGGGCAACCAGTCAACTCTTTGCACCATTACTTTAATTTTATTACGTTTTACAAGCTCACTCAATGAAAAAACACAGAAAAATCCAACCAACTTGATAGCGATCACATAACACACTGACAAATATCCTCCTCTCAGCTTCAATAAATGACATAAAATAAAAGAACTGAATCCTACTGTGATCTGATTGGCTCATTGCCAAAACAAGATGATACCTGATTGGCTCTCTAAACACTCATGCTCATTGGCTACAATCAGATGAAGGAAAGCTACCTGATATCAACCTAAGCAAGTTGTGCTTCCTTTTTCTGGTTATTTGGCTATAACATTTCATAGAATACAGATAATTGAACAAACTATGTTGCATTACATTCTTGATTAAATTATCTTTCCATTGATATATAATTTTATGGTACTACTCCAAAAGGAAAGCGATGTTATTAGCCATCAAACCTCAAAAATACACTTTTCCCAAAAGGTTTCCACAATTTTGGCCACTACTGTAAAGGATGACACTTCCACCCATGTTGGGGTGAGCCTTTGTCCAGTGATTTTGCAACCTAAAAACAAAAACTGAAAGAACTCTGAGGTAGGAAACGATACGAGAAAAAGTTAATTGCAAAAAAGGTGAACAAAATTACTAAAATCCTCTCCTATTTTTTCCAAGCTTCCTCACTACAAATTCCTTCCTGTACTTAAAGGCCCAGGTGAACTGGGAAGGTTATGTGGTAATGTGGTGGGAATTATGGCATCAGGCATCTTTCCCAATAACGATGTTAACAGCTGTATGTCGCTGAAGTGTCTGTGTGGAAGACGAAGAGATGTAAGTTCTCAACCAGACGTATGGAAAAGGCATCTTCAAGGAGAAGTATCTAAATCTCTTGGGATAGGCAGCAGGCTGCCAGACAGAAAAGCTGAGCAGTAAGGTCTATTTTGAACCAAGGAAGCCATTTTTCCCGAGAACAGCAGCAGTTCAAAACAAAACACCCATTTTGCTTGTTGTTTCAATTAAACCAGAACAGAGTTGACTCATCTCCTTGAAACAGAGACCATCCTGAGATCAATTGGGGTCAAAAGCCAGTTGTGAAGCAAAACAAAACAACGATGGGCAAAAGGGTTTTTGCCTTTCTCAGCAAAAAAATATTTCTCTGTATTTGTAGTCTCAAATGTCGGGTGTGCCATAAGCTGATACTACAAGCTTGTTTTAGGTTAGTCCAGTTGTGGTTTATGAGCCAGGTTTGATCCAAGTTCTCAATCCCTTTTCATTTTTATAACTCTAGAAAAGAAGAGGGGAGACAACAGTTCCTTTTAACAGAAATTATGATTAATTTAATATAAGTTTGGAGTACTTCTCAGACAAATCTGGGTTTATTTGTTGTTGTTGTTGTTGTTGTTTTAAAAAACCCTAGCATTGTTGCTGCTGTATTTGGCTAGCAGATATAAACAAAATCCTTTTTATCTTTATTTGTGCTGCATGCCGTTGTACATCTCAATTGGACTTCAGAAAACATTTCTTAACATAAGGAAATATTTTATTTTTCTTCTGTAAAAAGGATATTAACACTGGGGGACTTTGTGGCTGCCCATTTATATAAGGTTTTGCCTTGTCCCATTTTTTTTTAAAAAAAACCCCATAACATTCTCAAGTTTGCTCTTTGCTCTATGTTTTTTTTTCCCAGTTCTCTGAAAGTGAAATGAATACTCTGTGACATGCACTTTAATATGTTTCTTGAGTTTGGGCATTAGTGTTATTGTGTAAAGAAAGGCCATGCGTTGTAGACTTTTGAAATTGAGGAAGTGGTGCTTATGGTAAGTAGAGCATTAAAAGGAAAGTTCAGGTTATGCATAAATGCATCACTTGCTTTCTTACCACTTTCTTATACTATTTAAGACAATTTGTTTGATCTGCAGTGACATGCTTACATACGCGAGGCACAAAGCAATAGATGTTGTCATGGAGTGATAATAGTTATGTAAAGAGGGGAGCAAGGGAGGAGCTGTAAATTGCACGTCTGTCCCATTTCTTGTGGAACGTGTTTTAATTCATTTCACATCTTCTTACAGAGAGATACATTTTGCTAGGGACTTTTCGGTTTTCCAAAATGTCTTTAGTGCTTCTGAAAATCTGCAAAGAATAGCCAAGAAGGGACTGGAGGCTAAAGCATGAAGAATGATTGCAGGAATTGGGTAGGTCTAGTTTAATGAAGAGAAGGATGAGGGATGACAATAGCAGTCTTCCAATATCTCAGGGGCTGCCACAAAGAAGAGGGAGACAAGCTATTCTCCAAAGCGCCTGAAGGCAGGACAAGAAGCAACGGATGGAAACCAGTCAAGGAGAGAAGCAACCTAGAACTAAGGAGAAATTTCCTAACAGTTAGAACAATTAACCAGTGGAACAACCTGCCTCCAGAAGTTGTGAATCCTCCAGAATGCTTAAGAAAAGATTGGACAACCATTTATCTGAAATGATATAGGGTTTCCTGCCTGAGCAGGGGATTGGACTAGAAGACCTCCAAGATTCCTTCCAACTCACTTATTCCATTATTCTGCTAAGAAAAGAGTTGATTAATAAGTGTCTTTTCCGTCAAAGATCAATCCTACATTTCTGATGGATGATAGACCCAGGCTGCTTGAGCAGTTTTTTTATTTATTCTAACTTTTTTTTTGTAGACTACCCACAAGTGTGTGAAGATAGTGCTGTATCCAAATATTACAAATATTACAAACAATTAGTAGTAACAATACTTTATTAAACTGAAGGCAACTTTCAGTGACTCGTGGTGATTCACAACAAACCAAGAAATTACAATCAGATCAATAAAACAAAAAAGATAAAGATAAAACATTAAAGATTTATGGCAAGTGCCATAAATGGAGTTTGAATGTTTTTGTAGTCCAAAAAAAGTGAGCTGTTGAAATGAAGCTTCTTCATCGTGGTCTCTGATTCATAATTGGGAGTTTTATGTCTGGTTAATAAGCTCTTGGGATACAGAACATATCCAGGAGAAATTTACTGTCCATGATCGCTACCTAGAACGCAAATCTAAAACAATTTAAATGTTTAACTAACTTGTGCTGTTGGTGCCTATCTTTTTATATGTAGAGGAGCAATTCCTGCTTCCTTAACTATGTATATAAATCAAGTTGCAGCCTTCACAGTGAGGTAGAAAAGATAATGGAGATGAGATGATAGAAGAACACACATAAGGTGGAAGGTGGGAATTTCCCCAGCTATTTCTGTATTTTACATGGTCAGTTAACTATTCAGTCTTCATATGTTTTGGGGGGGAAAAAAGCAATTTGCAAATCCTGTCATTTCTTTTTAAAGAAAGAGGCAAAATGCTTGGTCAGTTTTATTGTAAGTGAATAAACTCATTCTGTACAAAAGTATATGTCTGTACACTAACAGTTGAATCTAAGTCATGCTCCATTTCCAACAAGGAGAAAATGTCCACCTTTGTCTAGTGTTCCAGTGTAAACCGTAACATCCAATTTACAAAAGGTCAGGCACTTTTATATGTCCCTAAACAAAAAATAGCAGAGATCAATAACATTTATTCAATTATTTTATGGAGCAAATGTATGGATGTCTATTGAGGAATCAGTTGTGTGATCTTTAAAATGGATGTTTAGAGTGCAGTTTTGTGGAACTCAGTATGGGTGCTTCTGAATTGAGCTACAGCTATGCTGAAGGCAGAGCCCTTGAAATTTTAAGAACCAACTGTCATGAAAAGATTGAGCAGGTTGTTCTCTTGGCTTAGACCAAAAAGAAAGAACTTATTTGTGTCTTCCAAGCTATTATTTAAAGCACAAGAAGGTGGAGAATGAAAAATAGGAGTAAATATGAAGGAGAAATAAAGAAAAGAAAGAGAGAGAAAGAAAGAGAGAAAGAAAGAGAAGGAAGGACAGAACGAAGGAAGGAAGGAAGGAAGGAAGGAAGGAAGGAAGGAAGGAAACCAAATAAGAAAAAGAGATAAATATCCTTCTTCTGCTGTCCTTTTGTACTGGACTGGGGGTCTACTCTTTTTTTGCTACAGCTGAAACCCAACTCAATCAATACAGGTTTTCTTGGATTCCCAACTACCTAGGTACCTTGCTGATCTATTCTCTTTTCTCTCTTGTACCTTGTAGGATACAATGAAAAAAGCATCAAAAATTTGAATATAATTTAAAGATTGTGGACAAAGGATGCTTACATTGTACTAGTGCACAGTCATCAAAATCAAGAGTGGAAATAGGAAGCTCTCAGCTTCTTAAGCGAGGAATAAAATTCTTATCTATTGGGAAAACTCAGGGATTGTAACCTGGGTAGGCTTGAAAGTTGTGTGCTTTGTCAAGAACCTTCAGACCCTTCCCTAAACAGACACAAGGCATAATTAAAGTCACTGTTTCCTACCCAAAGTTGAATGTCTTTACCATAATATTCCGTTCTTTGTTCTCTTTCTTTGCATGTGCTAGCAGCTATCCATCAAAACGGCCTCTCCATGAACCAGATGTTGATGGGCTTATCTCCAAATGTCTTACCTGGTCCGAAAGAAGGTGACTTGGCTGGCCACGACGGTGGGCATGACTCCAAAAGAATGCACATGGAGAAAGGTAGTGTTGTGGGGTTGAAGTTGTTGTGTTTCATTACACTCTGAGGAAGCATGCTTTTTATTCGTTCATATTCTGTTATCATTTGAGTGGTTCACAAGCAAGCAACGTTCACACAAAGGAGAGAGTGAGCACTCACTTCCTGTCTCTATCAAAGGATAACACAACTTCTCTGACGTGTTGGTGTAGTACATTAATTACAGCAACAATGGGGAAAATAAGTGGCAGGAATTATTTGATCGTGCTGTTATGAATAGAAGAAAAATGATTAAAATCTCACAATGAAACTCATATAGCAGAATAACAGCCCTTATCTTTCCCCACTTCTTAGATACTTGTTCTTTAGGAAATACAGTACTCAGAAATTATTTTCTGTAATTGGGGTGGATCTATGGTTGATCAAAGAAACAAGTCACTTAAATTCAGCCGGTGTGAGCTAACCATGGATGGCCATGTGTTGGGAAGGAACAGCAGCTAAATTGCTTAGCTCCTGCAACCCGCTAATAGTGTAAAATGAGACTGGTGGATAGCATCTAATTTATTTTAAATTTAATCAGCCATCCGACTGAAAATATATGAGCTAGATTAATGCATATTAGGACTTCTGTTGTTTATTATGCTACCTTATTTGGTTTGTGCAGGTGTGGATGCCTTTTTCTCTGATGGAAATATTAACCAATGCCTTTGTATGTAGAAAAGTTTACAGTTGCACAGTTTGAGAGGCTAATTTTGTGGGCTTGATATACGGATCTCTTTAAACAACCCCTGTGTACCAAGGGCAAAATCAACGAATAGGCATCCAGCCGAAATGCAACAGCTTGCTAATAAATGTAAAGCAAAAATCCCAATAACTGTTTCGGTGTAGAATTGCTGTAGCAATAAAGAACTGAAATGGAGGTGTTTTGTGGTCTAAGTTAATAGATACAAAAAGAAAGAAAGAAATAATAATAATAATAAAAAACAATCCAGATCTGTCTTACGCAACTACTGCGAGATATGGAAAGAGAATTAAAATCTGGACACTTTCATTCTGGACAGGTGGCATTTTTAATAAGATTACACTAAAAATTAATGAGAACAACATTTCTCTTATACAAATCATTAATTTTGGTTCATTGCACACACAGCCCGCCGTGGCTCTTTGCTTGCTTCCTGGACACGCAAGCGCTTAAATCCTGCAAAATGTTATCCAGGCTGAGAGGGTGATATAAAAGTGACTTGATTTCAATTTCAGAGAGAAGGTTTAGCTTCAGCCCATCTACGTTTAAATACAAATGCACCATCAAGTTAGGAATTTTGTAGAAAAACCAGCAAAACAGGTTTTCCAATGAAAGTTTTTTACTTGCTAACCATTTTTAAAAATGTTCCAATTAAATCATGTATTAACATAAAAAACCTGACTAGAGAATGAAAATTATTCCCATTTAATCTGTTGCATTTTTTTGTTCTTAAATGATTCTTGTTTAGGTCACAAATTTCTTCTGCTACCCATAACCTTACCTTCTGAAGTGGTGTTATTATTCAAGGGTGATCTAGATTTATAGGATATACTGAATTAAAAATGGGTTGTTTTTTTTTTGTCATGACTGCATTTATCACAGCTTCTGAGCCAGCCCTGTAACTTAGAGGCCAAACTTACGTGTTTCACTTAAAGATATTTGCAGAGATAGTTATTATCTGCTTACAGGCCTGTAGCTCAAATATGCAATTTTGTTTCTGACCGTCTTTAATCTTTCAAAGTCATTAATCATTATTACAGGTGGATAAATTAATGCAAAATAAATAGATGTAGGCATTTGCATCCTTACGATAGAAAATGCCTTGTCTGCATCGTTGTCTGTTTAAAAAAAAAAAACAGAGACACAGAGATAGATCTTTGAACATTAGTCATTATCCATTTATATATTACTCGGTTACACACACACACACACACACACACACACACACACACACACACAGAAAGAGAGAGAGAGATGCACATGAGACACATTGGAGCTAATCCATCAATTGGAACTCAAATGACTTTTAATAATTACAACTGGGAGGTCTTAGGAAAGCACCGTCTCCAGGAGAAGCCCTCTTCCCTTTTAAAATTTAATTAATTAAAAAGTAATGCAAAGGTATACATGAAGAGGCCATGAAAATGCTTGAAGACAGCAGATAGGGAAGGCCAGAAGGAGATGGCCCAAGTTGGTGGAAGATATTATTGGTGTTGCAGTCAATTATGTACACAATCTTATTTCTTATAAACAAAAATGGACCTTTTCCAGGGCATGCATTAGTCCTTTTTTCTGTCCTTCTGGACAGCAGATATAAGATATTAGACTATGTCTATGTGGCAAGATGGCAACAGAGGTCATGGGTCACATTCTTTTAAGCTGGCCCTACTATGAGCAAGCCAGATCTTGAAGGATATTCAAAGGTCTTCATTTTCTTACTTATGCTCATGTGCAACCAATCAAAATAGCAAATACAGTAGACAAGTTTAATAAATAATGTTTTATTTGTTAAGTTAACTTGATTGGTTAACTAAACATCAGTGCTACTATTGGTTAACTAAACTTCAGTGCTAGTTCAATGCTAGAAAGGATTGGGGTTTGTTCTTTGTTTATACACAGTAGCTTGCCCCGTCAGTGGGGTAGTTGTATTCTGCTTGATTAGATTGTTGTTTATTGCTTGTTTGTTTGTCTGGTGTTAATTCCTGCTTATCTGGGTATTGATTACTGGCAAGGAGGTGTTCTGCGTTTTATTTTTGTTTCCTTTTTAGCTTTTTCAATGCCGTGTAAATATTGTTTATCTCTATGTGTCTGTTGATGTTTAATTTCTATGAATACCAAGCTTCCCTAGCATTTTAGATTTCAGTCTCAATTGAAATTATGATTAAGACTGTCCATGTGTTGTGAATTTAAAGACTTTTCATCATTCCTTCTGACTGCTGGTTTATGTTCATGGATGTGTTTTCCTAGTCTTTTATCCGTTCGTCCTACAAAGTGGCTGTTACAATCTTTACACTGTATACTGTAGATCACTCCTATTGTTTCTTCTAGTGGAACATCTGGGAGAGTTGTGGTTTGTAGATGCTACATTAAAATCCCTGCTGTAACTCTGGAGAGTGATGATCCCATGGGTATTTCTCTGATATGTTGGTATATTTGTCCACTGAAAATAGATTGTGAAGCAGAGGTTGTAGAAGTGATTCTGAGTATTTCAATCTTAGTGTACTTGGATAGGTAAGGTGGTTATGCAGTATTGCTACCATGGACTTTTTCTTTAGCTCCAGTCTATGCATGTACAGTAAGGAGTACCGTGACATCAAATGAAACCATAATCTCATCTTCTTCTATTATTAGGTCTTAAGTGGTTTTCTTAAGTGATTTTCTTGAGTCACTGTGCAGGGGAGATGACAGAATATTTGATCCCCTCTATGAGATGTCCCCAGATGAAGAGGTATTTTGGGCTTGCGTAACAATAGACGCATGGAAGGAACAAATGGAGAGCAGCCCACTCCCTTCTAACACTGCAGATGTTTCCTAGCGAAGTAACAACATGTCTGCAAGCAAACAACCAAGCTCAGAGAGCACCAAGCATTCCACAGTTCAACCCAGAGATTCTCCACTGTTAGTAAGGTTTACTCTGTTCCACTCTACTCAAACATTCCAGAATATTATTAATTTACACTCTGTGATATACCTAAGAAGTTAAAAGCAATATGCATATGAATGATTTAAGGGCTTGGATGAGAGGAATATAGCTTTTTGCATTCACCAATAAAGCTGTGGATCAGCAAGGGTTTTGTTGAACTCCGTCAAATGGTTTCACTGATGGAACCAACCTTTGCTTGTTAGTATCCAGCTGCACAAAGTTTGAAATACTGTAAGTTCCATGTAATGTAATGTAGCCCAAGGTTAGATTGTGGTTAATGGGAGAAAACCTCTGGAATACATCTTACTATATATTGCTTACAGAAATAAAAGGAGGGAGAGATAAATTAAATGACAAAATGGATAAATGAATGGATAAATACAGGAAGCAGTTTCCAGTCTTTAAGAACAGGAGGTAATAAGCTAAGGGTTAGAATTGGGAAGTTCTTGGGAATTTAGCCAGTGGTTTATCATGGCATTCATGTTACATTTGGTCTGATCAGAGGATAGTTGAGATGTGCCTTTGAAATATTTCTGATCCTTCCATCCTTCCGAGATCAATAAAATGAGGAGCCAGATTGTTGGGGGTAATATGTTGACTCTGTAACCCGCTTAGAGAGGGCTGTAAAGCACTATGAAGCGCTATATAAATCTAGGTGCTATTGTGATTCATGAACATTTTCTAAAGACATATTTTGGGATGAGTAGGCATTAAACTATCTTTGTATTCAATAAGCTGTTGTCCTCCAATTTTGATTCCCTTTGGAGCGTCAAGAAATAAATATGGGAATGTTCAAGTTCCACATATAATCCATGGTTATATTATCTTTGTATTCTGCACTGCTAATGTAAATCCATAATTAAGATCATCTGTAATGTGGGGGAGTACCTCTGTAGGAAGCATTAGTCAAAGATCTGCAAAATCCAGAGCAGGTTGCATATTATCTGCCTGATGACATATTCTACAACACTTAACCAGCACCTTTGAAATTGTTGAATTTGCCTAACATCCGAACTGAAATTTCAAGCTAAAAACCAGAAGTTCAAGTCATTTCTTCACTGAGATTTTTTAACTGACTTCTAAACCATACACAGGCAGTTCTTCTTATGACCACTTTTTGCCATAGTTGTTAAGTGAATCCCTGCAGTTATTACGTTAGTAACACAGTTGCCATTATAACTTTAAACAGTCACTAAACAATCAAGAAAGTCAAAAAGAGACCAGCATGGCTGCACAAAGCTCTCTCTGACAAATTGAAAGACAAAAAGGACAAATACAAAAAATGGAAAGAGGGGCACATAACTAAGGCCAATTATCAGCAGACAGCCAGAACATGCAAAGATGAAGTCAGAAAAGCAAAGGCTCAGAACGAACAAAGACTTGCAACAGAAACCATGGACAATAAAAAAAACAGTTTCTTCCAACATATTAACAACAAAAAAAAAGTCAAGGAAACTGTAGGTCCACTAAAGAGAGAAGATGGCAAGGAAATAACAGGCAACAGGGAGAAAGCAGAGTTGCTTAACTCATACTTTGCATCAGTCTCCACCCAAAAAGAAAGCCCAACGTACCAAAAAAAAAAAAAACCACTGCAAAAGACAAACTAGAAACAAAAATTAAAATAAGCAATAAAATGGTAAGAGAACACCTATCCGACCTTGATCAATATAAATCACCAGGGCCCAACAGATTACATCCCAGAGTTCTGAAGGAGCTGGCAGATTTTATCTCAGAACTATTGCACCACATCTTTCATAAATCCTGGAGCACTGGGGAAGTACCTGAAGATTGAAATAGGGCTGATATGGTTCCCATCTTCAAGAAAGGGAAAAAAAACAGACTCAGGAAACTACAAACCAATCACTTTAACACCAATACCTGGTAAGATCCTGAAAAGATAATCAAAAAACAGATCTGCAAACAACTAGAAGCAAACAAAGTTATAACTAGTAGCCAGCACGGTTTTGATCCCTTCCAGCTTCTATTCTATTCTAGATTGTTCTTCAGCATAGATGTGTGACTACCCTAAGACTGACCAGAAGCAGTATGCTCTATTCAGACTTTCAGGAGAAAGAAGCACAAGAGATTGTGCCTTCACTGATTGGACAAAAGAGTCCAGTGATGGAATATTGTGAATGGGGAAGCAGGAATGCAAAGACCGTAAAAAGTATCTTTTATCTGTGGACAAAAGGAATTTTTATCAATGGGCTAAAAGGAATCCAAGTCTCTTCTTTCCAATGTTACTGCAGAGTTTGAGCTCCTTGTACTTTAAAATAAAGAAAAGTCTGTGGGTCACAAAAGACTAAGGAAAGTCCATTGAGATAAGTACAGGGATGAATGGCACCTTAGAGATTGCATCAGCGAGCGTTGTATTTATGTGTGTGCCTTTCCCCCCCTCCTAAATAGATATCTGTAGCTTAAGTCTTGTTCCAAATCCTGAATTAACCACTCATCCACAACACAAAAATCAGGAACAAGAGAGATGCTCTTTTGAGAAGATCTAGGCCAGGGGTAGGCAACATTGGCTCTTTTATGACTTGTGGACTTCAACTCCCAGAATTCCTGAGCCAGCCATGCTGAGGGGAAAGGGAGAGGTTTCCAAGCTGAGCCATGCTGGCTCAGGAATTCTGGGAGTTGAAGTCCACAGTCATAAAAGAGCCAAGGTTCCCCACCCCTGATCTAGGCCAAAGCTATGATCCAAAAATTATTAGCAGATCTTATGATTTAAGACTTTATGGTACTGAGTAAGAATTCAGTAGTACTGATATGAAACAGTAGTGGGCTTTGATGGAGAAACTCTGTATAGTTGGTGTATACTGAAGACTCTGAATTACAAATAAACTTAACTTGGTGCCCATATATAATAGTGCTCAAGATTTTCTGGAAATATTCATTTTCAGGCCATATCAAAAATCTTTATTATCAAGAATAAACTTGGAAACACAGAAAATAGTCTACTCCATTAATAGAATGTACCAAAATATATATCAAATTGTTGATGAACTAATTATTCGTTATCAATTATTCTTTTTGTAGAGCAGTGTGATGGCCTAGAGCACGGGTGTTAAACTCAATTTCATTGAGGGCCGCATCAGCATTGCGGTTGCCCTCAAGGAGCCGGGTGAGTGTGGCCAGGGTGGGTGTGGTCTACTGGGTGGGTGTGGCCAGCTCGGCCTTGTGTTTGACATGTCTGGCCTAGAGGGTAAGACCCTTGCCTCCCATTCGGAAGGTTAAGAGTTTGATCCTAGGCAGCAGCAGATGCTTCTCTATCACGGTGCAAAGAGAAAATATCTGCATAGGCATCAGGAAGGGCATCCAGGCCAGTAAATGCTCAGCTCCACCCCGAATCAAGGGATACAGGATCATAAAAAGAAAAAAAATCCTTTTGTATTGCCTTCTCCTGCTTGTATTTGCATAAGTGTATCCAGATGTGCACTTGCACACCAAAAGAAGTGTGTGTGTGTGTGTCTGTGTCTGTGTATGTGTGTATATATATGTCTTAAGTTTCGAATTTCAGAAGGGTGTAGCTGGCTGATGAGAGCTAAGGAGCTTGAAATAGCTATACCAGCTTCCCTTTAACTCTTTGTTAGCAATCCAAATTTAACACACACATACACACACACACACACACACACACACACATTCACTTGGCTGCCCATTGGTGGTTGCCTTATGTTGAGGGACACATAACATCCAACCTCTTTCTTGACCTTCCACCCAACATAGCAGAACACATTGCTGCATTGCTGCCTGATGCATTAATCCATGAAAAAGCCAAAGCAATCTTAACCATTGGTGACCAACTTTATTATGCCAGCTCACAGTTCAGAGCATCTTAGTGTAATTAAATGCATTGTCAGAAGATCAGTTATCTCCTCTGTAGATGATTACTATTGCAATTGGTCCAACTTCACACAGAAGGCGGATGAACTTTTCAAAGCTTTGTTTTTCTTTGGAGTTTCCTTCCCCCCTCCCCTCTTTAAATTTGACTTTTCTGATTAGAGCCTTCATACAGAGGCAGCTTGTATCTGATCATGAAACCATTCTGGACCATCTCACTGCAAGTTTTTGAACATGTTTGGATTGCCATTGTTATCAGCATCTTCCAGACCCAACAGAGAATACTGAAAAGTACAATTGTTTTAACTACTGTGAAATTGACATATGAAGCTGAAATCCAAAAGAAGCTTTCATGGGATTTTAAACACTATTTTCTTCCATATGCCATCCCAATTATTATTTAGATATTACATTCCTAATTTACTGTTAAGGTTGATTAGAATTCAAGCCTCTCCAAAGCATTGCAGCAAAGGTCTTGGGCTGTGGAAAACATTTTTATAAAATAATCCATTAATGCAGAGGAGTGCAACTAAATTAGTTAGCAATTTGCTGAGCATGAATTAATGAACAGAGCTTCTCCCAGTTCCCAGAGTTGTAATTTTCATAATAACCTCAGACCTTTATTTGGCAGGTTGTTTAGTTTTTTTTTTTTCGTTTGAAGGTTTTCATTAGTCTAATGAGGACTATACAAGGGCAAGCAGTCAGCACAATTTACATGGGGAAGCTATCATAATAAATGAAGCAATTTGAATAACATGCAAGGGTTTATGCAACACGATAAGAAGAGATGGCAGAGTGAGATTTAGAAGTAACCAATACATTAGACCAACTAATAACTGAAGTAATCCCAATAAAAGGCTTAAGCGAAAGGAATGAAATTAATGTTATATACAAAACTGTAATGATATGATCCATGATTCATTAGATTAATAAAAGTGTTCAATTGTTTTTAGTGCTTTCAGCTTTTAGACACTTTAATTAGGATTGCTCACCGGATCCACTTGGCTGAGTTGAGTTGGAGGCTGTTGGCTGGTTGGTTAGTTGTTTGTTTTTAATGGCTTTTCTGTTTTTCATCTTTTTTCATTTTTTTTAAATAACTGTAGCAGTCATTGAATTAACTCTGTTCGGTATGGAAATGCGCTGTGAAGATAGTATAATGGCTTGTTTCTTATTTATTTATTTATTTATTTGCAGAATTTTGGCCTGGTTGGCTCTAAGCAATATACAAAATCCTATATATAAAATTGTATTTGTCTTGAGTGTTTTTTTGATGCACCCTGTCGGCCCAAATATGGGAGAAAGAAATCTTTTTTCTTTTCTTTTTCTTTTGCCTGTATCAGCTCAATCTAGAGCCAACCAACAGGCAGCAGTCGCCAACTGCGACATCATTTATACATTTTTTTAGATTGCTAACAAAGAATAAAGGGAGAATTGGAATAGCTATTTCGAGCTTCTTAGCTCTCTTCAGCCAAACATACCCTTCTGAGATTCGAACCTGGGCTGCTTGCATGTTAGGCAGGGGTGTTAACCTCTAGGCCACAGGCTCTTTCTCACTTTGTCAGTTGTGTCAAGGAGGGAAGAGACAAGGGGAGGAGATTTACCTTGAGTGTTTTTTTGATGCACCCTGTCGGCCCAAATATGGGAGAAAGAAATCTTTTTTCTTTTCTTTTTCTTTTGCCTGCATCAGCTCAATCTAGAGCCATCCACAGGCAGCAATCGCCAACTGCGACATCATTTATACATGCAAGCAGCCCAGGTTCGAATCTCAGAAGGGTATGTTTGGCTGAAGAGAGCTAAGAAGCTCGAAATAGCTATTCCAATTCTCCCTTTATTCTTTGTTAGCAATCTAAAAAATGTATAATTGTATTTGTATATACAAATACAATACAGTGCATGGTGGGAGTAGAGTATTAGAATAGCATTAAAATTAGCACGACTGTCTAATCTCTGCTCTACTCTTTCTATCATTCTTCTTGGACGCCAGGAGAGATGGTGCTCTCCCACTTGCATTATGCCAGAGTAGGACCTTTTGAGGACCTTTTTGGACAAATGCAAAATATTTCAAAATGAAATCTTACAAAACAAACAAGCAAACAAATATTTGTATTTGAAGTGGGTATTTGCAATTTCTTCTTTAATTTAGATAGATAGATAGATAGATAGATAGATAGATAGATAGATAGATAGATAGATAGATAGATAGATAGATAGATAGATAGATAGATAGATAGATAAGATGTTGAGACTCTAGAAAGAGTACAGAGAAGAGCAACAAAGATGATTAGGGGACTGGAGGCTAAAACATATAAGGAACGGCTGCTGGAATTGGGTATCTCTAGTTTAATGAAGAGAAGGACGAGGGGGGACATGATAGCAGTGTTCCAATATCTCAGGGGCTGCCACAAAGAAGAGGGAGTCAAGCTATTCTCCAAAGCACCTGAAAGCAGTACAAGAAGCAATGGATGGAAACTAAGCAAGGAGACAAGCAACCTAGAACTAAGGAGAAACTTGCTGACAGTTAGAACAATTAATCTGTGGAACAACCTGCCTCCAGAAGTGGTGAATGCTCCAACACTGGAAGTTTTTAAGAAGAAACTGGACAGCCATATGTCTGAAATGGTGTAGGGTTTCCTTCCTGAGCAGAGGATTGGACTTGATGACCTCCAAGGTCCCTTCCAACTTTATTATTATTATTATTATTATTATTATTATTATTATTATTATTATTATTATTATTATTATTATTATTATTGTTGTTGTTGTTGTTGTTGTTGTTGTTGTTGTTGTTATTATTATTATTATTAGCAGACAACTGGATGCACACAAAGAAAGCGATCGGCAAAAAGAAGGGGGAAGGGAGAACAGCAGCTTTAGAAATTAGATGTGTGATAGCAGACAGCGGTGTATGCACGAGGGAAGGGATTGGAGGAAGGAAAGTGGATAAGGGAACAGCAGCCTTAGAAACCACCAAGGGAACAGCAAATGCATGCCTTTTAAGAGTAAAACAATTAGGGACATTGGATGGACCGATGACTAGGTCCAGGAGCCGTGCGCAAAGCCGGTCGATGTCATAAAAAGGGGACTCCCATTGACTTGCTTCCATGCTCTGATGATGTTGGCAGTGCTGGCCGACGAAAGCTCAGCATTTTTATTAAACAATTTCTAGTTTGATATTATCCTGGTGCTCGTATTTATTTGTTTTTTACTGCATGGCTTTACCCAGAATTTGAATTTTTAACGTAATTATAGACATACATATATATGTATGTATGTATATGTATGTCTATAATTACGTTAAAAATTCGAATTCTAGATAAAGCCATGCAGTAAAAAACAAATAAATACGAGCACCAGGATAATATCAAACTAGAAATTGTTTAATAAAAATGCTGAGCTTTCGTCAGCATATATATATTTTCTGAGGTTTTCGCGGGTGTTTGTATGGACTGCTTTATTTTTTTAAAAGGTTTACCATATTTATATCATTACCACATCTCTATTTCTACCCACACCTAGTACTATGCAAATCACATCTCTAATTAAACCCTACTCTGCTTCTTCAGATAAATGTAGACTTTCTCTCCTTTAGAAACTCTGATTTTTTTCCCCTTGGCTCAGATACCAAGGATCCATTCTTGCTAATATCAGCTGCATCCTACCTTGGTCTTAAGTGGCCCATAGCAGCGGAAGCAAATCAGCCAACAAGGCTCCTGGTGCCAGATTAAATAGTTGGATGAGTGACCACTACAGCAAATAGGACAGAAATGTACAGTTACAGAATAGGTGGAACCTAGCTCAAAAGCAATAACTGTGTGAGCGATCTTGGAGTCCCAGTGGACAATCACTTAAATATGAGCCAGCAGTATACTGCAGCTACCAAAATGCCAATACAATCCTTTGCATTAAGAGAGGGATAGCACTTAGCAATAGCACTTAGACTTATATATCGCTTCACAGTGTTTTACAGCCCTCTCTAAGCAGTTTACAGAGTCAGTATATTGCCCCCAACAATCTGGGTCCTCATTTTACTGACCTCGGAAGGATGGAAGGCTGAGTCAACCTTGAGCCGGTGAAAATCAAACTGATGAACACGCAGTCAGCAGAAGTTGCCTGCAGTACTGCATTTTAACCACTGCATCACCACGGATAGAATTAAGATCACGTGAAGTGTTACTACTGCTTTATAATACCTTGGGAAGACCACACTTGGAATACTGCATCCAGTTTTGGTCACCAAAATATAAAAAAAGATGTTGAGATTCTGGAAAGAGTGCAGAGAAGAGCAATAAAAATGATTAGGGGGCTGGAGGCTAAAACATATGAAGAACAGTTACAGGAATTGGGTAGTTTAGTGAAAAGAAGGAACAGGGGTTACATGATAGCAATGTCTCAATATTTGAGGGATTGCCACAAAGTAGAGGGGATCAACTTATTTTCCAAAGCACCTGAAGGCAGGACAAGAAGCAATGGATGGAAACTGATGAAAGAGGAAAAGCAACCTAGAACTTAAGAGAAATTTCCTAACAGTGAGAGCAATCAACCAGTGGAACCACCTGCCTCCAGAAGTGGTGAATGCTCCTACACTGGAAGTTTTTAAGAAGAGATTGGACAGCCATTTCTCCAGAATCATATAGGGTCTCTTGCTTGAGGTTGGACCTTCCAAGGTCCGTTCCAGCTCTGTTATTCTGTTATTCTATTCATTAGATGAATTGTTTTCACTTTCTTTTTTATTCCTCCTCTTCTTCTGGATTTCACCACTGAACCGTATAAGATACTTTGTTGGATCTGACCAGAAATGAAGATGTTTTAATTTCACCATGTTTGAGAATCTTCCCGGTCTGGTCCAACAGCTGCATTTAGTCTCTAAGAAGCTTTGTGGGATGAGGGGTTCCCCTCCCAGTTTCCAAACAGTCAGCACAACTTATCTTGGGATAAGGGTGAGTGATATGTCCTACTCGTATGCTTTTTTGTCATGCCTCATATACAAAGAAGATAACCAGAACCAACAAGAGTCTTGCCAGTAGCAATTCTGGCTCCTGTAAAGGAAGTTGCTTCTAAATAGCTCCTTAGAAGCTATTTTGTGAGTGAATACTGAGAGAGTAATGTTTGTCAGACACAGACTATGGACTGCAGGAGAGGCTGAGTGGGTGTCAAGTAGAAACCCAGTGACACTAACAGATGTGACAGAAGTGAAGGAGACTTTCTGAATTCTCCTAATGAACTTTCGGGAAGACAGTCTTACAAGGCTTAACTCTAAAAATTATTTTCGCTATTATTTTCTCGTCAGCCCTAATTATTCTCTTTTAATTGGCCAGCCGGTGATGGATTGGCAAACAGACTTGCCGTCAGCAAAAGACCAAGAGAAACTTCAAATAAAATTACAAGATGGCTTCACTGTCAGGCCCTTGGTAGGACAACAGGACTAGGATATGACCTCCGAATCTGGCGTGCTTTGTATATTGTTATATTTCAGCAACAATGATGTCATCGTTGCTCCAGGAAAGCTACAGAGATAAATTTACCCATATGTGGACCTTTAGATAGTGCTGATATATAACATGATCAATATCTGCTTTTAATTACAGCAAAGCAGGCGGGTGCTATCTGCAGCCATCATCATCCCCATGCATGCAATATCTTTCCTAAGCACTACGTGACAAAAGACATTTGTAATTATATTTACTTCTGAAGGATTATGGCTCATAGTTAAACCAAGAGAGGCATCTTGTCATTTTCAGAATCTGTTAAAGGTGACAGAATCTATTTTTCTGCCAACTTGTGAAGACCAGGCAGAGAGCAAATTTGCTGTGGTCAGCTAAGTGTAACCACTGAGCAGGAAAGTGAATTTAATAATGCATTATTGTTCTTCAGTGAAGGTGAACTGTTACAGCGCCTTTGTTACCACGGACTTTGCCTGTGCTTAGGTTTCCAGATGCCGTGCAGATTACCTGATTAAAATCTCTAATGCATGATAAAATAAACCAAGTAGGATTTGGTATTAACATAAACACATCAGGTTTTGGAGGACTGTGGCACTAAAGCTAATTGGAAGTATTTACTACTTCGTTATACAATGCACATTCGCAAATAAGTTTTTATGACAGGGAAGGCTAAATGAGAAGAAACTGTAAATTTACGAGGCTTGCAGCTAGGTTGTGATTTATTTTTTTTTAGATAAGGTGGAAAAAAATGAACTGGTTTTGGTGGCACACCAAGTTTCTGAACTGAGCATCAGGTCTTTTTAAGTCGGTAGCAGGCAGATGAAAAAGCATAAATGGTTTGGCAAGATATTTTGGTTTCTGGCCAGCTTCTTTCCATCTTTTGTGAAACACTTCCTTTCCAATCCTCGTTTGGAAACTGAGTCTTATAATAGTTTTTCTAATGCAGATTATTATCCCAGCTTATTTCTGGATATGCCATTGCTTGGGATCATAGCGACTACATTCACATATAGAAAGACAGACCAATGAAATTACTTCTGTGGCTTATTCATGTCATCTCAGGATCCAGAGAGTGTTCAGACACACATCTCCATGTCTACAGTTTCAGGATCCCCCAAGACTAGGCATGAATTAATTGGTAGATTCCCAGAGACTTGGATAGAACTAACCTTACTGAAATTGAGAACTGATGACCATCACAGAGAATGCTAAACACGTCTCTTTACAAATCTCTTTATCCCACAGGTGCTTTTTCACAAGGCGACTGGACTTCCTTGTTGTTGTTTTTGAATATGTTTCATTTCTCATCCAAGAAGCTTCTTCAGCTCTGACTGGGTGGTGGGGAATGGAAGGATTTATACTCCTTGCAGACAGCTGGTCATTTGCATTCTGCATTCTGCATTCCAAAAAAATGCAAGTGACCAGCTGTCTCTAAGGAATATAAATCCTTCCACTCCCCACCATCCAGTCAGAGTTGAAGAAGCTTCTTGTATGAGAAGCGAAATGTCTTCAAAGAAAAACAAGAAAGTCCAGTTGCCTGGTGAAAAAGCACCTTTGGAACAACCATGTCCTGGATGACTGAGAATCTCCATAGACACTTTTCTCTTTACATTAGCCATACCTTTCAATTTTTTTTTCTCAGCCTGAATCTTTTTGCTTTCTTTTTTCTTCAATACAATTGGCTTTATTTCTTTTCTTTTTCTTTTTTCACATAATCCAACTGTAATAATAGAGCTGTTCCATAAACCGTGGAGAAGGTGGCACTTTTAGGCCCAATGCTGCAATTCTTTAATTTTTTCCCTGCTGAGATTCTGAATGCAATTTCTCCAATAATATGGGCTTTGTCCTTCTTTCTGGGAGAAAGGCATTTATTAAACAATTTCATATTAGGTCTTATAAGAATGCGAGCATGGCATACGAACACATGTTGTGGAATTAAATTCAATGGAAGGGGCACCTGTCACAAATATAACTCCAGAGAAAGGAAGGTCAACATCCAAGCAGAAAGAAGGAATTGTAAAATAAAGTTTGAATTTAGAACTATTAGTAGAATAAGGTGTGAAAAATGTTTTTCTTTTTAATTTTGCAGTATAAAACAAGACAAAGCAATACTAGTCTAGGAAGAGAGCTACCAAATTTTTCCATGACAGGTAGATGGGTAGATTATAAACAACAGAGGCTTTCATTTTTTTGTTTCATTGTGCATTCACTTCCACCTGAACTTCATGAAAGTCAGGGCTTAATTAATAAATGCATCATAAAATAATTGCCCCATTGTTTGTTAAAGAGGAACATCTCATTTACAGACCATTATAATCCTTCTAACTAACCTCTGTTATTTTTGAAATCACAAAAACAACAACAAAGCAAGGCAAGGTTAAACAAAGCAAGAGCCTCGCAAATAACGTTGTCAAATTTCTAATCTGATGTGAAATCTGGTTGCATCGAGCTGGGTGAAAAATAAGACAGACAGCCGGTTATTTCTTACAATGTTCCTTCCACCGGTGCTAGTTTAGAAGCAGCATATTATCTTTGTGATACCTAAGCCTTCTGATTTGTGCAATGTTTATGCTACCCATATTTGCAAACATTTTAAAATGACCTTTTTCTCAGGGCGGTTCCCCCCCCTCTCCCCCTCCGATCCCCTTTCAAAACTAAGGCAAAAAGGTTAAACAAAGCAGGAACCCAACAAAACAGCCTACTCCAATTTGTAATCTAATGCCAGGATCTGCCGTTTGCTTTACAGAATTACAGCCGTTCAGTGTAAAACAGATGCAGAATACTTGATACTGTTGCCCTGCCATAATACAAATGACTTGATTTTTTACTAGGTGGATAGCATTTCCTGTGTTCCTTAAGAAACTCCAGAAACCACAGATTAGCCAAGTGGAAAACCCTGGTCAACTTCTCGGCCGTGACCTTGGCAGTCATTCAGAAGGAAATTTGTAGTGTGAAATGTTTCTCAGCTGACTGTGCTAGCTTGCTCCAAAGAACAATTTGAATTTCTTGACGCGACAGATAGACTGTCTGACCACTCTGTTGCTTTGATCCTTCACTGAGAATGCCTGAGTTTCTCATTGAAGCATTTATTGACTTATTTATTGAACACGGGGCCGCCCGTTTTATCCAAGCACACTGGGCAGCACCCAAATAAAAGCAACAATTGAAATCCATAACTTCAAAAAAAGTGTCATAAAATATATAATAATAATAATAACAACAACAACAACAACAACAACAACAACAACAATAATAATAATAATAATAATAATAATAATAATAATAATAATAATAATAATAATAATAATAATAATAGCAGTTGAGGCCCCTAAAAATCTTGGATCAGCAGAGAGTCTGCAACCACGTTGGAAGTCCATCAACACCTGGAGGAATAGGAAGGTCTTTGGCGAAGGACAATAAGGTTGGAACTGTCCATATTTTGTAGGAAGCTGTTCCAAATCAAATCCAGTGAAGGTGTACTTTTAAAAATCCACAACCAATATTGTTCCATCAATAAGACTTGATGTCCAAACTGGTAGAGAAGAAATTATCAGGGCGCGGCGATCCCACAAGTAACTTCATCCCATGTCATGTAGGGCATTAAATGTCACAACCAACACCTTGAATTACACCCTGTAGCCTATTGTGAGCTAAGGGCAGCCACATATAGAGTATATTGCAATACTATAGCCAAGAGGTGAGTAAGGGAAAAGTAACTATTAAAGGTGATGTTAGAACTGATCTAAAAACATGAGCCATGGGTGCACAGTGGTTAGAATGCAGTACTGCAGGCTACTTCTGCTGACTGCCGGCTGCTTGCAGTTCGACAGTTCGATTTTCACAAGCTCAAGGTTGACTCGGCCTTCCATCCTTCCAAGGTTGGTAAAAATGAAGACCCAGATTGTTGGGGGCAATAGGCTGACTCTGTAAACCACTTAGAGAGGGCTGTAAAGCACCGCGAAGCGGTATATAAGTCTAAGTGCTATTGCTATTGCTGTTGCTACAACTGGTGCACAAAATGTAATTGTGCAAAGCCTTCCTGGCCATGACTGCCCCTTTTTCTTCAAGCAAGAGCTTAGTGTTATTATGAACCCCTGGAGTATTGTGCACCAAGTCTGTCTGGGAACTGTTACTGTTACAGCCTGTTACTCCATTCAGAATCCCCTTGCCTGTCTGCCTTCCTACCTACTTATCTACCTGTCACATTTATATAGCCATCCATCTCACAGTAAAGTGAATCTAGGCAGCTTTACAATAAAAACAATCAAGATGTTAAAACAACTACAATTAAAAGGCAACAACAACAACATTAGTAATAAGAAAATTGATGTTGAAAACAATGCACCCATCCATCTCACCATTGCCTTGAGCTCCCCGGCGGGCTTTAAATCAGACATGTCAAACACAAGGCCCGGGGGCCGGATGCGGCCTGCGAAGTGGTTTCATGTGGCCCGCGAAGCCATCCTGGAAACAGTGAGGGAACGGTCCCCGCTGCCTCGGCCCTGGCCCAGGCCAGCCGGGAGCCAATGTACAATTTTGTGGTGGCCATCTATGCTGAAACACATTCAGTCTTAGCTCCACAAGGCCATCCAGAAACAGCGAGGAACCAGTCCCTGCTGTGTCGGCCTCGCCCCCTGGGTGCATGCTGGGGAGGTGTCACCCTTTGTGAGGAACGAAGAAATGGACCATGCCTTGGCGCTTGCCCCGGTCCCACCCCCTTCTGCCAGAGACCCTCAGATCTGTCCCACTCCTGCCCAGGCCCCACAGGCACCCTTGACACGAACGATGTAGAGCTGGCCATGCTCACCCAGTAGGCCACACCCACTCCATCCACGCCCACCCAGTAGGCTGCACCCACACTGGCCACACCCACCTGCCCCCCCGAGGGCAACCACAATGCTGATGCGGCCCTCAATGAAATTGAGTTTGACATCCCTGCTTTAAATAGCTATGTTGTAAGGGACTCCTGGACATGAGGCCAACTTCACTGGGTAGGGGAATGACACTTTACAGAGTGGATGGCACAAAGAAAAGAGCCGTGTCCTGGGTCTTGCTAGATCAGTGGTGGTGAACCTATGGCATGGGTGCCAGAGGCGGCACTCAGAGCCCTCTCTGTGGGCACGCGTGCCGGCGCCCCAGTCCTAGGCCTTCAGCTGGGTTTTATAAAACCTTTTTGCTTTAGGCCTCTGCCGCCATGTGCAAAAAAAAAAAAAAGGTTCAATCAGTCAATTTCAACTTCTCGGGAAAAAAAAAATCTTGCAAAGTTGGAATTGATTGATTGAACTTTTTAGTCCCACCCAGTCTGCCATTACCACTGCAGCCACGCCCAGCCAATGGGCCACACCCACCTGGCACTCGACGATACATAATTGAGTTTGGGGTTGTAGTTTGGGCACTCAGTCTCTAAAAGGTTCGCCATCACTGTGCTAGATGAAACTCATTTACAACATGTTCGGGCCTAATGTAATCAGTGGAGAAAGTCCTTCAGATAACCTGCCAAATAATGGAAAATCACCAAACATGGGGGGACTCTAAAGACCACAGCTGCTCAGTTTTGTCAGGGATCTGGAAGAGGAAGCTAAATGTTCCTGAACAAAAACATAGACACTGTGCAAAGTGCATATTACGTAGTGCATTCAAATTATTATGAATACATAATTATACATGATTATACAGTATATAATGGGGGCACGCGATGGCTCAGTGGTTAAGAAACTGAGTTTATCAACTGGAAAGGTGACAGTCTAGGTTCGAGACCCGAGCACCATGCACCTGAGTGAGCTCCCGTCCAGCTTCTGCTAACCTAGCAGTTCAAAAACATGAAAATGTGAGTAGATAAATAGGTACCATGGAAGGCAACAGCGTTCCGTGTTTCACTGCACCCTCTCTGCTGCGGGGTGATGTCATGCTGGCTACATGACTGCGGAAATGTCTTCAGACAATGCTGGTTCCCTTGGCTACGAAACGGAGATGAACACTGCCCTCTATAGAGTGGACCACGATTGGACAGGCGAAACCTTTACCATTACCTATACATAATGCATTATTATTAACATATAAGAATCTTGATGATTATTATGGTGAGAAAGTTTGTTCTGGGAGGGACGAAGCAACCACGTCTCCCATAAGGCACCACCTACTTCCTACTTTGGTGTCCCATTATCGGAGTTCTCCAGACTGAGCCCAAGGCACGAAGCGCATTGCTGATAATGTTCAAAAGGACAGATCTGGCTGCCCAGAAATTTTTATCAAGCTCCCATATTTCCTCCCTTGGCTGAGCTATTAAAGGTGGTTAAAACTACGAATTTCTTCCACTTCTGTTGGTTGTAAATATATTCTAATTGTTTGCTTTGATATTTTTGAGCACTGTGGCCAAAAGATATTTTTGTTAGCAGTCTTGAACATTTTGCAAGATTTAGAGGAACTCCAGGGTTTTCTCCTTTAGTTCTGAATTAAGTTCCTTTGGGGATCCTTCAAGATGGAAAGATGAGGAAGAAATCAAATTGGGATTTTGATAACACAGGAAATTCTGCCCAGGTAGTTCCCAGGAAACATTGGGCTGTAAGCCTTTTGTAGAGTGGACTGTGCTGAAAAATCTCAAAAGTATAATAGATTCTCACTGTTCCTACCTTTATCAAACTTCATTTCAAACCCTGTAAAAAGTTTCTCATCTCTGTTTAGCCTTTTCATGATGTCTCAGATCTCAAAATCTGTAGTATACAATAAATGTCACATTTTTCTAGGGATTCTTAAAACAGCAAAATATTTCCTGATTCAAATTCACTGATTCTGTTACTCTTACCCCCCCCCCCCTCTCTCTCTCTCTCTCACACACACACACACACACACACACACACACACCTATCTTTAATATTTCTAGTAAAAATTAAGTTTTCAGGAAGAAATCTGAAATAGAAATAGAATAGAAAATAGAAATAGAAATAGAAATAGAAAATCTAAAATAGAAAATAGAAATCTATTTTACCTGTTTCTTCACACTGAAAGGGCCATAGCAGAGTAGCAGGTGTCACTTCATATATAAAATTCCAGATTTATGGCATTTGAAGTACAATATCTATCTATCTATCTATCTATCTATCTATCTATCTATCTATCTATCTATCTATCTATCTATCTATCTATCTATCTATCTATCTATCTATCTATCTATCTATCTATCTATCTATCTATCTATCTATCTATTTTTCCCACCCAATATATGGTGGGAAGGTTCAAGGATAACTTTGAGCCAAGGAACAAATCCTGAACTATTGTAAATATTTTGGTTACAATCCTAAGCAAAGTTTTGATGCAATCTCGGGGCCCAACATATAGGTCTTATGTTAGCCAGTGTTTGTAAGCTAACAGTTCTTTCAGAAAATACATAGACATATCTTCAGATCTCTGCAGATACAATATTTAGAACATCTTACTAAAGATATACACTCCCTCCCCTTTTTATCCTATTTACAAAATGAAAAGTGAGCTGCAAACTTAACATGCTACACCTACCCTGAACATTAGACGCTTCATTCAAAGGCAAGGAAGATACTCTTTTCCAAATTCTACCTCTTGAGTTATAACTCTCCCCCCCCCTCCACTTGTCTTGCAATTTCTAGCAGTCTTTATGTTGCTCATTTTCAAGAAATTGATTTTCAAACACATTCTGGAGGGGGGGAAAAACCCCTTAAACTGAAATACAAGTGGGTTTAATTATCCCAGAAACACCCCAGCGTAGCCAGCCCAGGAAAATGAGAAAAATGTGCATGTAACAGTTGATCTTTAAGTTGCCTTCTTTGCATAACAATGAGACAACACATGTTCGGTATTATAGGAAGTGCTTAAAAATGACCTTAAGATTTGTTTTCAGAGGGCATTCGCTCTGTAAGATAATTCCATACATGACTGACTTTACAGAGTCATCCTTTCCTTATTCTTTTTTTTTTAAAATAAAGACAATATAGGCAATGCCCCATTGTAAGACTGAATGTAATAAGCTGGATTTGTTTTCTTTCCTGTAGATTCAAGAGAGGAAGCAATCTGACTATTTCTGGAACTCTGGACCACTGTTTCTCAACCTTGGTAGCTAGAAGATGCATGGACATCAACTCCCATATGGCTGGGAACTCTGGGAACTGAAGTCCACACATCTTTAAAGTACCAAGGTTGAGAAGTTCTAGAAAATAGTCCTATATTTATTTATATGCTGCATTTCAAAGGGGAATACAGTGTTCTCTGCATTATAATGCTGGAGGTCAGTAAATAACTGACAGTTATAATTTCTTGCCTCATAAGGGATATACATATACATAAATGCATAGGTACAGTATAGGTGGTCCCTTGTTCAATAGTAGCAACTCTGAGAGGGATCTTGGAGTCCTAGTGGAAAATCACTTAAATATGAGCCAGCAGTGCCAAAAACGCATTAACAGAGGGATAGAGTCAAGATCACGTCAAGTATACCACTTTATAATGCCTTGGTAAGGCCACATTTGGAATACTGCATCCAGTTTTGGTCACCACCATGTAAAAAAGATGTTGAGACTCTAGAAAGAGTACAGAGAAGAGCAACAAAGATGATTAGGGGGCTGGAGGCTAAATCATATGAAGAACGGTTGCTGGAATTGGGTATGTCTAGTTTAATGAAAAGGAGGAGTAGGGGTGACATGATAGTAATGTTCCAATATCTCAGAGGTTGCCGCAAAGAAGAGGGAGTCAAGCTATTTTCCAAATCTAAAGGCAGGACAAGAAGCAACGGATGGAAACTAATCAAGGAGAGAAGCAATCTAGAACTAAGGATAAATTTCCTGACAGTTAGAACAATTAATCAGTGGAACAACTTGCCTCCAGAAGTTGTGAATGCTCCAACACTGGAAGTTTTAAAGAAGAAATTGGACAACCATTTATCTGAAATGGTATAGGGTTTCCTGCCTGAGCAGGGGGTTGAGTTAAAAGACCTCCAAGGTCCCAACTTTTCTATTCTATTCTATTCTATTCTATTCTATTCTATTCTATTCTATTCTATTCTATTCTCTCTTCCATATTGTCTACTCTACTCTACTCTACTCTACTCTACTCTATTCTATTCTCTCTTCCATATTGTCTTGATACAAAGTGGTACATCTTTGAGTTAATCTTGTGGTTGGCTCAAAAGCTACAGCTGTTGCAAAATGCCATAGCCAAGTTGCTAAAGAGGGCTGCCCACTTCAACATATGACCACTGTTTTGAGAGTTTGAGATTCATGCAATGATCCCAAAGCCTTACACATCTAAAGAAAGGCACATAAGTTGTAAGATTGTATGAGCTGCCATCTGGAAGGGGCTCAACCTACCATTAGGAAACTCGAGAGTGGGAATGGTAACTACAACAAACCAGTTGTGGACATTCCTCCATGTTCAGAGATAATTTACTAAGCCTTTTAAGCTTTTGATGCCAGCTGAAGACTTAACTGTTTATCCATGCATTTGGTTGAATTGGTTCAGTGGTGCCCTCTGCTCAGGATTGGTACTCTTCTGTATTATCACTGCTCAAATGTTTTTGAGCGTCTTCTTTGAGAGGGATTTTAAATTTTGAATTAACTGTGCTTTCATTATTGAATTGCTTTGGGATCTGTTGTTTGTTGTTTCATGTTGGAAAAATGGGCTGGAAAATTATAGATAAATGAGTAGAAAAGATGAATCCTGGAGAGGAACAAAAATATCTGACAAGGTTACTCTAGAATTAAAAGTTGAAGGGAGTTCTTGCATTTTTGAACCACTTTCCTCAGCGATAGCAGTATTTTTATGGGTGGGCTCAAAAATATTGATTAATTAGAATCCATAGCTCAGTGGATCTATTCTAACTCTCTGAATTTATCTTCATTTCCAGTAGACAAGCTTTCACTTCCCATTCTAGAGTATCAAGGTATAAAGTAGCTTAATTTTTCCAATCAGGTTTTTTTTTTTTAATGTCATTGGTAAGACTGTCATTTTAAGCAGATTCTGACTGAAAGACTAAGATAGAAATATGGGATGAAATTCCTGTCTGACATACACATGACTTTGGAAAAAGATTACCGTTCTCTTAGAATATGAAAATATGAGCCAGCCGTGTGCTGCAGCTGCCAAAAAAGCCAACACAGTGCTAGGCTGCATTAACAGAGGGATAGAATCAAGATCACAGGAAGTGTTAATACCACTTTACAATGCCTTGGTAAGGCCACACTTGGAATACTGGAATACAGTTTTGGTCACCACGATGTAAAAAAGATGTTGAGACTCTAGAAAGAGTACAGAGAAGAGCAACAAAGATGATTAGGGGATTGGAGGCTAAAACTTATAAGGAACAGTTGCTGGAATTGGGTATGTCTAGTTTAATGAAGAGAAGGACGAGGGGGACATGATAGCAGTCTTCCAATATCTCAGGGGCTGCCACAAAGAAGAGGGAGTCAATCTATTCTCCAAAGCACTTGAAGGCAGGACAAGAAGCAATAGATGGAAACTAACCAAAGAGAGAAGCAACCTAGAACTAAGGAGAAACTTCCTGACAGTTAGAACAATTAACCAGTGGAACAACCTGCCTCCAGAAGCTGTGAATGCTCCAACACTGGAAGTTTTTAAGAAGAAACTGGACAGCCATTTGTCCAAAATGGTATAGGGTTTCCTGCCTGAGCAGGGGGTTGGACTTGATGACCTCCAAGGTCCCTTCCAACTTTATTATTATTATTATTATTATTATTATTATTATTATTATTATTATTATTATTATTATTATTATTATTATTATTATTATTATTATTATTATTATTATTATTAATATGCAGTTTGAGGAAACCCAAAGATGCATTTCAAAAGACAACGGGACTTCCTTGCGATTTTTTTTCCTTGAAATGTTTGACTTCTCATCCAAGAAGTTTTTCAAGGAAAAGCCAAGAAAGTCCAGTTGCTTATTGAAAAGAAACTTTGGGGACAACCATGACCTGAAGGATTGAGAATCTCCATAGACAGTTTGAGGAAAGTTGACTAGAAATGCATTACAAAGACTTTAAGAGCTAATGATGTCCATTTTCCACAAAGTAAGAAAGAAGAGATACTCCTTAATTCTATCCTATGATCTAAAAGTTAAACATGTATGCCAGTTTCATTCTGATACCATAATCCCATATTAACTAAACACAATATTTCCAGGCAGCAAAGCATACACAATTTTTAATCTTTTCGTAGTCAAACCTGTGGAATGTAGATATTGGCTACACGTTATTTTCAAAACTTTCCCTTCTTCCCTTCACAAATTTGGATTATTTTTCTCTAGACGGGAGAACAATTGGCTTTACTTCAATGCCTTGTATGTGTAGCTGGCCATTGGTCCCATCACAAAAGTCAACAATAATAAAAATGCAAATCCTTGGCAGAGAATGTGTTGGCCCGAGAGAGCATTTCAAAGATGGCTTATCAGCTGTTCATTTTCTCCTGTCAGGTGTTGAAATCTTTTCCTTCCCATCATATTGCAGGGAAATGCAGTTCGACTGATAGTGCCTACTTGTAGCTGAGCTGTGAAAAAGTCAAAAATTCATTTTGTCAAAGCAGTTATCGCACTGAGTGTCGGAGACCTAGCTTATTGGTCCTTTTTAACAGACCTCCAGATAAGATGTCTCATTTCCTGACCCGACCATCTGTGTGTGGGGTTGCTGTAAAATGTTTAATAAAAAAGGTATAGCCTGTGGCTTTCTTAAGTCATATAAAGATACAATATTGGTGTAGTGCCTCCTACAGAATAAAATTTTAATTACAGAAACCTTCGTCCTATATGAAGATGTTTTTTAACCAAGAGTTGAATTAGCATCTCCACCAGCAAGGAAACATAAAAAGCCAATATATTTGCTGTGGAGATTATATGAAAAATATATTTCAATAAAGACATTGTGAGATGATGAAACAATATTTTCATAATTAAAAAGAGTTTTAAGCAGAGTCTTGATGCCCCATTCTAGCTTCTGCAATCCAGTCCCAACACAGAATTTTGTGGAACCTTGGTGGTCTCTGAGATTTGTTGCACTATTGATGTTACCAAGTTTGGGTAATGAAATGCCTGCAAGAAACAACCAAGCTCAGATAGCACCAAGGACCCCTCATTTCAGCCCTGAGCTACAAATATACTCCTTTATTGTTACAACATTTTGTTTCCCTTTCACTGATGTTTCCATTGAAAACATTTTACACAACCTATTGAGAAATGAACAGGTTGAAATTCCTTAGAGTTTACAAATCACTCGGTTTGCAGCCTCTGATTTTGCTGAAACTGTAAATTAGGAACTTAAGCACAGTCCATAATTTAATCTCCCCCCCCCCACACTGGGTTGTATCCAGTCCATTATGTTCTCCAGGCCTTAAACTCTTCTTAGCCCGGCTATAGTTTCCTCACTGCCACATAACCTTTAGCCCTCCCTGGATCCTGAAATGGACTTACTAATTTCCCTACTTATTTTGAGTCTCACCTTGTGAATAGAGCAAAGCTGAATTATCTTAGAAAAGCAGGACACAAATTAGTTTCTCAAAGCTTTAGCTTACTTCAGATGGTCTTCTCTCCTGACTGTCCAGCACTTCATCCATTATGATTGTGTGATCCTCAGCTGATGAAGCTCTGAAGGAGACCCATGCAAGGATGAGTTCAATTTTTAATTGCCAAAGTCCTGTAGATGTCTTTATCTATCTTCTGTTCCATCTACTGGAAAAATAACAGCCATTTATGTTAAAGTGAATAAAGAGATGACTGGGAAAATTTGACGGCTAAGTGGGACACCAGATATGGAATTCCTTCCTTCCTTCCTTCCTTCTTCCTTCTTCCTTCCTTTCTTTGATCGAGTGATTGATTGATTGATTCATTCATATAATAATAATAATAATAATAATAATAATAATAATAATAATAATAATAATAATAATAATAATAATAATAATAATAATAATAATAAAGTTGGAAGGGACCTTGGAGGTCATCGGGTCCAACCCCCTGCTCAGGCAGGAAACCCTACACCATTTCGGACAAATGGCTGTCCAGTCTCTTCTTAAAAACTTCCAGTGTTGGAGCATTCACCACTTCTGGAGGCAGGTTGTTCCACTGGTTAATTGTTCTAACTGTCAGGAAGTTTCTCCTTAATTCTAGGTTGCTTCTCTCCTTGATTAGTTTCCATCCGTTGCTTCTTGTCCTGCCCTCAGGTGCTTCCTTTACCAAAGTGCAGTACAAATCAGAGAGACACTAAAATTACAAAAGTTTCATCTGATACATATAAAATCAAACCAAACCAATTAATTATAGATTTATAACTCAACACCAACAGTCACATGTATTTCAGCCACTGCTCCATGATATGGCCTTTCAGTGGTCATTTACAAAGCAAAAGAGCTGTGCAACTAATACTTACTAAACCAAGCGATGGCAGTATTTTCCATTGTTAACATAGTCAGCATATCTCAGACAACTTGAGATTACTTGTAATCATGATATTGCAAGTATTATCACAAACTGGAACTCTCATTCCCAGTCTTGAGAAAGATTTTGACCTTAGCGAAATCTGTTGGATTGGTTTCAAGGGGTGCTGGTGGTTGTTTTAAACCTACCTTTCTTTGGTGAAAAATAGGAGTAAATTTGTTTGTTCGTTGTTTACCTGCACAAATTACCTACCACCTCAGTTTAAATAGAATCAAAGTGGTTTCTTGGAGCACTAAAGAAAATATTCCTTCTACTATTACTTCTTTTGTTGGACCATCAGCAGAGATGTTTGTTTTCAAAGGAAGAAGTTATACATAATAAATATTCAACTTCCTTATTTTAATTTAATTTAATTCAATTTTCAAGATTAATTTGTTCATTGACGGTTCAGGATTCAAGCTCTGGAGGTTAAATCATGATGTAAATTAGATATGCATTGGCAGTTCTGTTAAAAAGATTATTTCATTCATCCCACGAATAAAAAGCCATACCACTTGCTTACTTTTTCAAGTAATTTACTATCTAAGAGCAAGTGAATTTTTCTGGTTTTCTGATTGGACTCACCAAAGCAACTAGCTTTCACCTAACAAAGCATTTTTTTAAAAAAATCAGTGCTAATAATGTGTTTGGTTAATCTTCATTATTGATTTTTAAAGACACAGGCATTCATTGAAGTTTTTATTTTCTGCCAGACTGAGGCTGGTTTGTTAATACAACTACCGTGTGTGTGTGTATCATCTATAACTATCTATATCCATATAATCTATATCTATCTACAGTATATCTATATCTCTGTATCATATAGATATCTATCTATCTCTGTACCTATCTATCTATCTATCTATCTATCTATCTATCTATCTATCTATCTATCTATCTATCTATCTATCTATCTATCTATCTATCTATCTATCTATTTATCTATCTATCTATCTATCATCTATCTATCTCTCAGATTTATCAAAAGTAGTAAGAACCAATAAATTAGAACAGAAAAAATGAAAAAGAAAAATAACAGAAAAAGCTGAAATTGCCCTTGTAAATGTTCTTAGCTCACATACGACCCACCATATTAGTATGTGTTTTTAAAGACATTTAAAAAAAAAAAAAAAAAAAAACCACCATTTTCTCTTTGCCTATCAACTGCACCATTTTCTCTTTGCAATATTTGATTTATTTGCCACACAATGAGTTACATAGAATTTTTAAGGTATTTGTTTCCCTTTCTGGGGAAAAAAAACACTTGTGTTCTGTCTGGGTGGGGTGAAATTCATCTTGAGAAGCAGAGACTGGAAAACCTCTAGTGATCTGGGGACCATGATTAACTATTTGATGGAGAGAAGATGCAGAGACAAAAGGTTGAGATATCTCATGCACCTGACTGAAAATGAAAGTTTACAGTTGGGGTGGGACCTGTTTTACAATTTATGTGGCCATTTTGGTATGTTTCTTGTTATCACTAGCTTTTAATTGTTGGGCCTCCAAAACCTGGGAATGCTGTCTGTAATGGTTTGTGGAACTCCAAATGTTGGTCTAGGAGCCTGCTTTAAAAGAAATTTACTCCTATGCCCATGAATTCTTTAGAAATATTGCTGTGCCTAATTTTTCAAATAGGCTAATATCTCAGTCTTTGCACTACACGTACTTTTTTTCTCCTTTGGCTATAGATTCACATAATTTGCAGCTCAAATAACTATGGACTGAACTGAATTATTATTTGATCTTGAACATAACTTTCTTCCCCTTAAAGATATTCTAATTAGGAAATGCTAAAAGTAGCTGAATGCCTTTTTGTCTTTTTTTTTCCATTAGTCACTCATTCTCCTTCCCATTTCTTTTGTTCCTTTCCATCTCCTTCAGCTGGGGGAGGACTGGAATAAGTAACAACCGGGGCCGCTTTTGAAATGGAAAAATGGTTTCAAATCATTGGCAAAGCTTAATGACTTTTGACTGCTGAGATATGTTAATTTAAGGCAGACCAAATGTTCCTCCACTGCAAAAAATTTGGTTGGTGTTCACTGGGAACTGGCAAGATTTATGAGGGCCCAGTGGCAAAGATTGTTTTCATGCTCTACATTACAATTCTTTCACGTATTAGCTGATAAAAGGCAGTGTGGATATTTGAAAGGAAAAACTAAAAAAAGAACAGGAGGGGGGGAATAATGAAAAGGTTTCCAGGGTCTAAAATGTTCCTTGAAGAAATACGGGACTTAGTTCTATTTCCTTGATCTTTATCAACATCCCTAAAAATCGGAGTAAATGTTATTTTATATGTATAATTTACAATTAAGTGGGAAAGTGGGGAAAAAAATGGTTAAAGAAACCAGTCACTCAGTAAAAAAAAAAAAATCACCTACAAGTTTTTATAAACCAACACTAATCAATGGTTACTCTCTTCAATGATCTGGATGAACTTCTCTAGTTTGGCTCCAATCATGCAGGTGTCCCTCTGTTGTCACCTTGCAGAGCAAGTCCAAAGAAATAGCATTACACAAATGCCGGTGTGACTTCCTGAACTCGGAACAGTCCCTCTGCATTCCTGTGTGATTAAAAATGGGATCTAATCAGCCTCTTGGGAGAAAATGCTCTTTGCCCTTGAGATAATCAGGTTTATAAGTAGAGAGTTCAGCGCAAATCATTAATGAAAGCAGGTTTAAGGAATCCAGACCCCACAACTTTAATTTTAGAGCATGAATCGGCATTATATAGATGAAGATGCAATATCCCTTACAAATAATGCAGTCTTTGTAATTTTACAGTCTTTCCACATTATACACTTTTATAAAAGTATAGCGACAGTTCTTTCCACCTGTAATCTGGGAAAGCATATTTGCATGATAGATTGACCATAATTAAGTTAAAACTGCAGAGAAATCATTTTCTCCCTCTCAACCCAGGAGCAACTACTGTATAGAGTTGAAGGTGTTGAATTAGCAGCAGAAGACCCAAGTTCTAGATTCAACCTAGGTCCCAGGGTAATTGTTCTTGGGAGAGTGGACAGCACTGGAAGAGAGTCACATGTTAGCTATCTTTTTTTCAGGAAAAAAACCGTGATAGCGTAATGGGATGTGTGGGTGACCTTGGAGAGGAAGGAAAGAGTTGCTGCCTAGAGCAGGGATCCCCAATCCCCAGTCCATGGACCGGCACCAGTCCATAACTTTCCAGAAACTGGGCCACGCAAACCAGCAAAGCCCCATCTGCAGGATGCAGGCAGCATGGAAAACCACATGGAAAAACCTCTCTCCATGGAACCAGTCCCTGGTGCCCAAAAGGTTAGGGGCCGCTAGCCTAGAGGATGATCAGAGAGCCCATAGCCATTTAACACTCAGATAAAGAAACTTAAGAAGGACCACCCTAATGGATCAGGCAGTTAAAAAGTTTGTACCTTTGGACTTGAAAGATTGATGCAAGCCCTTCTGGGTAAACCACAGTGGTGGGATTCAGCCAGTTTGCACCAGTTTGGCAGAACCAGTAGCTATTTTTTTGTTGCCCAGGCCCAGAATGGACTTCCGGAGGGGGCATCCACACAGAGAACTGGTTGTTCACTTATTTGAATCCCACCACTGGTAAACCATGCAGGAAAAACAACTAGTTGAGCTAATTCTATTTTATTGCAAAACAACATTAACAAAATCTTGAAAGTCTGAAGGTACAAACATCCCACCGGTGCTTTTAATCAGAGCAGGTCCTTCCTAAGTCTCTTCTTCTAACCACTAAGCCACTGGGGGCTTCCGCCTCGCTTGTTTGTTCCTTTACTAGACAGCATCTTTTCCAAGGCCATCCACACATTCCATTACAGATAATAAATACAATAAATATTCCTAGTCCTAGTCCTAGTGGACGACCACTTAAATGTGAGCCAGCAATGTGTGGCAGCAGCCAAAAAAAGCTAATAGAATTCATGATCCAGAGGCACAGAATCAAAATCACATGAAGTATTTATCAAACCTTAGTAAAACCACATTTGGAATAAGGCATTCAGTTTTGATCACCACATTACAAAAAAGATCTGAAGATTTTGGAAAAAAGTGCAAGAGAAGAGCAGCTAGGATGATTAAACACCTGGAGATGAAAACATGAAGAACAGTTGCAGGAACCGGGTATGGCTAGTTTAGAGAAAAGAAGGACTAGGGGTGACATGATAGCAGTATTCCAATATTTTCGGGCCTGCTACAAAGAAGAGGGTGTCAACTTATTTTTCAAAGCATCAGAAAGCAAGACAAGAAACAATGGGTGGAAACTAATCAAGGAGAGAAGCAACCTAGAACTAAGGAGAAACTTCCTAACAGTGGGACAGCTTGCCTTCAAAAGTTATGGGTGCTTCATCACTGGAGATTTTTAAGAAGAGACGGGACAGCCACTTGTCTCAAATTGTGTAGGGTCACCTGTTTGAGCAGTGGGTTGGACTAGAAGATCTCCAAGGTCTCTTCCAGCTCTAATTCTGATTCCGATTCCTTTATTGGAAAATTGTGTCTTTAGAATACTCTTTTCTACTTTTTAAATCTTATGTCCGGGTTTGGGATGTGAGTAGGTGCATTACTTTGACCTGTTCTAAATATGACCAGCATGCATTTCTGACTACCTGTTCTGATGGAATATATTGACACTTGCTTCTGACAGCATCTGAGTGCTAACTTTTGGGAATGCTTCTCCCAATATTGTCTTCCTGAAAATACTATATTCCCCTCAGTGAAATGCTAGTGAAGGATGGAATTGATGAGTGTATTTTTCCATATCCAATAAACATACCCCAAACTGCTTGCGTTTCTAGAATGGTGATTACACAACCACCTTGAATTGATCATTTTAGAATAAGTTGTTCGGTTTCTCCTACCAGAAGCATCTGGCATGGTGTGAATTTTCTAGCCATTGCTGATCCTTCATAATATGCAGTTCTCTTTCTCTTACTTAAAACCAAGTTTGTCATAAGCTTGCAAGCCAAGAAACATTGGGGTGGGGTGGGGTTTAAGCGGAATGAAGAAATAGGTCTGTCCTAATTTATGTATGTGGCAAAGTACAGTAGTTGGCGTCATATAAAATGCCGAGATTAGCTTCCCGTGCTACCAAGCTACCACGTCCTTTTTTGCTCACAACTTTGCAAACAAAAAAGGAGTCTATCGGCCCTGCCATCAGTTCATTAGGGAATCAAAATGAGGATGACAGTGTTTTTCTAAAGATTACTTTTTTCCTTTCACCCACAGGCTCTGCAGAAGGCCGTAAATAGTCCATTTTTGTTAATGAAGCTTCACTTATACAGCTGGGTTTGTTTAATATTTTACGAGTGTTACTTTGTTTTGCTCTCAACGATCGCAGGCAGTTAAGGATTTATGAATCGTGTTTTTCTCAGCCCATCTGCGGTTTCCTATCTTCTCTGGCCTTGAGAATATGTTTAAATTTATTAAAGTGAAGCGAAGGCTCATTATTTCAAAGAACAGCCAAAGTGACACAGGGAATTGGTTATTAATGGAAAGGAGCTGCCATGGGGCGATTGAAATTTAATGATATCCTACAAGAAAAAAAATGAGGGTGTCACTTTCCCAAAAGTCATGCTAAATGCCAGCCTTTTTAAGGTCCTGCCGCTAATTTTATGCCTGCGCACAGTAATGTTTTCAAAAGCGTTTAGGAAACACGGACCAGTGGCTGTACTGATTATCCTTTTCACCTTCTCGCCTGCTCCAAATGGGTTTGTGCACTGAGCGATTTAATCTCTAAATATAGGGAACGTTGAGGGGAAAAAAAAACAACATTGCTGTTTTTCACAAGCTAAGGGCCTTTTGCAATCCTCCAGAGATGGACTTGCAAATATGCGATCTCCATATGCTCACAGCCAGCTCTGAAACTGGCTCATCCCCAAAAAAGCAAAACAGAAAACTTCTCTCCTTCTTTTCTTCTCCCTCAGAGACAACCAAGAGACATTCAGACGAGTAGACAAAGATAGCGTTAGGATGGTCTTTTTAGAAGGGTTTGCAAAAGTTTTTGGATTCTCCCACCCTTGTTTGTCTGTCTAAATTATATTTTTGCACCCTAGAATATCTGTTTAAGTGATGTTTTTAGCACAAATCTGTGTACATTTGTCTTATTTTCCCAGTAGAGAATATGGAACTGTGTAGCTGTCATAAAAGAAGGAACATATCTTACTATATTTTTGGACCACAGATATTCTAGTATTTGAGGGGTTGCCACAAAGAAGACGGGGGGTCAAATTATTCTCCAAAGCACCAGAGGGCAGGACAAGGAACAGTGGTTGGAAACAGATCAAAGAGAGAAGCAACCTGGAATTAAGGAGAAGCTTCCTGACAGTGAGGACAATTAGCCAGTGGAACAGCTTGCCTCCAGAAATCGTGGGCGCTCCATCACTGGAGGTTTTTAAGAAGAGACTGGACATCACTTGTCTGAAATGGTATAGGTTTCCTGCTTGAGTGGGGGACTAGACTAGAAGACCTCCAAGGTTCCTTCCAGATCTATTTCCATTTCCATTTCCATTTCCATTTCCATTTCCTATTCTATTCTATTCTATTCTATTCCACTCCACTCCACTCCACTCCACTCCATTCTATTCTATTCATTTTTCAAGGATCAATCCTCAAATTGGAAAGAAATGCCAAAAACCTG
Source organism: Protobothrops mucrosquamatus (assembly GCF_001527695.2). NCBI lineage: Eukaryota > Metazoa > Chordata > Lepidosauria > Squamata > Viperidae > Protobothrops > Protobothrops mucrosquamatus. The sequence goes on from NW_015386389.1 coordinate 3,924,037, forward strand.
AATAATGAATTTCAGAAACAAATATTCCTTAGATTGATTTGACTTTATGGGGGTCAACATAAATAAATCTGAAAGCCCTTTAATATTACGAAAACCAAGCCCATTTAAATTATGAGTTCTCTGTCTGCTTTCGTTGTGAAACATTGCCATGAAAATTGCATTATTTTTTTCATACAAAAGACCTGAAAAAACAGTCCCCAGTCTCTCATCTTAAGGTGTCAAATATGAGGACAGTGGTAGCACTGCCAATGGAAAATTCAAGACAGATATTTAAAAAAAAGACAAAAGAAATATAGCTTAAGTAAGCATATAAAAATAAATCTGTTATTAAAAGCGAGGGACTTGATTTTCTTTCTTTTTTCATTACAACAGTTATGATTTTGGACTAAAAATGATATTTATTGATCAGGTGTGCAAGTGTGTTTCCATAAGGATAACAGACTGACTGCTGCATCATATATTATTCATCTACAATTCACCTAATTAATTCTGTGATTGGCTTATGTTTTCCCTCTAATTTGTGTGCAATGTTGAGCCATTTTGGATAGAGAGGTGCAACCAGCGTGTTGGGAGATTAAGCAGACACCATGTGTGAACAATAAGAGGTGAACAATTTTCTGTGTGTCAGTTTATATATCCATACTGTTCCATTCAGCCCCATCTTACTCCTTATATACATTTCATCTTGGGGTCAAAGAAGTGCAGGAGAGTTACCCAGAGAGAATAAACATTTCACCTGGAAAAGAGAGATACTACCTTTGTGTTTTTTATGTTACTTATTTCAAGTTAAACTGACATTTGAAATAGAGAGTTTGGTCTTTCATATAACATATTAATCAGCCAGACAGATTGTGTCCTATAACCCCTCTTAAGCACCAAGGTGGAGATAAAACATCTTGCAAATACAAAAGTAAATAGTAATATTAGTGTCAGACTTTATTTCAGGGTGTTTGAATGAAGGATTTGCACCTAGACTGAGGGTTGAATTTGGTGATGTGCTCCAAAACATAATTAAAAATTCTATTTTGATTTGATTTACAATGTAAATTTGCTTATATGAGGTTGATGAAATTACAGTCAAGCCATAAATTTAATAGTTTATTTTGAATAGAATAGAATAGAATAGAATAGAATAGAATAGAATAGAATAGAATAGAATAGAATAGAATAGAATAGAATAGAATAGAATAATAGAGTTGGAAGGGAGGTTGGACTAGAACATTTCAGACAAAGTGTTGTCCAAGCTCTTCTTAAAAACTTCCAGTGTTGGAGCATTCACCGCTTCTGGAGGCAGGTTGTTCCACTGGTTAATAGTTCTAACTGTCAGGAAGTTTCTCCTCAGTTCTAGGTTGCTTCTCTCCTTGATTAGTTTCCATCCGTTGCTTCTTGTCCTGCCTTCAGGTGCTTTGGAGAATAGCTTGACTTCCTCTTCTTTGTGGCAGCCCCTGAGATATTGGAACATGGCTATCATGTCACCCCTAGTCCTTCTTTTCATTAAATGTTCAAAGTAACAATGTAGTCTCGATTTTGGAGGTTCACCAAAGGTTGACCTCTAAGTGTTTGGAGGTCCTCTCAAGCCTTGGAGCTCAGGTTCTGCTGGTTGTGTCCAGGGCTTTTTTTCTCGGAGAAAAGGTGGCGGAACTCAAACCTGGCCACGCCCTCATCAAACCCTAGGACCGCCCCTTTAGAGAACAGGAATGCAAGTAAAATTTGGGAGGGGCTATTTCCGGTGTGGGAGGGGCTATTTCCGGTGCGGCCGGCCCGGAAAAAGGTGCCGGAACGCGGTTCCGCCGCGTTCC
>NW_015386389.1:3925935-3942021 GCF_001527695.2 Protobothrops mucrosquamatus
TCTATTTATCAGTGCATTCTTATTAAAAGGCCATTTAAATACATCTAATGGGATTCAGGAGCTCATTAAAAGAAACATGGCTGAAAATCAAAGGCAGGGAGAATGGCTCCCTATTTTTAAAGGGACACTTTTGAACGAAGTGAGCCAAATCCTGTTCCTGCTAATCTTGTGATTGAAATATCAGTTATCAGACAATAAATGCTCAAGATTCCTTAAAAAGAACGAGGATATGGAAATGTATGCTAACATCCCATTATTGTAATAAGGAATTGTTATGGCTTCTTCATTTTCCACTAAATATGGTTAATATTAATCACGAACCCTGGAAAGGCACCCATTTGAGTTTTCCAACATGAATATTAATATATTATTAACTTTAATAATATTTGCACAGATGAGAAAGAAAGAGGGGGTGCAGTATCTTTTAAAATGAATCAACTTCAGAGACTCTCAATCTCTGTTTTTTCCCCCTAAAGAAACCATAAACGTATCATCCGATAACCTTTCTAAAAAAGACATAAACATTTCAGTTACATATATTTTGATTTTTCCATGACAGTTTATTGGAGGCAGAGCCATGACAGATTTCTTCATTGTCTTTTTTGCCAAAATTTGTCCTTTAAGTCATTTCTGTTGACTCCCCCCTTTTAGCAGCTCACCTCACAATGAGAGAGGAGACAATTAATGGGTGGGTGATTTATCACTGCCAAAAACTGTCAAGGACTTCTTATGTAGCTGGAGAAAAAGCCATTTCACATTATGGCATTTCATTTCGAATGCATTGTATTTACAGCTCACAGTTTTATTTTCAGAGCCTATTATCAGGTGAAACAGTTGCATCTGAAATGTTGTTTGTGACATAGGTGACCTGTTAGGATTTGATAAGTATTTACGCCAGAGCACAAGAGGCTCACACATCTGCTGTTGGCAGAAGCAATGGAAAAAAATAACCTGGAAATGAGGCGTTTGATTTTTCTGGTTCCTACACTCGAGCATCTGTTGCTGTAATTAAGTGGCATTCAGTAATTGCAAGGCTGTGGTGAAATAAACATATGCATTCTTGCCAGCTTTTAGGATTTGGTGTCCTTACTCCAGGAGAGACAGACAAAGTGACTCCGGCAGGAACAAAGGAGACTGTGACAAAAAGTTGCGCAATTAACTTTCTGGTAGCAGAAAAAAAGATCCCAGACGAAAGGCAAAGATGGTGGAGAAAGCAAGTGGAAGGTCTACTTTGGCCATTGGCTGCAACCAATATACTCATTCAGGGGACAGCCATCATGAGTATTTAAGCTACATTAGGACAAAGCTAAAGGCCAATGTGGAATGGGGAATATCTTAACCATCAGTGTAATTGTTCTTCTCCTGATGCTTGGATAATTTTCACTTTTTTCATTTTATTGAAAGAAGGTCATTTCTAGGCACATCCCACTTCTGAAATGAGGTGTTTTAAGAGGGTGTGTGGGAGGGAGAGAGCTGCATATCAGGAACCATCCTTTATTTTGATCACAAAGAAGAAGAATATTGAAAACATCTTTGGATGTGTTGACCTCTGATCTCACTCATCACTGGGAATACAGAACATAATCAGTCATCAGAATGAGGGCTTCTTTTGAACTAGATAATTTGGTCCTCTTCTGTCTAGTGAGGTTTAAGTTCACATCTAGTTCTTTCCTCTGGGTAAGGATGTGGAAGAGTCTATGTCTTGTAAAGGTGACACAATTACCATAGGGAAATTGTGGTACTTTTCAGCTCTTTCACCAATAGGTTCATCCTGCAGAATATGTGTGCATATACTGTATATGTTCTAAAATGTCTTTTTTTTTGCAGGTATAGTGATATACAAAGGAAGCCCAATACACTGTATCTTCAAATGCATCCGTGTAAACTAAGTTCCCTTATTTCATAGTACGTTGACATACTGTTCTTTGAAAGAGCTGAAGATCACAAGTTGGGCTAAGTCTGCCCATTCATAGCCAAATCCATTTCCTTTGCTAATTTTTAAAATCTATAAATACTTTGTATTTACATCCTCATCTCATTTTCCATGGTAATGTGGCCAACATGGCTATATGCCAAAGATGCAGGAACATTGTTATCTTCCCACCAAAGTGATACCTATTAATCTACTTACATTTGCTTGCTTTTGAGCTGCTAGGAGGGCAGGAACAGGAATGGCAACTCACCCTGTTGTTGCATGGTGCCCTGGGTCTCGAACCCAGGCCATCAGCTTTCCAGCTGACAAGCTCAGCATCTTTAACTGCTGAGCCATCATGCCTCCCCCCCCCAAGAAATAGTGTAGAAGACTAAATAAAAAGAGGAAATTTGTTTAAGAAAATAATGGTGGATTCACAATAGAATATGTACTAGATGTGGATGAGTAAGGTGGCACTACCAGTAGGTGCCTTTTAAAAATGAAGTAGCATCAACAAAGGGATACAAAGTGAATCTGGACCTTCTTTGAGATTCATGAGTGATTAGCCTCTTCAGTAGATTGTTGAAGAAGCAGATACACACTCCCTGCCAAATAGCCTAGCTTTATTTTTCTTTCCTGGGGTACAAAAGAAAGAAAGAGAGAGATGGGGGGTACAAAAGAAAGAAAGAGAGAGAGAGAGAGAGAAAGAAAGAAAGAAAGAAAGAAAGAAAGAAGGAAGGAAGGAAGGAAGGAAGGAAGGAAGGAAGGAAGGAAGGAAGGAAGAACCAAAGAAAGAAAGAGGAAAGAACATAAGTTGATTGACAGAATGCTTTATTTTATATTGATGGCAAATAGCTTATCCCATCCTCATAATTTGGGAAGAAATTGTGAGTTGTTATTATTATTGCTTAAAGTACTCTATCTTTTCTTGGTCTGCCATAACTTGTGAACTTTCCTGATTTTTTTCCAAAAATTGTTCACATTTTTTTTCAACCATCCTTCCATGGAGGGTGTCTATGGGGAAATATGACATCACATGCACCGTGATGCCATCATGCAAATGATGTGAATTAGGTCCTTTGCATCATTGTATTATGATATCGTGACACACGTGATATTGTGGTGTTTTCTTAACTTGTCCTTTCAAATCTAAGCTTCCTTGATTTTAGAAAAAGGAAAGTTCCAAGCATTGTTTATTCTTACAGAATATGACATCTTATGACTTACTTGTATAGGAAACATCCAATTCACTTCACCAAGCATTTTATGCTTATTTTTTGAAGTGGATTTCATTTTAAATCAAATTGTTTATTTCCTTAATTCTTTTACGGTTGTGCCTTTCTGAGTGAGGAATTCCTTGTCATCATTATCCTGTCCTTCTCTATGCTATGAAGGATTTTTGTTGTTGTTTATCTCTCTAACTCTCCCTCCTTCCTTTCCCCCTCTCTCGTATTTGTGTGTGTGTGTGTGTGTGTCCTTACCCTTGTGAGCGCACAATGGTTAAAACATTCATTTCACCTTTTAAGCTCTCCAAATGTGGAACACATATTTTTCATCCCACATTTTAATTCTGTGCCAAAAGCTTATAGAGTTTCTTCTGATTCAGATACTGGCTATCACGACTATCCTTAGGACACTGGCTCAGATCTCTTGAGAACTGCTATTAAGCAGCATTAGGAACAAAAAATACAGATTGTGCTACATTTTGGCATGAAGGTAAGAGAACTGAAAAGTGAAAATGCTTGCCCATTGCTGGGAAAATATTGTGATCCACCTTGAGGACAGGAAACTTCTTATCACTTGTGTCTTCTCTGGGAGAAAGCTGAAGTGCAAAATCTAGTCAATTCACTATATAATCTTGAGCTTTTTTTTTTTTTTGATAACTCATACATAGGTGTCCATCAAGCTTTTAAAAAAATCCAGTTACGGCTTCTGTAATAGGACCAGAGAATGACTACCTCTTTAGTAATCCATTAAATATCTTGGTAATAAATCATGTATCTCTGATGACACCAAACAATTGATAGGACATCTTGCTGCCATTTTAAGTATTTCTACTGTTCTTATTGTGCAACACTAGTTACATCTTGGAGAGGTGGACACTGAGAAGGTACCTGGCCCAACACATTCATGTTTTATTGCACTGACAATTCAGTTTTGTTTAGAACTTCCATAAATCTAGTAAGTGACTTTTTGATGTCACATAGCACAATTATTTCATTTTCCACAAAAGCGGTGATGCTGCTAACCAAAACACAGTGTGCATCTGTGTACCTTCAAATATAACATCTTTTCTGCATCTGGATGCTGCAGCAATTCAAATAGGGGCACTATTGTTTTACGTAAAACTATATTTTGTTTTAACCTTGGCTTTGAACCTGTAGATATTCCAGTCTAAAATAAGGTCAAAGATAGGTGTAAAAACTGGTATCAAGATGAATTATTTGGATTTGCTGACTTTCTATAGCCCATGTGAAATGATTACTTTAAAAAAAAAAAAAGCAATTGTATGTGAGGGGTGTGTTTGTGTGTATTTGTGTACCTGTGGACAATGCAGATGGGTAGATTGGCTTGTGATACCTCTACGTAGAAAAATCCTGGTAGCTGCAACAAAGTAGTTCATAAAAAGTAATTTTAGCTGAGAGTTTTGTACAGCCGTTTCCTAAAATAAAGTTGATCGATATTGTTTGGGTTGAATTCCAAGAGACATAAAACAAGTGATAAATTTAGGGATGCATGGACAGAGAATGGCATTTAGCTATTGGTTTATGGTGCCAGGAATTGTTATAATAATTTATGAAAGAATATTGTTAATGACAAAATAATGATATACAGTATGAACGAAAGACTAATGGAAACACAGAGCTTTAGAGAAAGAAAAACACCATTTTTAGTTATTTAAACTTTTTTTTTAAATTCCTTTGCCGTTTATTTAGTGCCATTGCCCACAGAGAGTCTGTAATCACACATATTTTAAACTAACTACTAATATTCCAACTTTGCTTGGTTAATGCTTGCAGGGCACTTACAGATGCTAGAATAATCTACAATGTTTTTGCTCAATCTGCTCTGGAGATGGATGAAATAAATAGTTTAAACTAATTAATGTAACACCAGCTGTTACATGGGCTTGGCAGACGTCTCTGCGTTTTGATGGGTAAAGAGCGGCTGTTGAAGTTGCCTTTATTTTAGTACAATGTTGATCACAGTATAAGCTGGAATAAAACAGCAAACGAAGAAGCAGAAGATAAATTTCTCTATCGGGCAAAACAAATATTGCTCTTTCCCCAGAAAACCATGTTGGAGGAGCATTAAAATGATTTTGATGAGGTCATACGCACTTTGACAGCTGACGCTTTCGGTTTTAGGGTGCCATCAAACAAAACTCTCATCGTATTCAACTCCGTTCATTTATGTTGGGTTTGTATCTAACTGAACGAGATCAACATTTAATAGAGCTCTCTCTCTCTCTCTCTCTCTCTCTCTCTCTCTCTCTCTCTGTCTCTCTCTGTGTGTGTGTGTTTGTTTGTGTTCATGCATATCCATGTGTGCATGGATTGATGTGTATATACAATGTGTTATTTTGAATAGAACAGAACAGAATAGACTAACAGAGTTGGAAGGGACCTTGGAGATCTTCTAGTCCAACCCCCTTCAATTACATTGAAGATTACTTGTATTACTTATTATTTAATGGCCAGTGTAGATGCATATATTATGAAATGGGATTTGCCTTGAAATCCTTAAGATCTTCTAACTCTGGGTATATTTCCATGTTGCTGTTTTCATATTTTCTCTCCATTAATATCGGGAATACCGCTATAGGCAAGTCCTTTGCTGTAGGGCAAAGAAAGATATTTCAACTCATGGGACTTACAAACCATTATGGATATCTCAGGGCTTATATTAAATCGCATGGGAGTAGCGTGAAGGAATCTTCCTTAATTCTCCCTAACCTAGAGTAAACATTATCCAGTCCAACCTATTTATAGCAAATATTGAAATTCAACAACAAAGAAATAATAATTTGCTGAAGATGAGAGGTCGAGAATCTTTATAGAACCAGACCGTTATCTCAGGAGGCCTCCTAGCAATGAGATAACCGTATCAGGTACAGGTTGTTTCCTGCAAATCTATCTAATAAGTCATTATAGCTTGCCTAGCAGATGGCAATGGCTCTGTTAGAGGAATTGATGGATGCGATATGATGTCATCAGTGAGCTGACATGGTTCACACAGTACTTGACCTTCAAGAAGAAGTTCTAACCGGTTATAATTCTAAATGGTGAACTTTCGTGACATTGGCTAAATGGAAAATAAGTGCAATTTGTATTTCTCTCTGCTAGTGTTTACCCCTTTCCCTGAACGCCACATAATGGGATTTGGTCCCAGAAGGTTTCAGGATATTGTCGGAAGGTTTTACCCTGTAAACTTCCAAGGATTTCAAATATAAATCTAAATTTTAACAGAAGGATCCAGGGAATACATCAAGTCCGGTTCCTATTTGGATTTTGTTTCATTACACATGTTCAGAAATGAGCTTATGCGGTTTTATTGATTGTGTTGCCCAATGCCCTAAAGAGCAAAAAGATGAACAGAGTCAGCATTAATATTTTAAACTATATTTTTAATTAAAATAAGCCACTGTGTGGATATGCTCCCAAGTCTTTCTTTTTTTTTTTAGATTGGCAGATGAATCCTATACCAAACCTTGCTATGGATTACTTCCAAGTAATAATTATTTTTTAAACTCATTTGTTTTATTTTTCTGAGAATAGACGATAAATAAACATTGATTGCCTGACGTTTCTGCTTCCTGCTGTTAAACTCATCTCAACTCCTTTTCTTTCTTGCACATGGAAACTTTTAAGTAAACTGAAATTCTACAAACAGTTTTTGAACAGTTATGTCTTACTCTCCTCTGCCATGAAACTCTATTATTCTCCCATTCAAAAGAAACTGAACATGCTTCGTTTTATAAAATACTGCAACTGTACTGAGTATTTTTGCACTATTTATCTGGATCTGCATAGGTAACCATTAACTAACCGTATTTAGGATGAAAAACGCAAGGAATGTACAAAATCATGTGGTAACTAATGCAACTTTTATTTTGTATTTTGTGCTCATGGTGAAGCAAACACTTTTATTTCTTTTTTTCTTTCTGTTTCTAAAACGCTCTCTTTATATGTGTTTCTGCAGAAGGAAATTACTTGTTTTATAAAATACTGCATGCCTTGTGAATTCCTTAGGGAAACTGGAGGGCAGAGAAGAATGCGATCCGTGCTTATATGATCAGATATTTCAACTAATTATGGAAAGAAATAATTAGCACATTGGTTTTTATGCTCACTTTGAACTATTTATGTCATTTGTCAGTAGCACCCACTGTTTTCTCAGATATGTGAATATTTTTTCCCCATCCTGATAGCCCAGGTTCAGAGTAAAAGATTAATCAAATGTGAGTAAAGGAACTAACATTAGTGAAAAACTATTATCAAGAAAGGAAAAACACCAACATTGAAGCTTGAGTTGATTGTTTTCGGATGAACTGAAAATGCTTAATTAAAGTGTTAACATCTTTTTAGGTACAGATATTTCCTCAATAAAAAACCTAGTTCCCCTTGTAAATGATTTTACATTTCCAATGATTTTTCCATAAACATAATTGCAGCCATCTATGGCAGTATGACTACTATCACTAAGGAAAATGTTCCAAAGATCCTAAATTACTTTAAAATGACAGCAAAGCTTAGGTTGAGTTTCAAACAGTTTAGCAATGAATTAATTTTACAGCAATTACTATGGTAATATGATTTCAATTGAAATTCACAGTCATATTTTTGTGAGGATGAGGGAAATGATGGGAAAGCCTGTTTTCAGTGCATCTAAAGCTGTATGCTAGGTTATTCTTTATCCATATTTCTTGTATGAGTCTGGTTTTTGCAACTGAAAAAACAGATCTTGAATCTGCTGACTGAATCACTGTTGTTCTTGTAAAGCTGTTCCCTAAACCTTTGCCCGTGTAAATTGATATGGCTGAAAGGTACATATCATATTGCATTCCTTAGGAGGTCGTTTTGCTTTCAAAATTAAACATTAAATTAATAAAAAACTTTTTTTTCCCCTGCAGACAGAGCTTAAGATGATATCTTCCAAACCTGTCCAAGGACAGCCTTTCCAATACTCAGCTGAACCACAATTCAGGGTTTTCAATAATACCCATATTGCCTTGGTCCCCAGCAGACATCAATACATATCTTGGGTACAAATCTTGGACAGATAAAACAATAATTTTTCAAGATTTTCTAATGCTTGGATGAAAATCTAGGCAGCTTTTTGTCTCAAAGGTGCTCTTTCAAAAGGCAACTGAACTGTTTTTTCCCTTGAGGAAGAAGAACTTCATCAGTTGCGACTGAATGGTGAGGGGATGGAAGGATAGGGTTTGACAGGAGGATGGATTGTACTGTTTAGCACTCTCTCTGAGAGATGTTGAGGCCACCTAGGGGTTTATCTGTGTCTTCAACCCCCAAGTGGCCTTAACAGCTCTCAGAGAGAGTGCTAACAACCAGATGACTGCAAAAAATGCAATCCTTCCATTTCCCGCCTCCACCATTCTGTGAGAACCTATCCTCCCCTCCCCCAACCATTCAGTCACCACTGGTGAAGCGTCTTGGATGAGAAGCAAGATGTCGTCTTCTTCCTCAAAGAAAAAACAGTCCAGTTGCCTTTTGAAAAAGCACCTTTGAGATGACGATAACCTATGAGACCTGGATAACTGAGAATCTCCACAAAATACCTTTGCAGTTTGTTTTTCCTTCTCCCGCCGATTGTCCCAAAGGTGCTTTTTTCATGAGGAAACTGGACTTTCTTGTTTTTCTTGGAAGACATTTCACTTCTCATCCAAGAAGCTTCTTCAACTGCCATATGGTCTCTACTTCATATTGCATATTCATGTTTGACTAAACTATGCTTCAGTTTGAGTTGTTGTTTGACTGTCCTACACAATTTTGAATACAAGCAGAAAGGCTCTTCCCCTTCCCATTCCAGTGTGTGTTTCTCTCACTGTGTTTGTGTTTATATTTGACTAGGATTAGTTTCATGCTCAAAGAACTAGGCAATACTTAAAAGTCTTCCTATGACGCAATTCCTAAAAATGATTATAGGTGTATAGTATTCTTTTTCTTCAGTTGTGTCAAATTCTTGGACACTACATGGACCTTGCAGTTTTCTTGGCAAGGTTTTTAGAAGTGGGTTGCCGTAGCCTCCTTTCTAGAACTGAGAGAAGGTGACTGGCTTAAAGTCACCCAGCAGCTTTGTTCCCAAGGCAGGACTAGAGCTGCCAGTCTCCAAGTTTCTAGCCAGATGCCTTAACAACTCCAGCAAACTGGCTCTTATATGTGTAGTGTAAGGCAGGGCCTTTCAACCTTTTCACCCATTGTACCACTTTTAGGATATGGCAACATCCGAGTACCACCAGTCGCCTAGCAAGGTGTCAAAAACTTGATGACCAAAAAAAAAAAAAAAGGGAAAAAATGATAAAGTACAGGTAGTCCTTGACTTACAACAGTTCACTTAGTGACTGTTTGACGTTACAATGGCACTGAAAAAAGTGCCCCCCAAGCCACAGCTGAGCAAGACACCTGCCTGCCTGCCCGGTGGTGCTCTTCCTCCTGTCCGAGGTTTTCATTGTTGTGAGCATTTCTGTTGAGGATTGGCAGCGGGGATGGGGTGGGGGGTGTTTGGTTTTTATTCCCCCTGTCTGCTGGGTGGTTGCAGTAGGTTTTGGTCACTTCACATGACCCTGGGACACTGTGACTATCATAAATATGAATCAGTTGCCAAGCATCTGAATGTAAATCACAAGACCCTGGAGGTGCTGCAACATTCCAGCTGATCAGCACTTTTGGGCTCAGTGCTGCTTTCCAGCTGATTGGTGCTTCTTCAGAGCTCAGCAGAAGCACCAGGATCAGCGCCGAGCTCCAGCTGGAACGTGGCGCTGATTCTGGCGCTTCCACTGAGCCCTGACAGCCCTGAAGAAGTGCTGATCCTGGCGCTTCTGCTGAGCCAACAGCCCTGCAGCTCCAGCCATCTCTTGCTCAGGCTTGTGCGGTGCTGCCACTGGTTCAGCTCATTCTCCTCCCCCGCTACCACTTTTCTAGGATGGTCGCATACCACCTGCCAGGTGCCAATGTACCACAGGTGGTATCCGTACCACTGGTTGAAAAGCCCTGGTGTAAGGTACCATAATTTTTCTACAACACTCAAACAAAATATAACATTTGGTATGGAACATTTTGGTCAGGTTGGACAGGAAGGCAAATGTAGGAGAGGAAGTCTTCAAATAAGCAGATCTAGAATTATACAGGGTCCTCAAGATACCGTGTTTCCCCAAAAGTAAGGCCTACACCAACAATAAGCCCAAGCTTGAATTTTGAGGATGGGCCTAATATAAGCCCTATCCCCAAAATAAGCCTTAGTTTTGGGACAAGGCACACACCTAAAAATCAAGCTAGGGTGGAAGTGAGAGTGTGGAGCTGCCCCACCCACCCCGCACCCATTTACCTCACAGCCAGGCCTCTCCTCGCCAGCCCACTTCTTCTGAGGCCTCTTCTGCAGCCAGGCCTGCATTTCTCAGTCAGGCCTGACATTTCTGGAAAGGCCACTGCAGCCGAGAACCAAGCTATGAATTGAATCCATAGCTCAGTTGTGCAAGACCTCAGCAGCCAAGCACCAGGCTGTGGAAAGGCCTGACTGCAAAATACAGGCCCGAATGCAGCTACAGAACTTTGGCCCCAGAAGAAGTGGACCAGCTGGGTGGGGCTGTCGGTGCCAGAGGTGAGGTAAGGCCTGCCCCGAAAATAAGAACTGGTGCCTCTTTTGGAGGCAAAAAGAAAGAAAGAAAGAAAGAAAGAAAGAAAGAAAGAAAGAAAGAAAGAAAGAAAGAAAGAAAGAAAGAAAGAAGAAACACAGTAGCAGTTGGGATCAAGAATTGCACCCCATTAAAATTATTCTCAGTTGTGATAAAGACAATAATGTCAATTTCACCCCATTATATTCAGTTGTTCTCTATTTGACAATTATACTTAGTGTTTGCTGATGACTTCCAGTAAAGGGGGGAGGCAAGGCCAACACCAAGACTTTATTTACTAAAGTGGGCTATCTTTCTTGACAGATGATGAAATGTGTTTGATTTAGAAATATGTTGATTTTCGTTGGAAATCTGATTTCCCAGGCAAATACAATATTTCACATCCAATGTATTTTTCATTTGTCCCCTGTTAACAGAAATCAAGGTAATTTCATTTTACGTAATTTAAACAAGGAACAATTCAAAATGATGGATGAGGGTACCAGAATGGTGTGCATTGTAGACTGTTCTATTCTTTATATGTTGGATCATTGCATCTAAAATCTAGGATCTTTTGAGTGAAATTTCAACGTATGTATGAGAATGAAGGGGGGGGGGAATAAAGGAAAAAGCGTGGATTTATAGGTGATATAAATTGTAGTCATAACTAGGGATTCTTCTCCATGGCTTAAATTTTAAGAGGGACACAACACAATTCCTGCTCCTGTTGCAATCATTTTGTGAGTTTATTAAAATAGCTAAGAAAGCATAACAGTAGCAGAAGAATGACTAGGAGGAATGTGGTTCATTTCCCATACACTATTTAACTTAAGATCACAGAGTAAAGCAGGAAAAGGGTGAAGGTCAAGGCTCAAGCAAAAAAAAATGGTCCTTGAAATTAGAGATGAATAATAGCTTGACAATTCTTGACCCAAATTCATTCTGCAAAGAGCTTTGTTGTCCCATTACCTTTTTGTTTAATTCCTTTATTTTGCTAATTCTGTTTACCTCTATTAAAATGACAAATAATTTCACTGTACTGAGTTTCTTATTTTTAAAATCCCTACTTTCATTCCTTTTCTTTATTGGGAATTTGCAGTTAAAACATAAATAGTACATTTGTGAGAGATGTAGATAGATAAATGTGATAAGTAGATGATAGGTAAATAGATATGCACTTTTAAAAAATATAAATAATTTTCAAAGCCTTACTTTCATTCCCTCCTCCGATTGGAAGCTTGCGATTAAAACAAAAAGAATACATATATGAGAGAGGAAGGAGGAAGGAAGGAAGGAAGGAAGGAAGGAAGGAAGGAAGGAAGGAAGGAAGGAAGGAAGGAAGAGAGAAAAAAGGAAGGGAGGAAGGAAGGAAAGAACGAAAGGAAGGAAGGAAGGAAGGAAGGAAGGAAGGAGAGAAAAGAAAGGAAGGGAGGAAGGAAGAGAGAAAGGAAGGAAGAAAAGAAAGAAAGAAAGAAAGAAAGAAAGAAAGAAAGAAAGAAAGAAAGAAAGAAAGAAAGAAAGAAAGAAAGAAAGAAAACTTTTTTGCTATAAATAATTTTTGTCATGGGTTTTCAAGACCTACTTAATTTTGGTCAGCAGTTTTATGTAGCACAAAGCATTTTGGGGTAGAAAACCCAATGCCTACTATATGTCTTTTTATTATGTGTTTAATGACACAAATTGAATTTCAAACTATGTGTGTGTATGTGTGTGTATGTGTGTGTATGTGTGTGTATGTGTGTGTATATACACACACACACATACACACACACACATACAGTATATATGAATCAGATCCAGCTTGTGCATTGATTCAGTCTAAGTTTGGTTGTTTTGATTAAAATTACATTTCTCCCCCATCTCTACTGATCAGCATTCCCACCACAGAATTTGCTAACTTCATCAGAATTAATTGACTTGAGATAGGGATGCACAATCAGTTCAAACCAATTAACAAAGTATGAAGGATTTTTATGCAGCTTGGAGCATATCATTTTTATTGTAGCATAAACTTTTGTGAGAGAGATCGTCCTTGGTTAAATAATTTCTACATTGATAAGAAATTATTGTATAGTTTAATTTTTCCACCATGTTAGAAGAATTATAAAGCTATGTTCAAGTGTGTATTATTCCTGTTCACTGCATGCCTTGAGAGAGCACTCTTCTGTTGAAATAAAAGTTAGATGACTGTGTAGCCTGATACAGAAATATTCATTTTTATTGTCATAAATCCCTGGCATTGTTAACCTGGGTTTCCCTTTCAATTGTAGCAAATATCAAAGGACCAGTTCAAGCACTGGAAGAAAAGATCTGAGTGTACAATTTAAGAGGAACCCGTATTAGCTGCAGTTTCCTGATGGGCCCCCTTTTCAAAGCCATGTTGGTTACCTTTGTTTGTTTCATTCACATTTTTAGATGTGTACCTGAAGCACACCAGGCATGCTTTTAAAAGAGCATAAGTGTGCCCTTAAAAGAAATTCATTATGTAATAAAAGATTATTCACAGTTTAAAGTGCAAATTAATTCACAGTTCACACAAGGTGGGGGAACTGAAGTCTCCATTTCAAGTAACTCTTAGATGGCATTAATAAGTAGGTAATCTGTACATAGCATGGTGGGACTTATAGAATACTTCTAGGAAAGAACAAGTCTCTTCCCATTTTCTTACTTTTCAATCTGCTCTCTTTTGGAACTTCAAAGATAAATAGTACAGATTTTTAAGGAGTGAGGGTGGGGATGGGTGACTGGGGGTTTCCTCAGAAATAAGAAAGCATTTAGAGATGACAATCAAGTGATATGGAGTCAGTGGACTCCAGAAACCCCAATTCCCATCTTCTCTTCAATTTCTTATTGTGCAACAATTAACTGGACTCATTCAGGTAGATCTAAATTGCTTTTGCAACCCAAAAGGTGTGAGTCACAGCAGCAAGTCATCCTGATGTCTTCTTTCTCTCCTGATTAGTGTTCCTTATACCAGCGGGAGATGTTCCCAAGGTCCTAGTCTGGAAAATTGGAAAAGATTGTGGGGAAGGAGAGTGAGACCTGTGAAATATTCTATAGGGAACAAGTTGATCTTCTCATTGAGTTGTGAAGAACGTAATCTACTTATTAAGTGGTGCCTGCATTTCATTTGGGGAGCAATTTGTATCTTGGTCTTCCTGATGGACTTTCAGAATTGAGGTTGTCATGGAGGAATTTGGTGGATATTTTAAGAAATATATTAGGATATGGACGCTGAAGATTTATTGTTTCTGGAATTCAGATGTTTCTGAACTTCAGCCAGGCAATGAAAAGACTTTCTGATTTACATAGCAAGTGACTGAATGGCACTCGCCAAATTCTCCTAAATGTATTGTGGTTAAATATAGGAAATGCATTCCAGTTACTTTGGCATTTTAAACAATGTATAAATAAATAAAAATGTTAAAAATAGAAATATACCCAAATCAAATCTTTATATATGATCTGAAACCAAAAACTAGAAAAAAACCCCAGCAATATGGATACCATGAGTATAAAAACAATATAAATAACACTTAAAAATTAAAAGACAATCCTGTAACCGTAACAATAACATGCTATTAATAAAAATGTTGCTAGTTTCTTGGAGATTTATAAAGAACAGTTATCCAGGAAAATGGTCAAAATGGCAATTAAGAGTTGTTAACAATTAGAAGTATTAACTTATTTTTTCTTAAAATAATCTTATAATCTTAGTTCTTAGTTTCTGTTCGTTGTTTTTATTTTTCATGTTTAAAATGTAATAATGTTACTACTTAAAAAAAGGAACTATTAAGTTTGATTGCCTTTGAGTATACAATGGATGTTTTAATAGTAAGACAGATTCTGCATCTGAGCCTGAATAGAAACAACTTTGTATTTCATATTGCAATGCTTTTATTTCTTTTGGTTTCAATATTTCTGATATGGATAATTTCATTGTATTATTGTAAACCACTCAAATACCCTAGTGAAATGGGGAAATGCACATTTAAAAAATAAATAAATAAACTAAGTAGTTGTCATTTTAACCATTGGTTTTCAAGAGTAAGTTCACTGAATTCAGAGGGAGTTATTTCCAGAAAATCAAGTTTAAGATTGAGTCTAAATGGTTTTGTTCCTAAACCCAAGGAATTGGGTATATCTAGTCTAGTGAAAAGAAGGTGTAGGCCAGGGGTAGGCAACCATGCTGGCTCAGGAATTCTGGGAGTTGAAGTCCACGAGTCATAAAAGAGCCAAGGTTGCCTACCCCTGGACTAGGCGGTAACAGGTTAACAGTGTTCCAATATTTGAGGAGCTACCACTAAGATGCAGGTGTCAAACTATTTTCCAAAGCACCTGAAGGCAAGACAAGAAACAACGGATGCAAACTAATCAAGGACAGAAGCAACCTAAGAACTAAGGAGAAATTTGCAAATGGTGAGAACAATCAACCAGTGGAATGGCTTGCCTTCAGAAGTTGTGGGTGCCCCATCACGGGAGACTTTCAGGAAGAGACTGGACAGCTATTTGTCTGAAATGGTATAGAGTCTCCTGCTCAAACAGGGGCGGGAGTTGGACTAGAGAACCTCCAAGGTCCCTTCCAACTCTGTTATTCTATATTCTATATTCTAATTTTCAGGGTCTAGCATTTTACTGGTAGTAATAGAATTTACCTTTTTGTGCAAGCCTTTGTATTTATACTCAGTGTCATCACAACTATTTTCAGATACTGCTCTTCACTGTTGGTAAAGTTCAATTTTTCCCAAGAAGTCTTGGAAAAGCTAGACCCGTAGTTCCTTTTAGAATAAAAAAAAGGAGTATAGTGCTGGATTTATTTCCCTAGAAACACATAACTGTCCATTGGTGCCTTAAAGTGAAAAATATCAAAGCAGTGTAGAAAGTCATTTGGGCTGTGGTTATCTTAGATTTGCACAAATAGAGTTGGTGGATGAAATCTTTAGGTCCTGGAGTCCCATGTTTTGCAAGCTTCGCCGATATTAATAACTGTTTTATTCCTCCTGTTGGGACAAATAGCTTCAACATAAAACTTTTCATGCAGAATGAAAGAAATGGGAGACACATTGGAAAAAATATTCACATCTATCACCTACTTTTGATGAGCTGTCAAGGAGTATATTAAAATATGGGCAGCCTTTGAAAGGATCCCAGGAAAGTGGGGGGAGCAGATGGGGTTCAGTAATATCAGAGGAATCTCAAGCTACACCATGTTTTGTAGGACTTTGCTTCAATCTTGTGAAGGCCAGAATGTATGCTTGACAATCATTGATTGCATTCTGTTTTATTATTATTTTCCTCCTCCTCCTCCTCCTCCTCCTCCTCC
>NW_015386389.1:3942121-3948165 GCF_001527695.2 Protobothrops mucrosquamatus
ATGTAACTTCTTATAAAGCATTTTCTATTGCCATAAAATTATCTCTAAGAGTTAGTGTTAAATACTGGCAGTAGTATATTAGAATGTCAGATCAGTTAAACTATTTAAAATACAGAATTGTCAAACAGTTATATAAGGAACATACAGTACACTGGAGAAGGAGGAATGTGTGTTTCAAGAATAAGTATCAAAAGGAACACTAACTTTTTAAATGAATGAAATAGGGAGAGAGTGAAATGCTTGGGAAACTCAATTTATTTACTTACAATGTAAAACATGTCATCGTTAAATAAAGCATCTCAAACGTTTTAGCATTTCATTCTATGACATCATTGTAGTCAATATACACAAGGACTTTTATTTATTTATTCAATTAAATTTAGATATTTTCTGACTCCAGATAACTTACGATGGAAATAGTGAGGAGGAAGGGAATATAAACAGTGAAAAAAGAACTAGGAAAGAAACAAAGATATGATAGAATACAATACAATCAAATACAACTAAAAGAGACTCAAATATCCCAAGAACTGAAAGAACTATACTTATTCATGTCACTTATCAAAACATGTTTAACCACTCAACTAATAAACAATATTTCAATGGTCCATATCCAAAATATTTCCAAATTTCTGTTTCTCATCCCTATTGCCCATGAATAATCCAGTCTGTCATCATCCAGTCATCATCAATCAAACACATGGTTCTCACTTGTGATTAATGCTGCAGTGTTAAAACCACAAAGTTTCCAGTAAACTGAATGTTGACATAGCCTAATGATTTTAATAAAGTTTGTTCCTCTACGAATGAATAGTAAGATCCTTGTATTATACAGACTCAACCAATTTGATTCAGGGAATCTACTTACACAAGTTCATCTGTCCAGAAGCTACAAATATGAATTACATTCCGTGTTTCCCTGAAAATAAGACCCAACTGGAAAATAAGTCCTAGCATGATTTTTCAGGACACCCGTAATATAAGCCCCACCCCCCCAAAATAAACCCCAGTTAAGATCATCAGCCAGATGGATGCTTTTAGTACCGTATTTCCCCCAAAATAAGCCCTAACTGGAAAATAATCCCTAATGGATCTTTTGGAGCAAAAAATAATATAAGACCTGGTCTTATTTTCAAGAAAACACGGGTACATAAGTGAATGCAGAATGCCCTTGCAAAAGTGATCTACCATCATCTCTCGCTGTGGAGTATTGAATGCTTGTTTCATAGAAATGAACGCACTGCTTCTTTTTGAGTTTGTGTTTTTGGATACATGTCCAATTTGAACTTGCATGTGTCGTGGATCCACCCTGGGACCCTTCTCCAGATGCGAGTTCAGCAGATGAGGGTGAGTTTGAGTCTGAAAGGAAAGCATGGTCGGGATCAGGGCTCAGAGAATGCTAGCCTGACAAGGCAGCCTCAGCTGGGTCAATCAGATGAGCGACAGGCTGAGGGAGGTGAGCCACAGCTTCAGTCAGTTGGCCAGGAGGCCCCAGGTGAGGAGCCTCTTAGCAATGAGGAGGAGATGGAATCCACACCTCCTCCTGATCCAAGGACACGCAGAGCAGAGAGGAGACCAGCACAACACTTGGTCAGCTAGACCAGTGGTTCTTAACCTGGGCGATATTGCCCCCCAGGGGGCGATTTCATTTTTCAGGGGAGCGATGGAACAAAAAGGGGGCAATATGGGGGCGATGGAGCGAGACATTTTGGGGACACTTTTGAGACTTTTTCATACAGTGAATCGCTGTATATCTGTCGTACAAAAACATCATATCGCTTGCTATTACTGGATTGAATTGTGTTGTCAAATGTTCCTCCAGCTAGCTTCAGTACAAAACGCCGTACATATGTGAATATGCATCGCTTATCCTCATGCGCATTGCGCAGCAGCCTCTACCCATACAGTGGCACGCCATTGGCCAGAATATGGGAGATATGGGGAAAAGACTGGAAATAAATTATTTGCATTGATATGTCCTGATGACAATTTTAGAGAAAACAAAAAAAGTGTTTGCATAAACTGAAGAATTATTTCCTATGTTGTGATTGAGAGGTTATGTTGGGGGGGGGGGGGGGCGATGACAACTTCCTTATTGACTCAAGGGGGCGATTCGTTCAAAAAGGCTAAGAACCACTGAGCTAGACTATTCATGAGGAGGCAACCTTGCCTTTCATGAAGGGCTGCACTGGCATTGCCTACTTAACCCTACCGTGAAGACTTGAGTGTTGTTGGAACAATGTGCCCAATCATGTGCCTTATGCGCTTTTGCCTTGTATCTTGGCCTATTCAATTCCTGGACTTCATGGGTGCCTATGGACTCGGTTATCCAGTGACTCTTGCTGTGCTGAGCTTGGAATCTGAACTTGCACAATGGGGGTGTTTTCTGAGGACCTGTTTTGGGGGTTTGATTAAACACCTGTAGAACACCATATATGTGTGTGGACAGGCCTGAGCACAATATGGCAGAACAAAGAGTTAAATCATAATTTGTGGGAATCAAACGTCCCAGATTCATAAATTGAGGAAGTCCAATGCAGCTGAAAATCTTATGGTTTGAATTATTCTGTACTGCTCTCTGGCTTGTTTCTTCTTATTGTTTGGCCTGTTGGAACATCAGCGATTAAGGTGACCTCTGACAATCAGAATAGACATTAATAAAGATACAGTATCTTTACTAATAGTAAATATATACTAGGTAGAATCTCATACCTAAAGGTTTATTTAACATTTCCCCTGACATCTGAAATGAGGTTAGCGAAATAAAAACCAGCACTCACGATCCATAGGACTTTCTGCAAATTAGTAATACATCCTCATCACTGGAGATTCGCAGAAAACCAGCTGCTTTTCTCAATTTTTTTTTATTCTCCCCAAGGCTTTGTTTGGGAGTGAGTGATTCTTTTCTAAGACTGACAACGCAGCATATGTCAAAAAAATTACATTTATACAGCTCAGTTCAGAGACAGAAACAAAAATCCATATTCCTTGCCCTTTATTTGACATTGTGGGTACATAATTAAAATTAAACAGAAATCAAGAGGCCCTTACACTCATACTTTATAATATTTTTGTATTCAGATTAAAGGCATGTACAGTATCTCTATGTACCTGCTATTAGCAAGATTGCAAATTCTGGACACTTGAGGATGAGTTGGAAGATAAAAACTGCTCATCCAGGCGCCAATTTCACAACTGTCTTAGTGAGAATTGTGCTTTTGTACGTCTTACCTTAATCGCACTTTAGAGATTAGAAATGGCCAACCTTTGCTGCTTTGGAAGTTCTCCAAAGAAAATATGAAAAGTTTGGAGAAGCTTTTCCACCTTCTTCTAATTCATGGTTTTTATAATGCATTTCAAAACAAAAGTGTGAACCTCTGAAGATATGCCTGATCTTTCCATGGAATAAGAAGTCGTGTCCTTGCTCCAACTACCGACAGGATACAGTAAATGATGGGTAGTGAAATGGAAACTACAGTGAAAACACTTTGTTGCACACCTATTAGATTTGGTCTGTTAATGAACGGTCTGCATGAAAGACTATCCATGTCTCTCCACCTTTGCCTCAAATTTAATTGTGAACGTAGCCGCATCAGTGAATATCTCTGCAAACAGTTTTGTAATCTGGGTGTTATGGTATGTATTCCAACAGCTTAGGAAATAATCAAATTTTAACTTCTGCGATGAAAGGAAAGCTTATTTTTTTCTCCTTGCTTCTTTTTGATGAAGAGAGGAATGTTAAGATTTAGATAGAGAAGAAATTGCTTTGTCTAGCTTGGCAGAAGATAGATACAAGGAAATGCAGAAAAGAGGGGATGAACATTTTTAATGCACTGTAAGCTGCTTAGAACTGAGGAAGGAAGGAAGGAAGGAAGGAAGGAAGGAAGGAAGGAAGGAAGGAAGGAAGGAAGGAAGGAAGATTTATAGGAGGAAGGAAGGTTAGAAGAGACCAACTTCTAAAGTGTCATTTGGGGAAAGAAGTGATGGGAATCAGGAAAGAAGGCCTGTTCTTTTATTGCCCTTGAAATATAGTTGTAACTTAGCAACCTGTAAAGAAATATAACAATTGCTAATTGAGATAGACCAAGCTGTGGTTGAAAGACAATAAAAGGTTAGTTGGTAGGTTGAAAGGCTGGTAGTTGGGTTATCGGGGTTGAGTAAGTTGGCACCCAAGTGTTTCTAAATAGTGAAACAGTCTAATTATATAAAACTCATGCTACATTTGAAATATAAATTAAAATGGTTCACTTCTGGCACACTTGACTGTAGTTGAGTGTAGTTTTGAGCCTGGAAAGTGGAAATGGCCGTCTCAGTTCAAAACAGTCCACCCTCTGTAGGCACATGGGCCTTGCAATACAATACAGATAGTCCACAACTTACAACAGTTCATTTAGTGACCTTTGGAAGTTACACCAGCATTAAAAAAAAAGTAACTTGTGACCATTTTTCACATAACTGTTGTAATATCCCTGAGGTCACATGTTCAAAATTTGGATGCTTGGCAACCGACTCATATTTATGATGGTTGCAGTGTCCTGGGGTCATGTAATCCCCTTTTATAAGCAAAGTCAATGATTCACTGTGTTGGTAACTTAACAAATGTGGTTATTCACCTAACAACAGTGTCAAGAAAGGTCGTAAAATGGGGCAAAACATGCTGAACAAATGACTCACTTAACAGTCATTTTGGGCTCAGTTGTGATCATACATTAAGGACTCTACCTGTACAACATTTCTAGATTTACATCTTGCTCTGAAGGCTCACAATAAGAGGTATATCCAGTCATGTTACTCCATTTATAAGTGCAAATCCATCAGTAGATGAGCACTGACAGTGAGGACAATCAACCAGTGGAACAGCTTACCCCCAGAAATCATGGGCGCTCCATCACTGGAGATTTTTAAGAAGAGACTAGACAATCACCTGTCTGAGATGGTATAGGTTCTCCTGCTTGAGCAGGGAGCTGGACTAGAAGAACTCCAAGGTCCCTTCCAGCTTCTATTCTATTCTATTCTATTCTATTCTATTCTATTCTATTCTATTCTATTCTATTCTATTCTATTCTAAAATGTGGAATATTTTCCACCTCCCCTTTCTTCTGTAGTCATTCTGAGCATCAGCGATGGTCCTGATGGGAAAGATCAGTGAGAAACTTTATGTGATAAACAAACATAGCTTAGGGATACACGCAAAGCCTCTGAGAACATGTGGTATCCTTTGGTTGTTTTTATTCAAAAGGAATTAAGCATCTTTCCTCTATCACACCCTGTTAATGATTTGCTAGAAGCAAGGTTATGGCACTGCTATGTTTAAAGACAGTTGTGCTATTTTTAATTAGTTAATATTTACAGTACGGTTGCTTTTCCTTTTAAAAACAGGACTTTTTCCCAAGTTTCTCTCAGTCATTGCTTATCTCACATCTACAAATAGCCAGTCTTCCTGTATATGAGATATGCATTTGTTTTCTTTCCAATATGTTCACCCGGAGTTTATTTCATGCCGGATATAAAAAACACACACACACAAAGTCACATTATGAAAGATTATTTGTCTTTAAGTTAAACATTCATCAAAATAGTTCAACTTAAGTTCAATCCCTGATTCTGACATTATAGGTTCAGGATAGCTACGGCTATTGCAGCTAAACAGTTAGTGATTGTATAAAAGAGAACGTTTAATTCAGACAGGACTGATTATGTGTGTATGTGTAGCAAGTATTTCCTAGTTTTAAACTTTAAAACCTGGTTTTAAACTTTAAACTCAGTTAAGTGAAGAGAAAAACAAAGGATCTGTATGTGTGTTGCACAGAGGATTCCAACAGTTAAAAACCTCTCAAGCAAAAACATTTATTTATTATTTATTTATTATTTTAATTTCTATACCGCCCTTCTCCCGCAGGACTCAGGGCGGTGCACAGCATATTAAAAACAGATACAATAACAATATACAAAAATAAAACCCTTCTAAAACCAAATTAAAAACCAAATATTAGAGGCTGTGTTCCAATTAAAATTATACTTAAAATCGTCCCTAAATAAAATCC
>NW_015386389.1:3951454-4003954 GCF_001527695.2 Protobothrops mucrosquamatus
GGGGGCCGCCAGCCGCCAGCCGCCGAGGGGCCGCCGAAACCGCCGAAGTCCCCCCGCCGATCCCGGGGAACTCACCGAGGGGAGATCTCCCCGGGACGGGCCTCCAAAGCCTCCAGAACTCCCCTCTGCTCCATTCAGAACCCCACTAATGCGGAGCTACGAGCCGACAGCCGCCATCTTCAGGCATGCGCACAACATGGCTTGCATCTTTAAAATAAAAGCACTGAAAATGTTCAGATGAACCCTCAGATATTAAATAAGTGCCCCTCAAAGCAGTGGCAATATACAGAGAGACTGTCCCTTTCCATTTTCTTAAGCAAAATAAGAATAGGAAATTCCTTCTATACTTTCTCTTGATGTAATTTGGATCTTTCTTTTTTGCTTTTGTGGTCAAGAGTTGAGATTCAAATCAGACTTGCAAAAAAAATTCCTTCCTTCCTTCCTTCCTTCCTTCCTTCCTTCCTTCCTTCCTTCCTTCCTTCCTTCCTTCCTTCCTTCTTTCCTTCTTTCCTTCCTTCCTTCCTTCCTTCCTTCCTTCTGTCCTCTTCCTTCTTCCATCCTTCCCCCCTCCCTCCTAAGCAGCTTACAATGCAGTAAAAACACCCATAAAATCCTACATCTTTTTTAAAAAAAAAAAACACTTTAATTTGCTACCCTGAATAACTACCCTGAACTGGTTTTTAGCACTCAGAATAGATTATATATTTATTAAAATTCAAAGCAACTGCTTTCTTGCACCAGTTTCTTTCTTCCTCTTCTTCTTCTTTTTTTTTTTTGCACTTCTGCATAAACAAGAGTTTTAAGCTATTTTGCCCCAGTCTTCTGTAAAGTACAGCTACTTCAGAGAAAACAATAGAAATGCATTGCGCTGAAAAACTGGCATCTTAGGCTAGCCACAGTTATAACTTAATTATTCCTTTTCCTGTTTAAAGGTTTTCCCATAGTTCTCTACCTTTAATACGTTCCCTGCAAATTACAAAGCAGGAGGATAGTTCCCCAAATTATTCTTTTAAAAAATAAATTACCGCCAACAATGCTGCTGTCAAACTGCCATTGCTATCTATTGTCTTTGTAATGGAATTTTCTGAGGGAGATTTAAAAAAAAAAAAACACACAAAAAACCCCCACAAACTCCTTATCTGAACTTGTTGCCAAGAAAAATAGCGAAGCAACATTGAAGTTATTTTCAGACGAACTATGCTGTAGTTTTCTTTATGCATAAACATTGTTTAATTGTAGAAATTCTTACGAGGTGATGAAAAACAAGAATCCGTCTTCAGGAAAACTGGAGGCTTGGTGGTCCCAAAGGTGCTTGTTCAGGAGCTTTTCATCTAAGAAACTTCTTTAGCCTGATTAGATGGTGGGGAATGGAAGACAAAACATCTTCAAAGAAAAACAAGAAAGACCAATTACCTCCTGATAAAGTCCCAATAAAGCACCTTTGGGAGAACCATGACCTGGATGACTGAGAATCTCCATAGACATGAAGGCTCAGTAGTATATATTCCAAATGAAATTCATGGTTTCCAGATTCTGAAAACAACTTTGGAATATGTGTAGGGCAAAGAGGGACCAAAAATTTCACATCTCTAAGATGTTGTGAGTGATGCCAGTGGAGATCCTCCCTTCAGAAATGGGCAGTTAATTGAGGAAGACTGTTCATCTCTAAGATGTTGTGAGTGATGCCAGTGGAGATCCTCCCTTCAGAAATGGGCAGTTAATTGAGGAAGACTATTCATCTCTAAGATGTTGTGAGTGATGCCGGTGGAAATCTTCTCTTCAGAAATGGGCAGTTAATTGAGGAAGACTATTCATTTTGCTTTTGTTGATGAAGGATATAATTGACTCTGGGTAAAAGAACAGAATAATTTTAACATAAATCATAAGTGGTCCATATAAAATATGTACCATAGCAAGAAACTTTACATTGTCCATGTAGGTAGCACGCAGGCTAAAATGAGATAATTGGGAACTTACCCATAAAGTCAGCCTAAATATATTATCACAAGTATGTGTGAGATAATATTAGTTTAAAAAAGATTCTATGGCACTGTAAACTCAGTCTCATTAGAGTCTGCATTTAAAAGGCTTATAAAGTTACTCATTAATGCTATCTTGTTGTATCTCCACTGCTTTTTCATTAAAGAAAATTCAGCAGAAAGCATTTTCTCCTGATAGCAGGAACCAATTTGCAATAAATGTTCTGGAAATCACTAGGGAAGCCATTACAGAGGTCTAATAAAAACAGACAAGCGTAACTTGTTCTATATTTTTGTTTCAATCACATACAGACGAGACCCCGCTCTCCACACCAACCACAAGAGACAGCCTTGACAAACTTTCGCTAACTGGGCATGGACCTCTTCCTCCTGGATTCCCATCTCCTTTTCTATTTCCTGATGGATTGTCCTCCATAGAAACCCTCCTGACTAATATCCAGGTAGGTCACCAGAGAACAAGGCAGAAAAAAGTGCTGGGAATGGATGCCTTTGACTTCACCTAACACTTCATTCATTTGAAATATTAAAGGCAGCAATGTAATCAAACAAGTTTTTAAAATCCAGGTGTTTTTTTTTCTTTTTACAACCCTTTAATCCAGACATGTCAAACTCAAGGCCCGGGGGCCGGATGCGGCCTGCAAAGTAGTTTCATGTGGCCCGCGAAGCCATCCTGGAAACAGTGAGGGAATGGCCCCCACTGCCTTGGCCCTGGCCCAGACTGGCCGGGAGCCAATGTACAATTTTGTGGTGGCCAACTATGCTGAAACGCATTCAGTCTTAGCTCCACAAGGCCATCTGGAAACAACGAGGAACCAGCCCCTGCTGCGTCAGTCCCGCCCCCTGGGTGCATGCTGGGGAGGTGTCACCCTTTGTGGGGAATGAAGAAATGGACCATGCCTTGGTGCTTGCCCCGGTCCTACCCCCTTCTGCCAGAGCCCCTCAGATCTGTCCCACTCCTGCCCAGCCCCCCACAGGCACCCTTGATGCGAATGATGTAGAGCTGGCCATGCCCACCCAGTAGGCCACACCCACTCTATTCCATGCCCACCCTGTAGGCTGCACCCACCCTGGCCACACCCACCCAGCCCCCCGAGAGCAACCGCAATGCTGATGCGGCCCTCAGTGAAATTGAGTTTGACATTCCTGCTTTAATCCCTCTATTTGGGGAGATTGAATGTTGGTGAGCATTTACTGGCCGGTCACCTTTCTTGACACCTACACGGAGTTCACAATAGATATTTTCTGTTTGCGCCCTGATAAAGAAACATCTGTCACTGCCTAGGATTGAACTCTCAACCTTCTGAGTGGGAGGCAAGCATCTTCACCTCTAGGCCACTGCACCGGTCTAAATGCCGCCTATAAAATAGGCTTCACGGGAGAATGTGCTGCTGATGTTGCAAGTGGTGGGCTTTGGAGATTCTTCTCTATTGAACAATAAAGATTCACTGGGATCATTATGACTTCACTGAGGGCATTCAAATGACTGAGGCTTCTGGAATGAAAAGTTTCAGATGGCATTGATTGACCTGCAAAAATGTGCCTTTAATACAAAAGTCGCTTTAAGAATTTGTGTTTTAAACGAATGTGTTTGAAGATAAAGGAGTTACTAGGTTTTCTGAAAATGTCCTAAGAAGGATTTGAAGTTTTAAGAAAGTACAGTGGATATTAGATGGAAAAATCACTATTCAGTAATCCCTGCACGTTTACGGATCTTATCTATATGAGGTAAATTTGTTACAATCGTCTGATTCCAAGCTGAAGCAAATAGCTGAGCATAAATCTCCACATAAGATCTTCCGACATCTTCCTATGTTTACAAGAAGAACTAAGTATGAACTAGGAACTTTCTCCCTAGTATGAATATAATTTTAAGTTACTTGTATTAGAAGCAACAAGAGAGTGGCATTATGACCTAGTGGTGAAGACACTCGCCTTGAGAGGTCAATCCTAGGTAGCGGTAGATGTTTCTCTCCTAGGGCGCAAAGACAAAATATCTGCTGTGAACTCTGTGTGGTGTCAGCAAGGGCATCCGGCCAGTAAATTCTCAGGTCCATCCAATTGCTCCAACTCTATCCTGAATTAAGGGATTATGGGTGCTAAAAAGGAAGTTTTAGTATTAAAAGAGACAAAAAGAAGAAAGAGGTATATAGATGAAGAGAGAGAGAGAGAGACAGGGACACAGAGACACACACACAAAGAGAGAGATTAGATAGATAGATAGATAGATAGATAGATAGATAGATAGATGGATAGATGGATAGATGGATAGATAGATAGATAGATAGATAGATAGATAGATAGATAGATAGATAGATAGATAGATAGATAGATACATACATACATACATACATACATACATACATACATACATACACATATATGTATGTATATAGAGAGATCTCCAATGATGAAGCACCCACAACTTCTGAAGGCAAGAAATTGATAGATAGATAGATAGATAGATAGATAGATAGATAGATAGATAGATGGATGGATGGATGGATGGATGGATGGATGGATGGATGGATGGATATGGATATGGATATGGATATGGATATGGATATGGATATGGATATGGATATGGATATGGATATGGATAGAGATAGATAGAGATGATAGAGATAGAGATAGAGATAGAGATAGAGACATAGATATAGATGATATAGATATAGATATAGATAGGCAGATGATAGATACAAGAGGAAGGGAACTTAGCATAGTTTGCAAGCTTAGAGTACACTGTTGAAGTGCTGGAAGACTACTGAGCACCACATTAAGACTTAATAGATTCAGGTAGATTGGGATATCAAAGATTAATATAATAATAAACCATAAAAATAGCATTATAGCTCTATGAAAAATGGGAGCATAATTATGTTCATAAATTTGTAAGATTGCAGGCATGAGAGGTGTACAAAATTAATATCTGCTTTCAGAAAGGGTAAAAGATATTTATTGTTTCTGTGTTATTATTTAGCCCTACACAGGAAGATATCCAATTTGATCTTCATATCCAAATGAAGCTCAAATTTGAACCGCAAAGCAAAAGCAAAAGCCAAGCCAGGCTTCTTTCAACTTGGCAAATTCTCTCCTGCTTCCTGTCAGAGAACACTTTTGTTAGCCAGAGGGTACACCTGGCCATCTATTTGCCCCCCCCACACACACACAAACAAAAAAAAACTGCTTAGAGGATTCTGTTGATGGAAATGTCTTTGACAGCAGCAGTAGCAAACTTAGGGTCTCTAACTGGGTATGCCAAGGCAGGGTGGAGGCCCTCTGATTCACTGGCAGCTGGTCCATTCTTCTACTGAGATTGATGTGCTTCTGGGCCAGGAATATTTTCCAAAGTTGTGTACAAGTCAAAATAAAATTCTGTGATTCCTTTGAGAGCCTTTCAAAACTTGGGATTGCCTGAACATGATTTCACTTAGAGCAAAGCTCTTCTAAAAGACATTTAAGTCCACTTTGAACTAGACACTAATGTAGCCCTTACTGAATTCAATGGAGTTCACTGCACTTGTATGCAGACCTGGATAGGACTCTATATCTGGATTAGATAGGGATCCAAATCACGGTGTGTTGGTTCTGAACCAAGGATATACGTAATATCATAGCTTGATCATGTTAGTTTCCTTATCAACAAAATTTCCAACCAATCATCCTGTACAGTCACCCTGTAAAATGGCTGCAGGACTTGGGTTTGGCTGGCTAGTCTAAAGAAAAGAAGAAATAGTGGTGACATGATAGCAATATTCTAGTATTTGAGGGGCTGCCACAAAGAAGAGGGGGTCAAACTATTCTCCAAAGCACCAGAAGGCAGGAGAAGAAACAATGGTTGGAAACTGACCAAAGAGAGAAGCAACCTGGAATTAAGGAGAAGCTTCCTAACAGTGAGGACAATTAATCAGTGGAACAGCTTGCCTTCAGAAATCGTGGGCGCTCCATCACTGGAGGTTTTTAAGAAGAGACTGGATAGTCACTTGTCTGAGATGGTATAGGTTCTCCTGCTTGAGTGGGGGACTAGACTAGAAGACCTCCAAGGTTCCTTCCAGCTCTATTTCCATTTCCATTTCCATTTCCATTTCCATTTCCATTTTCTATTCTATTCTATTCTATTCTATTCTATTCTACTCTACTCTACTCTACTCTACTCTACTCTACTCTACTCTACTCTACTCTACTCCACTCCACTCCACTCCACTCCACTCCACTCCACTCCACTCCATTCCATTCCATTCTATTCTATTCTATTCTATTCTATTCTATTCTAAAATGGATTCACTTCCAGAGAGATACTTCAGAGAGCAAATATACGTTTGGTCTGCAATTCATGAAGGCACTTTTGGAGGGACCCTGGGAGATGATGTGGTTGTAAGAGTTGTAAGAGGACTAACAGCCACCTCTCCCAAATTATTTCTGAAGCTTTAGACACACCTTATAAAGAGCTGAAAGGCTCCCCTTTCTGCCTTCTACCACATGCATATTTGAAGGTTGACATTGGGAACATTTCAGCTATTTTCCAGATGGGATTTGGAAGCAAATAAAACTTGCTAAGAGTGAAACACTGACTTGTTGGTGTCCAGAAGTCCCCAAGCAAAAATCTATGATGAAGATATTCTAGGGGGAAAAAAGATCTACTCCCAATTTTAGATATAAAGACATCAACAGATATAGCACCATGGCAAGAAGTAAACCTTAATTCTGTTTTTCAGGAAATGAAAAAGAAGATAGTGGAGATAGGATTTTCTTTAGCAATAAAGATCAGCTACTCTTTATTAAACCATTCTGTGTTCATACTTTTTGTGGACTTTAAAATGCAGTTATGTTTAGCTTCTGGTAATGATTTTCAAATCAATTTAAGTGTAATCAATAAACTCATCAATGCATTCTTAGAATAATATAATTGATCAACTAAAAATAGTTCACAATCCTATTATTAATTCATGGTTTATACATAATGATATGTATGCACACAGAGCTGAGAATGCCGAATAAATTTCACTTCTTAATAATCTGAAGATATGCTGTAAAGTAGAAGCACATTTGTTTTATAAACAAAACAAGTGCTAATGATGTGACAGTTTAAAAGTAGTCTGAAGGATGAAGTCATGTAGATAAAACAAAAGAATGATTGTGTTTGTATGTGGGAAGTTTCTATACTGCAAAATAATTTGCAAACATTAAATCAAACAAAAGCTGCAATTTTATTCCAACAATTTTTATCTGTTTTCTGCCAGTATTTATGAGATGTTAATAAAAGAGAAAAGTTAACAAGTTCTCTACTATTGTTTACCTGTGTATGTATGACTCCTGAGTTTAGAGAATAATGAATTGGTTGGTTAAATAGTGTTATCAAGAGATTTCAAATGATTTGTTTAAACGATTTACTGGCTATTTAAAAATAGCAGTTAGAAACAAAAGTGGGTAGGCCAGTTCAAATTATAACTTTAACCTTGTTTTATTTCAAAGTTTGATTTAAAAAAACACAACAAAATACAAATGAATACTTCTACAATACCTATACCATGCTTTTCGGTGAAATAGGAAACTATTTTAAAAGAAGGCATTTGTCTTTTTTTGAATATGTGTGTGTGTGTGTGTGTGTGTGTGTGTGTGTGTGTGTGTGCATGCGTGCGTGTGTGTCTGTCTGTCTGTCTGTCTGTCTGTCTGTCTATCTATCTATCTATCTATCTCTGTCTGTCTGTCTGTCTGTCTGTCTGTCTGTCTGTATGTATGTATGTATGTATGTATGTATGTATGTATGTATGTGTATATATATTTATGTATGTGTGTGTATATATATGTGTATGTGTGTGTGTGTGTGTGTGTGTGTGTGTGTGTGTATCAGTGAATTCAACAGAATCCGAGTAGTAATATTAATTGATTTCTGTGCCGTTTTCAACTGAGTGTTTTGCAGGACAATTTAGGCACAAAATTTCCCTAAATTAAATAAAAGACTTAAAAACAACTATGGGCAATAAAAACAGATATAAAGTCAAGAAAATGAAATAGTAGTATTACTGCTACTACTGCTAGTAGTAATAATAATAATGTTTTAAACAGGTGCCTAAATCTTATTAGGTTTGCCATCTACTTTCCCATGGAAGCAAACCAAGAAGACTTGATTGTAAGGGGGGTGTTAAAATAAAATACAAATATAAAGGTACAATTGAAACACATTAAAAGTTGCAAAATCCACTGTAAGTAGAGTTAAATATAAAAAAAGATAAAAGTAGTGTAAGAATCTTTAACACAGATAAAACGGATTGTATTAAAAAAAAAAAGTCCCTTTTCCCCCCTAATGGTGTCTGGGTCCACAACTGTGCAACCCAAACTGTTGTTTTGACCTTTTTGATTCCTTTGGCATATGTCACTGATCTTTGCTTATTTAGTGCTGAAATGTGGGGTTTGGGGGAAATCATTGTGGTTGCAGATCATCTGAGAAAGCATTTTGCCTCTTTGGAGACATATGAATGTGTTCCTTCCATAAGCTGCTCAAAAAAGGAAGTAATTGGAGAGAGAGAGAGAGAGACTGTGGACTGTACTTAAATCTGGGCCTGGAAATCCATGTGGTGTAAAAGCTTCAGGTGTTAAGAGCAACATGAGGAATGATTTAGACTACACTGAAGGTATGTCCAGCTGTGTGCCATCTTTGGCTCACAAAATCAAACCTATGACTATGCAAACAGTGGAAAATAACAGAATAACAGAATTAGAAGGGACCTTAGAGGTCTTCTAGTCCAGCCTCCTGCTCAAGCAGGAATCCCTATATCATTTCAGACAAATGGTTGTCCAGTCTCTTCTTAAAAATGTCCAATGTTGTAGCACTGGAGGAAGTTGTTCTCACTGATAAGATATTTCTTCTTAGTTCTAGTTTGCTTCTCTCCTTGATTAATTTCCATCGATTGCTTCTTCTCCTGCCCTCAGGTGCTTTGGAGAATAGGCTGACCCTCTCTTTTTTGTGGGAGCCCCCCAGATATTGGAACACTTCTATCATGTCATCCCTAGTCCTTCTCTTCATTAAACTAGACATACCCAATTCCTGCAATCATTCTTCATATGTTTTAGCCTCCAGTCCCCTAATCATCTTTGTTGCTCTTCTCTGTATTCTTTCTAGAGTCTCAACATCTTTTTATATCATGGTGACCAAAACTGGATACAATGTTACAAGTGTAGTCTTACCAAGATGTAATATATAAAGGTGTAATAACACTTCACGTGATCTTATGAATATAGAATCAATAAAAACAAATCAGCCTAGGTCTGAATAAACTCTGATCACCAGAACATGTGAGACCTACAGGAGTCCCTAGAAGCAAAGTTCAGGTGTAACAAACAACCATCTGAACAGCAACTGTTTTCCAGAAGAGGAAACTGGTTAATTGGAGAAATAATAATTTGTGGGATCCTTGGTGCTCGGTGGTTTTTTTGCTGGTGTTTCATTACCAACATCATCAGTGCTCAATGCATATTTGCACTGATGATGTTATCTAGTTTGGTAATGGAACCTCTGCAAGAAAACCACCCACCTCAGAGAGTACCAACGAGTCCACAGTTCAACCCTGAGCAACAGATATTCTCTTCTATCCCTAAATTAGAATTTGTCATTCTATTTATTGATCCCTCTGATAGTAACCTCCTGTGCAGATAGGTTGGGCTCTGGGAGAGTGATGGCTCCAGAGAGTTTTGTGGTCAACTGGACATGGATTTAAACTTGGTTCACTTTTAGCCATCTATGATAGGTGAGATAAAAAATGTAATTGGATGTAAGGAGCCAGGATTACTGTAAATTTAACAGGTTCCAGTCAAGAGGAGTCAGTCTCTTCTTCCTTTTCTTTCTCACACACAAACCCAGTATGGTACCATGTCTGGCTAAAAATACAGCTCAGGCAGCCAGAAACATAAGGACAATCCAAGGGTGTCCAAAGACACCTGCCAATCTTCCTGGGTTTCTAAACAGATGAAGCTTTTCTTTAGATTCGCTCAGAGAGTCCCCTAACTGGAAAAGGAGATGAATAAGAGCTGGAATGATTCATAGCAGAGAAAGTTATACTCTATATCAGGGGTCTTCAAACTTGGCCCTTTTATGACTTATGGACTTCAACTCCCAGAATTCCTCAGCCAGTGTGCCTGGCTGAGGAATTCTGGGAGTTGAAGTCCACAAGTCATAAAAGGGTCAGGTTTGAAGACCCCTGCTCTATATATTCAAAGCATTTCTAGCTCTTGTTTTAGCTGAAAGCAGATTCTTGAGACACCTAAAGTAGAAGCAATTAAGTGGATGGGGAGGTTTCTGCTTCCCAACCCAAATTAAACAATACAAAAAAGGTTTATGACAGGAATTAAAAAAGAAGAGTCATTCACTAAGTTGAAAAGGATAAGCCCTCATCTCACATGGTTCTCCTTTTCTTGAGGTCATCCTCTAGAAATGTTTGAAAGGCTAGCTTTATCCTTCTGGATGAATGTTCCTTTTTTCTTTTTTTCCTTTCTTCTCACCTGTTATTTTCTATAGTCACTGCTGAGGCATTAGCAGCACAGAAAAAAAAAACCTCCTGCTTTTTACATCACAAACGTTAGGAAATTTACAGAAATTTCTTTCTTTTTTTTTTAGTTTAAAATTTACAGAAGATTCAACTGATATTTTTCAAAGACCCAGGTTGTAGCCCCAAAAGAGGAAGGATCTACTTTATGTAATGAAAAGATCCCAAAATTAAAACTTCATCATAAATTGGCCTATGAAGGAAGAAGAGAAGGAGGAGCAGGAGCAGGAGAAAGAGAGAGGGTGGAGAAAGAGGAGAGAAAGAGGAGGATAAATTTGATATTCTGGTGGACCTTCAGATATGGTTGAACTTTGATTGCCACCACTCCAGTATCCAATGATGATTAGACAAACATAATAGGACCTAAAAAGCCTCACAGTTCCTATAAGTCAGGGGTCTTCAAACTTGGCCCTTTAATGACTTGTGGACTTCAACTTGGCTGAGGAATTCTGGGAGTTGAAGTCCATAAGTCATAAAAGGGCCAAGTTTGAAAACCCCTGCTATAGGTGGAAACAGAAAATATTAGCACGGACAAGAAGAACAAAGAAGTCAGCCTACGTTTACCATTAAGATCTCTTGATAGTAAAGCATTCATGTCTACTAATCAGCAGTGTAATTTCATTTAGGTAAGAATTTATTTCAAAAGTGTTGAGTGAATCCTCGTGGTTTTTCTTTGACATACATCAAAGAACCTGCATTCTTTAGTAAGATGGGCAGCTAAATAAATACTGTCAGTGTTCTGGATCTTTTGCTTCCCAGCCCCTCTGTGAAGCTTGACATACAAACCCAGTTCAGATGTTCATTGCCATAATACCGAATTTGCTCATCCAGATACAATGTCAAAGAATTTCATTCTTTCCAAGTACATCACATTAGATTTTCATTGGCAGGACCAGATGCTTTCATGTTGGCATCAGCCTGGTGTCTCTCTTGGCTGCCCTACTGAAGGTGCTGGATGCAACTTCAAAAAATGAAAGTTCATTTTCTGTACGTTCTAAGTGGTCCCTAGTGGATGGCTGAGCCAAAAACATCCTTTTCCCAGCCATAATGAGCAGCATTTCCATAAACCACATTAGAACAAATTGTTTCAGAAATATGTTGAGGGAATAACAGAGAGAAAAGACAAGAAGATCCACACAGCCCAGTCGAAATGTTCAATGTCCGTTAGAGCTTCACGCTTTGCGAAGGTGCTTAAGATAAAAAAAATTACCCCAACATGTTTTCAGCTTAGCATTATTCTCCATGTTTCTCCATGGTTGTTTCATATTTAAAGAACAACAAAATATTGTGTTTTGTCAGCCAAGGACAATAATAGTTTAATAGTAATTTATTTTCCATTGCTACTGATAATACAACCAATCAACACGTTAAGTGGTGCCAACATTGGCATGTTGCTAAATAAATCTCTGGGCTTTGCGCTGCGAATACATCTTTCAAAGATAAGTCAACAAGAGCAATCAGAGCAGAAAATTAGAATTTGGTATGTTAGAATTAAAATACAGCTAAACTAAAGTTTTAATTGGGGTGATCTGAAAGGGCACTTGATGTAATGATCTCTTTCATTTGTTACTAATTGTTTGTTCCTGATGAAGAAGAAACATGTACATGAATGTGCTGTTTGAAAAAAGATGGCAGTTGCCATAGCAGCTCGTTTCTATGGTTCAAAAAGGAGGGATCACCCAAATGAAAAGAAGGTCTGCTTGTGAATTTTAACTTCTTTCCTGACACCTCACCACAAGAGATGGGTTTTGTTGGGGCTGTAATACTACATTGTTTAAAAATCTGACCTCATGTTTGAACTGTAGGAATACTCTACTGCATTCAGCATTGTCCTCCATTTGAGACAGGAGAAACCCTATTTTTTATGTTCTACTGGAGGCAGAAACTCCCACCCCCATCTACCGTTTGCCAAAGAAGGCAAAATTGCCCAGTTGGTCACTGGTAAAGTGGACCAAAACCAGACATGCACCTATGTCACAGAACTAAATTTCTTTTTGCACCATTGATCTTGACTTGGTTACACTGGGCCAGCACATCTGATGACTGTCTCAGGTACATTCTTCTCAGAAAATGACACAGTTTGGTGAGTTACTTTGTCCACTGATGTTCTCTAGGTTCGATACAGCAAAGGGAAGCTTTTACTTCACACCCGGTTGCTTAATCAAAGGCTGTACTTTGTCATGCTTTGCGATCACATTCTTCATTTCTGAATTCTGACTTTCAGAAAATGTGCTGCAAGTTTTGTAAAAAAAGGAAAAGGCCCCTACTGAAGCCACCGTGAAATGGTTAATCAGCAATCAGTCCCACCTCTACATAATACTGAAACTAGTTTAGATTTAAATTATACCAACAAAGAAGTGTGGGGATTTAGTCTTTGCAAGCCTCTGAATTGTATTTCTTGGGGAAGATGTGAGAAGTTGCGAAATGGAGGTGGGTTTTGCTTGCTGTTAGCTCTTGTCAATGCTATACCTTCTAGGTATAGTATAAAGATGTGATTCTTCCCTGGTTTGGATCTCTACTGATGTCATGCCTTCTACATAATTAAGTGTCCTTTTTAAAGTAGAGCATAATTCATCACCTGCTTCCTCTTTCAAATAATCTTTATTTTATAGACGCAGAGCAGTAAACCTGAGCTGAACTCATCCATAATTCAATCAAACAGGTTCATCTACACATGAGAATTCCAGAGCACATAAAGACTTCTAGAATGTCACTTATCCTTTTCCTTTCAAGACTTGATCAAGTCCATCAAACCAAAGTCCCATCGAAACCAGCATGAAGTCACGATTAACACCATGGTTAATTTAAGCAAGGAGAGTTAGTTTGGACCGGCTGTAACTCTTAATCTTTCGATTATTATAGTTGACGAAAGCAGAGGTCTTCTACACCCCTTCAAGACTGTGACAGAGTGACAAGCGACTGTGAAAATGGTTCATAAATAATGTGAATCAATTCCATTGTTTCCTAGTTCAAAGGCTGATTGTGTTCACCATTCTCTTCCATCAGGGGCTCTTAAAAGTTGCCATAGATAATGCGCGGGCTCAAGAGAAGCAGGTGCAGCTCGAAAAGACGGAACTCAAAATGGAACTCTTCAGGGAACGAGAACTGAGAGAAACACTTGAAAAACAGTTAGCGGTGGAGCAGAAGAACAGAGGTAACAAAAAGAAAATAATGACCTTGTCTATTACCCTAGTTTTACCAAGCTGTCTCAAAACATCAAGGTACAATCTCACCTAGTTTCTATACTCAAGAGCGTTTATGATAGTATTAGGTGGGGTATCACATTATTTTTTTCTTATCTGGATTGAAAGAATACCAACAAGAATAGATAACAAGTCCTAATATCCCTGTGGAGAGCAAAGTTCCAAGAAGCTCTTTAGCTCTACTTTTCAACAATTATGAGTCTCAACACCAAAGAGTTTCCTTACTCCTTAGTGTACCACCATTATTCTCTGTTTCATAGTCTCCTTTCCACCACAACCCATCCCATATATGAAAAACTAAAAAAAATATGAGAGTTGTTTAAAAATATATGAATGTATATAAATGAGCAACACTGTGAATGTCACAGTGATATGAAGCCACACAACAAATTCCATTCAGTCAGAACTGAAGGAGCTTCTTGGATGAGAAGCGAAAAACACTTTTGAGATAACCATGATCCAGATGACTGCAAATCTCCAGGCAATCACATCTACTACTTTATGGAAGGAATGGAAGAGACTGAAAGTAGCGAAGAACAAGCTGTCCCAAATGTGTTTTTTTAAAAGGCAACTGAACTTTCTTGTTTTTTTCCTTGACATTTCACTTCTCATTCAAGAAGCTTCTTCAGTTCTGACTGAAGAACAGATCGTTTAGCTGTGAGATCTCTGGAGAACAAACTGGAAGGGGTTGATTATTTGCTCTATGGGTATGCAGAGTTTTGAAGTTTATTGTGTTGTCATGCACAATATTTACGAGGCTGCTGATTTCTTTCTTTTTCCAAATCTTCATTTCTGTCTTTCTAAAGTGCTTTCAAGTACAGGAGAGGATTGTGATATCTGGGTGTAGTTACTGAGTTCCACGATCCCAACTTTGACCAGATGTTATGGTAACCCACTAGGACAGTGATGGCGAACCTATGGCATGTGTGCCAGAGGTGGCATTCAGAGCCCTCTCTGTGGGCACACCTGCCACCGCCACCAGCTTACGCAGGTCCATTAGGCCACCGCTGGCACCCGTAGCAGCAGCCCCACCCAGCACAAAGGAGGTGAAGCAGCTGGCTAGCAAGCTCGAGTAGAGGTGGTAGAGCATGCCCCCACGCGCTCACTGGCCTCTGTGTGCGGGGGCTGATGGTGTCAGGCAGCAGCCGCCCCTGCCTCGCCTTGCCCCACAGCAATGGCACCCCCGCCCTACCCCCTGCCTCACCCCGCAGGACGAGCCTCCTACCCACCACCCCACCTACCAGAGACCCCCCTGGATCTCCCCCAATCCTGCCCAGCCACCACAGGCATCCCCCCATGAGCAACATCAAGGTGGCCACGCCCACTCAGTCTGCCATCACCACTCAGCTACTCCCACCTAGTGGGCCACACCCCCACCCACCCCTAAGGGCACCACAATGCTGATGCAGCCCTGGCACCTTTCGATAAACAAGTGGGTTTTGGGTTGCGGTTTGGGCACTCGGTCTCTAAAAGGTTCACCATCACTGCACTAGGAAGTAGCAGAGATGAACCATGCGGCGGTTCATTTTTGTGCAGAACACTGCAAAAAAACTGCCCTTAGAATTGATCTCTGCTCGCTGCGTAAACCCAGATGCATAAATGGAAAACGGCATGCTAAATGTTGCCACGAGGCCTAAAATGAATAAAATGTGAAAGCCAAGGTCTTGTAGTTAAAACTCGAATGGATTTTTTTTTCCACAACAGCAATAATTCAGAAAAGGTTAAAGAAGGAAAAGAAGGCAAAGAGGAAATTGCAGGAAGCACTTGAATTTGAAACAAAGCGGCGAGAACAAGCTGAACAGGCACTAAAGCAAGCGGCTTCCACCGATAACCTCAGGGTCCTAAATGGTAAGACGATGACCTTGTTCTCCATCTGGCTGATGTTGGGTTCAAGTGGTTTTATTGAAAGAATCACAACTGCTTTAAGTGCAGGGTAGAAAAACAAATCAAGATACTTCCTTTTCTTTTGCTGATTGGATGTTTATATCTAAAGCGGAAGGTTTTTAAGAAGAGATTGGCCAATTATTTTTCTGAATGGTATAGGGTTTCATTCTTGAGCAGGGGGTTGCACTAGAACCGGGGTTGCCAACCCCTGGTCCGTGGACCGATACCAGGCTGCGGCATGCCAGCAACCGGTCTGCACAAACAAGCGAAGCCCCATCTTTGGGATGCAGGCAGCACACAAAACCACGTACTCTCCGGTCCGCAGAAAAACCTTTCTCCACAAAAGGTTGGGGACCTCTGGATTAGAAGACTTCCAAGGTCCCTTCCTATTATTCTGTTAAAAGGAAGAAGTCTAAAAAAATTAGAGTTGTATTAAATTATCAGCTAGGCCATGCCAGCCCTTTCTCCCTGCTCTCATGTTTTCTTCTTTTCAATCTTGCTCATCACAAAATTACGGTGCTGCCCCCCTTTTTTTTGTTCAACATTCAACACGGAGGCAAAGGTTGATTGTACAGTGATTCAGAAGTGGCAACAGGTTGTAAAAAGAGCCCTTTAAGATCCGAGTGAAATATGTGTCAGCTCTATCTTTCTGTGCTTTTAGATTCTCTGACCCCAGAGATAGAAGCTGACCGCAGCGGGGGCCGAACAGATGCTGAGAGGGCAATACAAGGTAGGAATTTTCAAAAGGCCATAAATCTACATTGCACTATATTAGTTTTTCCTCTACTTTAGCCTGCTATTCAAGCATGCAACCTGCCATCTGGGCCACATCAAAACAAGTTCATTCAAGGTCAGCTTCATCTGGACTTTTTTTTTCTTTTTCAGAAGAGAAAATTCATTTTGTGTGATAGATTTCCTTTACATTAGCAGGTTATTCCAGTTTATATATATAATGCAATTAGAAGAACAATGAATCAGGGACGATGAAGAATTTCGTTCAGCATGGTAAACACAAATGCATTTTTAGGCTGTCCAAACACACATTTTTTAGATTAAACTAGATAATTTTCAAAACTGGAATGCTTCATAGTTTTCCAGTTTTTGAAACAAGCGGAGGAAACTAGAACACTCTGAATTTAACTCCTTAACTGTAGATTTCACCATCATTACAGTTATTTATATTTTAATATATCGGTACAAAGAAAGCAAAAACTGGACAAGTAGCTCAAATATTCTAAAAAATTCTATTCATCTTGGGCCTCTTTATCCCTGGGCTAAGGATGTTAATATGAATAATAAATAACACACACACAAAAAAAAAACATACAAAGCATTTATTTTCAATTTAAAAGTAAGGTAAATTCTTCAAAGACAACCTACTGAATAATGATTAACCAGAGATGTCTTTTCATTTGCATTTTAAAGTCAATCATTTACTGTCTTTTTGTACTAAACTTTAGTTTATAATTCTTGTGAGGTATCGTGGTTGCTCTGGTAGCTTAGGGAAATTTTGAGAAAGATAATAAGCCACACAGTGATTAAACATGCATTTTATCAGGTTCGTCTGATTCACCAGTTGCGACCTTTTCTGGACCGGGACGCCCTACGCACGGTCACTCATGCTCTTGTCACCTCCCGCCTGGACTACTGCAATGCTCTCTACATGGGGCTCCCCTTGAGGAGCACCCGGAGGCTCCAGCTAGTCCAAAATGCGGCCGCGTGGGCGGCGTTGGGAGGGACTCGTCGCTCCCATATAACACCGCTGTTGCGCGAGCTGCATTGGCTGCCTGTGGCCTTCCGGGTGCGCTTCAAGGTGTTGACCATCATCTTTAAAGCGCTCCATGGCATCAGACCCGGATACCTTCGAGACCGCCTCCTGCCGCAGATTACCCCCCATCGACCTGTACGCTCCCACAGAGTGGGTCTCCTCAGGGTGCCGTCTGCCAGACAGTGCCGGCTGGCGACCCCAAGGGGGAGGGCCTTCTCTGTGGGAGCTCCCACCCTCTGGAATGAACTGCCCCCAGAGATCAGGGTGATCCCTGATCTCCCTTCCTTCCGCCGTGCCCTTAAGACATGGTTATTCCAGCTTGCAGGACTGGCCTAGGGGAAATTTTTAGAGGGGGTTTTAATTATATTTTAATTAGATCACAGTTAAATATTTCCTTTTTAATTAATTTTTAAACTTGTAATGTTATTTATGTATTTTTACTCGATTGTTAGCCGCCCTGAGTCCGCAAGGAGAAGGGCGGGATATAAATTTAATAAAATAAATAAATAAATAAATAAATAAATAAATAAATAAATAAATAAAATAAATAATAATAATAATACTAATAAAAAAAACAACAGATAGTTTGTCTCTTCTTCACACATCATATTGGAGAATTGGCCATGAATTATTTTGCCAGGTGGGATCTCAATGACACCAGCCAGAAAATGGTAGCTGGTTTGATGACTCATCATTGTTTCTCATATATTAGTTCTGTATAAATCACCTTGCTCTGAGCGAGTGAGATTAACTTAATTTAACATTCTGCCTATCGGCATCTCAATTTCATTTAATTTGCCCACCAGATTGTCCAATTCATCTTTTTTTATGTTGTTGTTGTTAACCAACAACCCAGCAGGCATATATTTCTGGAAGACATATGCAGAGGTGACTGAGTTTTTGCCTGTCCGGATATTCTAGGCCAGGGGTAGGTAACCTTGGCTCTTTTATGACTCGTGGACTTCAATTCCCAGAATTCCTGAGCCAGCCATGCTGAGGGGAAAGGAAGAGGTTTCCAAGCTGAGCCATGCTGGCTCAGGAATTCTGGGAGTTGAAGTCCACGAGTCATGAAGGGGCCTAGGCCTAGGCCAGAAGTAGGCAACCTTGGCTTTTTTATGACTCATGGACTTCAACTCCCAGAATTCCTGAGCCAGTCATGCTGAGGGGACAGGGAGAGGTTTCCAAGCTGAGCCATGCTTGGATGGGGAGGAATAGACTCAGAGGTTTCCAAGCTGAGCCATGCTTGGATGGGGAGGAATAGACTCAGACTCAACCCTTCCAAGACCGAGTGGCTGTGGTTGCCGGCGCCTCAGCATAGTCAGCTGACCCCATCGCTGTCTATAGGTGGCGAAATTTTGGCCCCCTCAGAGAGGGCGCGCAACTTGGGTGTCCTCCTGGATCCACGGCTGACACTGGAAGATCATTTGTCGGCCGTGACCAGGGGGGCGTTTTATCAGGTTCGCCTGATCCACCAGTTGCGGCCTTTTCTGGACCGGGACGCTCTGCGCACAGTCACTCAGGCTCTCGTCACCTCCCGCCTGGACTACTGTAATGCTCTATACATGGGGCTCCCTGTGGGGAGCATCCGGAGACTTCAACTGGTCCAGAATGCGGCCGCGCGGGCGGTGTTGGGAGGGACTCGTCGCTCCCACGTAACACCGCTGCTGCGCGAGCTGCACTNCCCACCCTCTGGAACGAACTACCCCCCGAGATCCGGACGATTCCGGACCTCCTATCTTTTCGCCGCGCCCTCAAGACATGGCTTTTTCAACAAGCGGGTCTGGCCTAGGGAGAATTTTAAATAGGGACAATTTTAATTCGAATCTTAATAACTATACAGCGACAAATATTTGGTTTTTAATTGGTTTTATGGGGGATGGTGTTTGTGTGTTTTAATATGCTGTAAGCCGCCCTGAGTCCTATAGGGAGAAGGGCGGCATATAAGTTTATGTAAATAAATAAATAAATAAATAAATGCTGGCTCAGGAATTCTGGGAGTTGAAGTCCACGAGTCATAAAAGAGCCAAGGTTGCCTACCCCTGGTCTAGGAGAAAGTAGGAATATTCAAACAATGTTAACTCTGAAGGTTCGTTCTCCAAGCTTGTTGGTTGGTTACCAAATGTTTCATTACCAGGCTAGGTAACATCTTCAGGGACATGCTGAAGATGTTACCTAGCCTGGTAACAAAACATTCAAAAACCAACCCACAAGTTCGGGGAACGAACCTTCACCCTCATCCTGTACCTGAGCTACAGATATTCGCCATTATTGCAAATGTTAACTCTGTTTTTAAGGTTAATTATGCAGTCCCATCCCATACAAAATACACGCGGTAGGATGGAATGAGCTTTGATCTAGAACAGGATAGACCTAGATTCATTGAGTTGTAAAACTTCTCTGA
This sequence comes from Protobothrops mucrosquamatus, assembly GCF_001527695.2. Classification (NCBI taxonomy): domain Eukaryota; kingdom Metazoa; phylum Chordata; class Lepidosauria; order Squamata; family Viperidae; genus Protobothrops; species Protobothrops mucrosquamatus. Next base: position 3,971,248 of record NW_015386389.1, read on the forward strand.
GCTTGGTTTTTTATTGCCCACCTAGGTAACATCTGAAGGTAACAACTGCAAATGAAAAAAACAAGCTCAAAGAACTTGTACAACCCAGAGCTACCTACATATTCTACAGACCAGGTTCATATCATCTTCTGGCCCCCTGGAATTTTGAATCAGTCATACCTCAGTCTACTCTCCTGCTTAAATGATGTATGATTAAGATGTTTTTAATCTACCCTTACTTATTGAGACCAAACCTGATAACCAAGTATAACAAAGGTGAACATAATTGAGCATCCTAGAGGAAAAGAAGATATAAAAGTAAGAAATAAGTGACTTATCCTGCATAAGAGGGATTTATGGTGTCCGCAGAGTTCGATGCTGGTTGTATAACGAGGCCATCAAATTCTCCATCCTTCTCTTTTGACATTAGCAAGATGATGATCATCTAGGAGGTTAAACAGCTTACATGTCATAAATATATTCACCATGGAGGTAATGAAACATAAATGTTATTCCTCTTGGCTGTACATAAATCAGAAGGTGATAGGACAGCTGTCTATTTACAAAGAGTCATTAATCTTTTGATTCTGAAAAATTGAATGTGTTAGGAAAGCTTGTCAAAGTGAAGGAAGAGCATTTCATGAGTAGAATGGGGAGGTTTCACAAGAGAAGAAAGAGTCCTGCAAATAGACTGTAGCACCTCCTGCATTAAACATTTTAGTAACATTGGGGTTTGGTACTTTTCTGTTGGCTACTTTCCTTACGATTTGTTACCCTTATTTTTGTTACAATTTTGTTATATTATGAGGGGCATGGTGGCTCAGAGGTTAAAGACGCTGAGCTTGTCAGCTGAAAAGCTGACAGCCCGGGTTCAAGACCCAAGTGCTGTGCAACGGGGTAAGCTTCCATCCTTGCCTCAGCTCCTGCATACCTAACAATTCAAAAGCCTGCAAATGCAAGTGGATAAATAGGTACCACTTCAGTGGGAAGGTAACAGCTTTCCGTGTGCCTTTGGCATATAGCCATGCTAGCCACATGACCACATAAAATGCCTTTGGAGAACACTGGCTCCCTTAGCCAAGAAACAAAGATGAGTACTGCCCCCTAGAGCCGGACATGACTGGATAGGGCCGTGGTGGGTGCCAGAGGTGGCACGCAGAGCCCTCTCTAAGGGCACGCACGGGGTTGCCCCAGCCCTTGGCCTTCAGCTGGGTTTTATAAAACCTTTTCACTTTAGGCCTCCGCTGCTGTGTGTCAAAAAAAAAAAAAAGGTTCAATCAATCAATCAATTTCAAATTCTCGTGGGAAAAAAAAAGTTCTTCCGTAGTTGGAATTGATTGATTGAACTTTTTAGTCCCACCCAGTCTGCCACTACCACCACAGCCACGCCCACCCAATGGGCCACTCCCACCCAATTGGCCACGCCCACCCAATGATACATAAGTGGGTTTTGGGTTGCAGTTTGGGCACTCGGTCTCTAAAAGGTTCGCCATCCCTGGGATAGGGGAATCCTTTATTTATTTTATTTATTTATTTTATTTTTCATAATTTATATGCCGCCCTTCTCCCCACGGGACTCAGGGCGGCTCACAGCATATTAAAATAACACAACACAAACAACACAACACAACATTTCCCCTATAAAAGCCAATTAAAAACCAAATATTTATAGTCTGTGACATTATTAAAATCATTAAAAATTATCCCTATTTAAAATTCACCCTTATTTTTGTTAGTTGTGAAGGATTTTTGATCCTCAGCCATTTAATTTCTTATTGTGTCTTTGCATCAGAATAAATTTTGAGAGCAGCCATGAGAAGGTTTTTCCAAGAGCAGGTTGCATAAAAATTAATTTGCATTGAATGCCATTTTCAGATAAATTGATAGCGCTTAGTAAGTTAAAGCACACTACTCAAATTGAGTTGACTTGTATGGAAAAAAATTAGAAGGTTTAGAATATTATGGCTTTCAAAGTTGAAGTATTTTTGCTCCAATGCTTCCTGGGCAGAACATATCTACACATTTAAAATACTCAAAGAATAAAAGTGAACTTTATGTAGATCATAATCTATGCAATTTCAGAGGGTTACCTTGCACTTTCGCTGGAAAAAGACGAATTGTGGGAAAATTGGGTGACTTAACCTTGATATTTCAGGAGAAGATAGTTGAGTCAAAACCTCAACTCTGGCATAGCAACTTGAAGGAAATAGGATTTGGGTTATCAGTTATAAAAAGCTATTGTTAACTGATGACAAAAGGGCAGTCTTGGTGTCTCTCTTACTGATGATTTGAAGTCTAGTGAAGATTCCATTTGTGCATTATTTCATATCTTTGTCTACTTCATGTTGAACTCAATGGCTGTTGACTTAATTGTTGCAGATGATGTGGTAACAGTAAAACTTCTTCCAGGGTCCCAGTGTATCTTTTTCCGTCCTGTTTGTCCCTTATTAATCTCTCATCAAAACTTGACCTGCTTAGTTTTGTGGTCCAGACAAAGTCAACCTGCATGCCATCTACTGGGGTTTTAAACCCGAAAATGTCAAATTCACATTTTAATCCAGTGGAAGAACCAAGTCGCAAAAGGTTAGAGCAGCGGTTCTCAACCTATGGGTCGCGACCCCATTTGGGGTCGTTCGACCATTTCACGGGGGTCGCCAAGCAAGGCTGTCCGCCATTTTTTTCCCTTTTCCGGCGGGTTCCTTACCTCCCTTGAGCTGGGCCAGCTGGTGGTCGGCCTGCTCTGTCTCTGTCGCTTGCCAGCTATGCCTCGGCCGGCGCAGGGGGCAGAACCACGTATGCGCGGCGCTCCCGGGCAGGGAAAGTCCTCGACTTACGACCGGTTGGGTAGTCCTTGACTTACGACCGGTTTAGTCCTTGACTTACGACCGGTTTAGTCCTCGACGTACGAACAATTTAGTCCTCGACTTACGACCGGTTGGGGGTTGCGGCATTAAAAAGGTTGAGAACCACTGGGTTAGAGGGGCTTAACTCCAGCAAAGTCATAACAGCTCTTTCCAGTGCAACAGAGCAATAGTTGTCCTTGGAATAATATACTGTTGCTTTCATCATCGGCTATGACATTAAAAGCAAATTCCTATATTCTTTGTCATGGCGTGTCATCAGCTCATTGAAAGATCAACCATCCCACAGTCATTTTGCAAAGAAAACAAATGCATGACTAAATTCCTCTTAAGTATGGCACCATCAATTCAGTCCCATTCTAAACTAGTCAAAGTGGAAGGAAATTAAATCTGTAATGAGGAGATCATAGAATTTTGTAATGCACTGAGCAAAGTTAAAAAAAACAACAACCCTAACATGGTGGACTACAAACTGGAAGATTATGTCCTGGTACTCCCTTCATGTTTCCAAATAGGGAAACAGAAAGATGAATAAAGGTTTCTACTACCTCTAGTGTGATCCACCTCAATAAATAAAATCTGCAGAGCACCTCGGAGTGGACAGAAGTGGAGATCCCCTAGATCAGGGGTAGGCAACTTTGGCTCTTTTATGACTCGTGGACTTCAACTCCCAGAATTCCTCAGCCAGCATGGCTCAGCTTGGAGACCTCTTCCTTTCCCCTCAGCATGGCTGGCTCAGGAATTCTGGGAGTTGAAGTCCACGAGTCATAAAGAGCCAAGGTTACCTACCTCTGCTCTAAAGGAATGGTTAAGTCGAGGATTCACTGTATTAAGTGAAATATCTTTACCCAAATACAGTATATACCGTAGCTCAATTAAGTAAGAAATCTTCCCCTATATCAGGGGTAGGCAACCTTGGCTCTTTTATGACTCGTGGACTTCAACTCCCAGAATTCCTGAGCCAGCATGGCTCAGCTTGGAAACCTCTCCCTTTCCCCTCAGCATGGCTGGCTCAGGAATTCTGGGAATTGAAGTCCACAAGTCATAAAAGAGCCAAGGTTGCCTACCCCTGCCCTAGATTGATCCAGACATGTGGGGTGTTTCCTACTGGTTTATGCTTATTCACCCAGCCATTGTTTTATTTGGCTCTGATAAACCCTCCTGTTTTGTTTGCTCTTTAAACAGCTTTAGAAAGGAGAGAAATTCTCAAATTATATTTTGTGGCCTTGAAACACCTCTCATTTCCCTCCCCCCCCTGGGGTTGTGGGTGCGTGTACGTGTGCTTTCTTTCATAATTGATTCACAAAGATTCCGTATGAAAACATTCATTATGTACTTTCCTCCCGCTTCACTTTCCCCTCCCTTAACTAAGGATAAGCGGTGGAATTATAGTGCAGTGCACAGAAGTGAAAGAATAATAAGTTTATTTCCTGTCTTCTGGCACAGCACTCTGGTATTTTGGCAGCTTTTCAGCTCTAGCAAATCAATTAAAGGCAACTTTGATTAAGTTAAACAAAAGGTAGTATTGATTGCTGACAGTAACCTATAAATAGGCTATTGTTTCATAGTGTTCATGGGTCACTGTTAGCTACACCTTTAAACTAGACATTATTCTATTTATCGTCTCAAAGCAAAGCTTATATCACAGCTAAAGCATACTAACTTAGTCATTTTGGGGTTACTTTTCTTTTTTTTTTAAGAAAATGAGTTTCTCTTAAAACTGCAGATATTCATGTTCTTTTTTTCCCCCAAAAGTCATCTGCATCTTGTTCTTTAAACTAGATACTTAAAAAAAACAACATACAATCTCATGGCCTGCTTGGGGAAAAAAATAATCATCTTGAATAAAGTGTTCTATGACTGTATTAAGACAACTGATGTCCAAAAAGTTTAATAAGGCTGGAGTAAAAGTCAAGAATAATATTGAGGGGCAGTGAAAATGTTGACTGGGTCAGACATTTCAGAAGGAAAACAAAATGAAAATGTAATCCGGTGGTTTTATTATTATTATTTTAGCAATAGCAATTAGGCTAACATACTGCTCCATGGTGCTTTTATAGGACTCTCTGGGTTGTTTACAGAGTCAGCATATTGCCCCAAACAATCTGGGTCCTCATTTTACTAACCTCAGAAAGATGAGTCAACTTTGAGCCAGTCAAGATCGAATTCTGGACCAGTGGTGGCGAACCTATGGCACGCATGCCAGAGGCGGCACTCAGAGCCCTCTCAGTGGGCACTTCTCTGAATTGCTGGTGGCGGGCTGAGGAGCCCCAGAGTGCACCGGTTGAGGGGCCGGCAGGCCGTGGCTGCTGACGAACACTGTCGGCCCCCATGCGCTCGCTGGCCTCTGTATGCAGGGCCGATGGTGTCAGGCAGCAGCTGCCCCAGCCCCTGCCTTGCCTTGCCCTGAGATAATGGCACCCCCACCCTGCCTCACCTCACCCCGCAGGATGAGCCTCCTACCCACCACCCCACCTGTCAGAGACCCCCTGGATCTCCCCCAACCCTGCCCGGCCCCCACAGGCATCCCTCCCCACGAGCAACATCGAAGTGACCACGCCCACCTTGGCCACACCCACCCAGTCTGCCATGACCACCACAGCCACGCCCACCCAGTGGGCCATGCCCACCTGGCACCCAGCAATAAATAAGTGGGTTTGGGGTTGCAGTTTGGGTACTCAGTCTCTAAAAGGTTCGCCATCACTGCTCTAGACTGTGGGCAGAGTTAGCCGGCAATACTGTATTCTAACCACTGCACTACAAGGCTCCTATTTTTCAGGCAAAACCATGCATTATGTTTATGCAAAGGATTTGCAGAGTGTTCACCTTCCCAATTATATTATGCAAAGGAACCATGAGCATTTCTGGACTTGTGGAATTCTGTAGCAACATCTTGCCACTGTCTTATAATTTCTTGTTCTGATATTAAAGACATAAACCTTTATATTTAAACAACTCCCTTAACCGTGTAGCCCATATCCTTCCTTTTTATAGCCAACCGGGGTATTTACAGAGTATGGACAGAAAATGTAAGGATGGCAACCGCAGTAGTGTGATCCAGGCTTTGTCTCTTTTTCATGTGTGTCACTGAATCTACCTCTGCCACTGGACCAATACTGTATCTGAAGCTCTGCTTCATACTTCTTGAATTCCTGTACAAATTGAAACACAAATTATCCTTCCTTTTTTCCACTTATCCCAAAGTTGTGACGTAGGTCTTTAATCAGTAAGGGACAATGATATACAGAAATGAAGATAGACGTTTTAAACTATCTGTGCAAAAATGTGCCTATTCGAAAAAAAAACAAAACCAAAAGAACTGTATGCAAATTTTCATGCATGTGTAAAATGCATGAAAACGTCTATAAATAATACTAAAATCAGACATAAGGATCCTTTACAGGAAAGATGTGATTGGAGGTGTTCTCATAACAGCGTATTTTCATGGTTTATTGAGATGACAAGGAATGGGTCTGTCAGCTCACAGACTTGAATTGTCAGCGTGTAAAGCAGGAGAGAGGATTGTCCTCTGCCTTTCCTGAGGCTTACAATTGTTAAAAACTTACAGTTGTTAAAAACTATCCCTTAAGGGTGTTTTGGATCGCCCTCTTCTCCTCCAGTGTAGAGGACATCCGCAACCAGAATTTAGGCTTAGTGGTTTCCTCTCCTAAGCTCCCCCACTCCACAGTTCTGCTAAAATACCTTGCATGCTATGATTGGCTATGATCATTAATATATAAGGCAGCCAAATTTTTACTTCCTGGAGTATCCATCTGTTTGTTTCAAGCTTCAGTAAGTAAAAAAAACAAACAAAACTTTGTTGTTCTCAAGTATAAAAGAGAACATTAAGGAAACTTTTGATAAGATAATGCTATTTCTACTGCGGCTTAAACAACCTTACATATTACGCCCTTCTGCACGCCATAAAATTTGATTTCAATAAACAGAGCTGAAATCTAAACATACCTGACGTACACACCTGTGTTACGTGTGATGCGTGCGAGAAAGAGACACGGTGTTCTAAAGCCCAAGGACTCAGTCGTGTGCACCCTTATTGAACAGATTTGCCACTGAGATCAGTACAATTGATTGCTAATTGTCACTGAATTATTTACAAGTTGTGTCTTTTGAGTCACAAAGTCCTTAGTGGAAATCCGAGAGAATTAGAATGGAAGGTCAAACCAGTCATGGACTCCCCAAATTAAATTTCCCAAATTAAAAAAAACAAAAACAAAATATACACAGAAAGGTGTATGTTTTTTTAAAAAAATCCCCTTTGTTTTTATTTTTCAAAGTTCAAAAAAACCCCAAAACACGACTTTGCATTATCCTGATTCCCTGTAGCTGGGGACAGCATATATACAGTCCTGCCAGGGATCCTGTATGTGTGTGCGTGTGTTTTCCTACTGTTCAAACCATATTAATGAGAACATCATTTTGGAGAAGTAATTATTTCTATTTGTCTTGTGTCACACTTTCTAATTCCCCTATATTAGCACAGCCAAAGCAAATTAATTGCTTTTTCAGCAACTGAACCTTGTCCAAGCAGGAGCTGGGACGCTTTTTCTGTTTCCCGTTTTCTCAAAGTGGAGGGTGACCACATTTTCCCTTGATCCCAGACTGAAGCTCAGAGACTCCTCTTTTCAGACCGTAGACGTTGCTCACTTGATGAAATGTACAAGTTTAAACTGAGCTCCCAGGAAAGATAAAAGTTCTGAGCTGCAAGATTATACATCAGAACAGTTAAAGTGAAATTAAAATTAAATGAATGAATCTCACTGAAGCAAAAAAAAAAAAAAGCCGTAATTAATGGTTCCCTTAATTGTCTTCATAAAATATTTGCATGGGTCTAATTTGCATAATTTGCATGTATTAATTAATCTTTCAAAGGAATTTTGTGCTGAGAGAGGCCAAAAGTATCTCTTTGTTTTATTTAACATCTAATGAAATATTTATCTTCTTTAATGAACTTCTCATTTTCATTAAAAATAAAAGTTACACAAGTTTGTGTGTTTTAAAAGGTTGTTATCACTGAAGAGTTTTTTGGTTTTTGGTTTTTAAGGGAAAAATAAAAACCTCTTTTGACAGCTACATCTAAAACAATGAAGCATTATCATGCTTTGGTGACAATCCTGCAGTTTACAAAATTTCTCATCCAATGTTTTCCATCGGTTGGGTTGACCTGTCAAAAACTACAGGTTAATTTTCCTAAGCTACCCTGTTTTCATTTAAAATAACCCAATTATTTTGGGGAGTGTCGTTGACAAAACCTAGCTTGGGTGATTTGCAAAAGAGGGGCAGACGAGGGTGGAAAATGAATTATAAACAGCGAAGCAAAACCTGCTGAATGTATATTATTAGAGTAAAATTGAATAAACAAGATTAAACTTCATCATTGCAAGGATAGGTCATAATCAAATGAAGTAAAAGCCTTCATTTTAGATGATGATGATAATAATAATAATTATAATAAGATCTTCAATGGAAGGGAATTCAAAAGGAGAAACCATCCTGAAGATAGAAATTAATATTGAAACTGTCAGGTTAAAATCAGAATGGGAAAGCATTAGGAGATGAAATGTGATGAAGTGCCTTGCAGAAAGCAATTTTCTATAAAAGTTATGGATCTAAAAGGACAGTGATTAGTCTTTCAGATGCAAAGGTTAAGGCTATTACTTAAGAAAGGGACCACCTCCATCCCACTGGAAATGCATCAAGTAGTTAATATTGGAGCAGATCGTAATGGAGGAACGCAAAGAGATGGTTACAATGCAAGATTGCTGCTTTACAAAATTTAACATAGTACATAATAAGATTTATGAATGAGAGATTCATTTTTCAAGGATAAGTACAACACTGTTAGAACAGTAAACCTGTACTTGAACTTTGCACGTGGTTGTGGCTTCCTACGACAATGAAGAGAAATTTATTCAGTCGAGGGACACAATGCAAATGCACTCTCTCTGTTATTGGTGTAAATCCTTTGAAAAATTTAAAAACTCCCTAATGAAGAGAAGAGCACTGCAGAATGTGTTTTAGAAGAGAATACCCCTCTGGTGTGTAGCTTAGAAATAGGAGCTGAGTAAAAACACTTCGGGAAAGTGCCACTTAGAAAGTAATTTGAAATTGGCCCATGGAATTATCTTCACAAGGAGATATTTTTTGTCAATCGACAGCACATATCTCTCACAACCACACAATTACCATTTCCTTTGGAAAATCAGTATAATTTCAGAAGCGGATTATGCCAATTTATCTAATTTATCGGTCTGATCCTTACGTTTCACTTTAAATAATTTTCAGGGGCCATTGATATAAAAGAAGGGTAAGTCTGCATGTAAATAGAGAAGGTAAGAACATAATAACTACATATCATCAAGTGTACAGTTAGTCCTCAACTTAAATGTTTCATTTAGTGACCATTCAAAGTTAAACATTACTGAAAAAAAATGACTTATGACTATTTCTCACACCACCATTGCAGCAATCTTCATCGTCACGAGATCAAAATTTGGATACTTGGCAACTGACTCATATTTATGACGTTTGTAGTCATGTGATCATGTTTTATGACCTTCTGACAAGCAAAGTCAATGGGGAAGCCATATTCACTTAACAACTGTGTCACTAACTTAACAACTGCAGTGATCCCCTTAACACAGGGGTCTTCAAACTTGGCCCTTTTATGACTTGTGGACTTCAACTCTCAGAATTCCTCAGCCAGGCATGCTGTTGTATCTCTCTTGCACATAGCTGAAATTAGGATAACTTAGGAAAGAATGAGTGAAATTCCAGGCATCAGACCCCACAACTATATCTTGGCCCATGTCAAACTATCATCTAACAGAGATACAAATTCTATATGAACAGATGAGGTGGAAAAGAATATTGCAAATTATTACAATTGGTCCCAACGCTACCAAATTAATTTTATAGAGTACGGCTAGCAAAACAACATTTTTCCAGCATTTTTCATGCATCTGACAAGAATTAAAATCTAAGTCAGTGATGGCAAACCTTTTAGAGACCAAGTGCCCAAAAACTGCCCCTGCCCCTGCCCCCGCTCCACCCCTACCCCACCTCCGCTCTGCCCCCATCCCGACTGCCCACCAGAGCCACTCACCGCCTTTAGGACCCGCTGCAGATTGCCCAGCAGCGCCAGGGCGGCCACATCCTCTGCCCACACCGCGCAGCATCAACCGTGCACGATGGGGCGTGAGGGCAGAGTCTTGTCTACTCTGTCTGGCTGCCATGTCCTTGGCTGCACTGCTCCGTGTGGGCCACGTTCGGGGGCGACTCTCCTCTGGGGGGCTGCTGGTGAGGAGGGGGTCACGGGGAGGCAAGGCTAGGGCAACGGCATGTGTGCCCACAGAGAGGGCTCCGAGTGTCGCCTCTGGCACCCGTGCCATAGGTTCGCCACCACTGATCTAAGTTATACCTTTACCAGCACTTACAGTAGGTGGTAGAGAACACAATCAAACTCAATGCGATTTACTTTTAAATAGGTATAAAATTAGATCACAATTTTGGGCAACTCAAAAATGTTTATCGCTAATCCTTTTGAATCCTTTTTGTATTAATTTCATTTCTCAGACAGTGTTTCTGCTATTGCCATTACATTCATTCCTACACAATGATCTTCAATTGCTAGCCCAACTCTGCCATCTTACTGAGTTTGTCTGTAGTGTTTGCAGAGGGAAAACAAGTTGATAGAATAACAATGTAGCAATGGTGTTTGTTTTTGTTTTTTGCTTACTGAAAAGCAACATAATGTTTCAGCTAATATTTATATAAAAAAAGACATTTTCCTATTATGTTCTTACTTTTGAAAAGCTTTCAAAAACAGTCTGGAGTAATTGCTAGCATATGTTCCAGTAGAAACTCACATTCAAAACAAAATATCACCAAATACTGAAAAAGTATATAATTATATACTTAAAATTAGGACAGTTATTTTACTTTTCTCTTTGCTGTTTTGACAAGATTTCCCTTTATGACGAACAGCAAGCAAAACAAGTTAACAAAACCACCGGAAAAAAAAATTGACTTTAGGAGAAATGTATTTGTCACTATATCACTTTGCAATACATAAAAATGCAGAAAAAGGCTTTGAGGTATTCAGGCTTAGTTTGAATACCACAAAACATAGATTACCATTAATTTATTCTTTCCCCTTTTCTGATGTTTCCTTTCATCTGTAGATCAGGCAGTGCTTTCATTAGAGATGTTATGCTACAAGTGGTAAAATAAAGATGCTGATTGAAGCTAAATTGAGATTGCTAAACTTTTTCAGGGGATGCTGCAAGAATAGTACTGTTTTGTTTAAGGTTTCCAAATGTATTGCGAAATAACATACAGTATTAGGAAAATGATTTCCTGGATATATTTTTTTTCCTTCACAAAGTGGTTAAGCCAATCCTTCTCCTTTCCTATTGATTGACTGACTTAACTTTCTTCAAGCTTCAAGAGAAAAATCATGAACCGTTTGTGAAAGGGGAGATAATTTTCATCCAACCCTTATCACAGGGGTGTCAAACTCAATTTCATTGAGGGCCGCATCAGCATTGCGGTTGCCCTCGGGGGAGCTGGGTGGGTGTGGCCAGCGTGGGTGCGGCCTACTGGGTGGGCATGGATGGAGTGGGTGTGGCCTACTTGGTGGGCATGGCCAGCTCTACATTGTTCGCATCAAGGATGCCTGTGGGGGCCTGGGCAGGAGTGGGACAGATCTGAGGGTCTCTGGCAGAAAGGGGTGGGACCGGGGCAAGCGCCAAGGCATGGTCCATTTCTTCATTCCTCACAAAGGGTGACCCCTCCCCAGCATGCACCCAGAGGGTGGGGCCGACACGACAGGGGCTGGTTCCTTGTTGTTTCCAGACGGCCTTGTGGAGCTAAGACTGAATGCGTTTCAGCATAGATGGCCACCACAAAATTGTACATTGGCTCCCAGCCGGCCTGGGCCAGGGCCAAGGCAGCGGGGGCTGTTCCCTCACTGTTTCCAGGATGGCTTTGCGGGCCACATGAAACCACTTCGCAGGCCGCATCCAGCTCCCGGGCCTTGTGTTTGACATGTCTGCCTTGACACAACAATAATAACATGAAAACATTTAGAGTCCTCTTAGATAGGCCATTGAGTCCCATCTTCTCTTATGGAGAAGAAGAGTTGAGTCCTTTCTTCAGAAGAGTATTTTGTTCCCTCTGCTGGCATAATTGTTATCATGGAGGGGTCCTTGGGTTCTCTCTGAGCTTGCTTGTTTTCTTGCAGATGTTTCATTATTCTAACTAGGTAACCATCATCAGTGCCAATAAGGCAGGGGTGTCAAACTCAATTTCATTGAGGGCCGCATCAGCATTGTGGTTGCCCTCGGGGGGGGGGTGGCCAGGGTGGGTGTGGCCTACTGGGTGGGTATGTCCTATTGGGTGGGCATGGCCAGCTCTACATCATTCGTGTCAGGAGTGGGACAGATCTCGGGGTCTCTGGCAGAAAGGGGTGGGACTGGGGCAAGTGCCAAGTCATGGTCCACTGGAGGAGCCTTACTGCCTGCCGAAACCCCTCCGCCAGAGCCCATCAAGCCGGATATGTGAAGTAGGCGAGGGCCATTTGCTGGCCACTTCCAGGCAATGGTGCATTTCTTCATTCCTCACAAAGGGTGACACCTCCCCAGCATGCACCCAGGGGGCGGGGCCGACACGGCAGGGGCTGGTTCTTTGCTGTTTCCAGACGGCCTTGTAGAGCTAAGATTGAATGCGTTTCAGCATAGATGGCCACCACAAAATTGTACATTGGCTCCCGGCTGGCCTGGGTCAGGGCCAAGGCAGTGGGGGCCGTTCCCTCACTGTTTCCAGGATGGCTTTGTGGGCCACATGAAACCACTTCGCGGGCCGCATCCGGCCCCCTGAGCCTTGTGTTTGACATGTCTGCAATAAGGAGTGCTATTTGCTCCTAGCACTGATGATGTTACCTAGTTAAGGTAATGGAACGTCTGCAAGAAAACAAGCAAGTTCAGACAGCACTAAGGACCCCTCATTCCAACCCTCAGCTACAAATATTCTCCTTCATTGATTGTTGTTGTTATTATCCATCATCCTCATTATCAGAGAGTTTGCTTAGATACAAACACCCACAAGTGCGTGAATGCAAAATGGTTTTTAAAAAGGGATGTTTTGGAAAGCTCTCTTTCAATTCAAGAGAGGGAGGAGGAGAATTTTTTCCCTCTCAAACCAGACTTCTTTGAGTCTTGAGAAGCAGTAAACCTGTCCCATTTTCAACCAGTGGTATGGGTACCACCTGTAGTACCTGGCAAGTGGTACGCGACCATCCCAGAAAAGTGGTAGCGGGGAAGGCGAATGAGCTGAACCGGTGGCAGCACCGCACAAGCCTGAGCGAGAGATGGCTGGAGCTGCAGTGCTGTCAGGGCTCAGCCAAAGCGCCAGAATCAGCGCCTGGCTCCAGCTGATTGGCACTTTTTCGGGGCTGTCAGGGCTCAGTGGAAGCGCCAGGATCAGGGCCAGGCTTCAGCTGGATCTCGTCGCTGATCCTGGTGCTTCTGATGAGCCCAGAAGAAGCACCAATCAGCTGGAATGTTGCAGCATCTCCAGGGTCTTGTGATTTACATTCAGATGCTTGGCAACTGATTCATATTTATGATGGTCACAGTGTCCCAGGGTCATGTCAAGTGACCAAAACCTGCTGCAACCACCCAGCAGATGGGGGGGGGGAAATAAAAACCAAACAACCCCCACCCCACCCCCGCTGCCAACAATGAAAACCTCGGACAGGAGGAAGAGCACCGCCTGGTGGGCAGGCAGGTGTCTTGCTCGGCTGTGGCTTGGGGGGCACTTTTTTTCAGTGCCATTGTAACTTCGAACAGTCACTAAGCGAACTGTTGTAAGCTGAGGACTACCTGTACTTTATCACTTTTTTCCTTTTTTGGGGGGGGGTCATCAAGTTTTTGACACCTTGCTAGGTGACTGGTGGTACTCGGATGTTGCCATATCCTAAAAGTGGTACAATGGGTGAAAAGGTTGAAAAGCCCTGTATTAGGAGACCTTGGTGGGTCTCGAATTAAAAGTAATAACCCTAACCCCAGTCCATTTCTGTGCTTGCCGCTGAATTCTTTGTCTGCCTCCCCTCATTACAGAGCGGGACATATTTTTCTAGACTTGCAGATGTAATAAATAAATGGCAAGCTGTGTAATGACATAAGTTAATTCCAGGCGTGTTATAAATTCTGATGATGGACGTGGAAAGCACTTCAGATAGTAACCATAGTCACAGCCTTCATTTGCTGTGTTCCATTGTACCAAAGTAATAGGCAGAGATACACTTGATCTTAATTGGGTGATATTTATGTATGGTGCTCTGTTCTATATACATGTTTATGGTTGTTGTTTTTGAAGCTGCAAGAGCTGGATGTTGCTCTCGTTGATTAATATTCTTTGGTAATGCACAATCACTTGGGGTGACTGGAGATTCTTGGGCTGAAGGAACGGGAAAAAAACCCCGAGTCCTTAAATTATTATCACTTGGAAAAACTGGTATTAGGTGACACAATGATAACAGAAGAAACCTTCTCTCTCTCTCTCTCTCTCTCTCTCTCTCTCTCTCTCTCTCTCTCTCTCTCTCTCTCTCTCTCTCTCTCTCTCTCTCTCTCTCTCTCTCTGTATCTCTGTCTATCTCTGTCTGTCTCTGTCTCTCATCTATATCTATCTATCTATCATTCACATATGGTATCCATCATTAATTTACTATTTGATTTCAGTTGGGTTTAAATATTAATCTATTCCCTCCCCCCTCCTTGGACTGAGTCCTGTGCATTTATTCAGAAAAACCTCAGACAAATATTCTCTTAGCTGGGGCCAATTACAACTGCAGTTTCAGTCAGGACTGCACCTCAAGTGACTTATCAATCTTAGGGTGATCTTTTATTCCCAGGCAATTAGCATTTGGAGGAATTCTCTGCATTGTGTTCTCCCCAGAAGCAGAAGGTGTCACCATAGATTCCTTAGACTGAACTAGAATACTATTCTTTATTGAAATATTTACAAGCAGGTGGAATAGAATAGAATAGAATAGAATAGAATAGAATAGAATAGAATAGAATAGAATATTCTTTATTGGCCAAGCGTGATTGGACACACAAGGAATTTGTGTGTCGATAGATAGATAGATAGGTAGATGATAGATAGATAGATAGATAGATAGATAGATAGATAGATAGATAGAGAGAGAGAGAGAGACAGACAGACAGACAGACAGACAGACAGACAGACAGACAGACAGACAGAGCTTTCCTGTAAGCCTTAGGTATGTATATCTCTGAAGTTAAATTACAGGAGAAAAGACTCAGTAGCTGATAAGGCGGCTTTCATTTAGAAATTACTTTCCTGTTATGATCGCTTCCATTTTAATACGGTAATTCTAAATATGTTTCAGCTTTATCTTAACTCTTTCCTGTCGATAAGAACTTAAATGTTTCAGTGCATCAGCATTGTTTTGACTCTGTGGTAAACAAGTACTCCTTTATTTGCCTCTTTAAGGAGATCTATGGAGGGGAGGCAGAAATTGATTCTAACCTTAATTAGTTACCGCATTGTAGTATTTTGGTAAGGGCTAGAGTTTGTATTCCATCTGTTGCAAGATGTTCCTTTTATTTGGATTTCCTGATGCTGTTTTGTCAAAAATTGCATGAATCATTTTCCATTTGTTTGCCTTTGTCTCCTTTTCATTGTTCTGGTTCCTTTTCCTTCAATTATTAAAGTGCTGCGTTGAATGGGAGGTTAGGATTACATGGCGATTCACGTTCACCCTGCCTTATTAAAACAAATAAACCCAGCAGTTCTATAATCTGAATGCTCTTGAGCTCTGGATCACAGACGCTTTTATCAACATTGGGATGAAGGGGTTGTGTGCTTAGGAGCTTTGTTGTGCAGCTGTTAAACGAAAAATGGCAAATAGCATTAGATGCCTGCAAAAGATTCAGTGGAAACAAAATAGCTGCTATTTTCAGTGACCATCCCTACTGAGAGGCAATGCTTTCCTTTAATTTAAAAGTTGATTAGGAATGAAAGAGTGCCATCCAAATGTCCTGTGATGCCCACCAACGTGAGATTATGGAAGGCTATAAACCGGGGGTCTTCAAACTTGGCCCTTTTATGACTTTTGGACTTCAACTCCCAGAATTCTTCAGCCAGGCACGCTGGCTGAGGAATTCTGGGAGTTGAAGTCCACAAGTCATAAAAGGGCCAGGTTTGAAGACTCCTGCTATAAGCCATCAATAAATGAACGGAACCAAACTTCCTTTCATGGTTGTTTGGCTGAATATGGAATCATGTATGATACTGCTTCTGTAATAACTTGCCATTCATTTCTGGTCATGGCCTTGATTGAAAACTTCCACCTGGACTTCTGATGGTTCTGTTTGGGAACAAGATTCTGAATGTGGGTGCTGCATTTTACTGAAATTGATCCTATAAAATAGGGGTGCCCCAATCCCCAGTCTGCAGCCCCGTAGTGGTCTGTGGCCTGTTGGGAGCCAGGCCACACCAGCAGCGGATGAGCACTCGAAGCTTCATTTGCGCGAGCAATGGGTGTGCGCATGAAACCATCCCCTCCCCCTCTACTGCCGTCTCTGCCAGTCGGGGAAGCTGGAAAGGTTAGGGATCGCTGCAATTAAAGAATACTATGAAACAAATCAATAAAACGCACCAAATTACAAGTGTTTAAACTGCGTTTAGTCTCCAAAGATTGAAATTTCAAACACAACTGCAATAACAATGACCAACTTATAGCAATAACATTGCATACAGATTCAGCCATTGATCTGGATCAGCAAAGAGACTCGATCTTTGGTTGAAGCTGGAAGTTAATGAGAGTATCATCTAATAAAGGAGGGATAGAATCAAGGGATAGAATCAAGATCTCGTGAAGTGTTAATACCACTTTACAAGGCCTTGGTAAGGCCACACTTGGAATACTGCATCCAGTTTTGGTCACCGCAATGTAAAAAAGATGTTGAGACTCTAGAAAGAGTATAGAGAAGAGCAACAAAGATGATTAGGGGACTGGAGGCTAAAGCATATAAGGAACGGTATCTGGAATTGGACATGTCTAGTTTAACAAAGAGAAGGACGAGGGGGGACACGATAGCAGTGTTCCAATATCTCAGGGGCTGCCACAAAGAAGAGGGAGTCAAGCTATTCTCCAAAGCACCTGAAGGCAGGACAAGGAGCAACGGGTGGAAGCTAACCAAAGAGAGAAGCAACCTAGAACTAAGGAGAAACTTCCTGACAGTTAGAACAATTAACCAGTGGAACAACCTGCCTCCAGAAGCAGTGAATGCTCCAGCACTGGAGGTTTTAAAGTAGAGACTGGACAGCCATTTGTCCGAAATGGTATAGGGTTTCCTGCCTGAGCAGGGGATTGGACTAGATGACCTCCAAGGTCCCTTTCAACTTTATTATTATTATTAACAACAACAACAACAACAACAACAACAACAACAACAACAACAACAACAATAATAATAATAATAATAATAATAATAATAATAATAATAATAATAATAATAAAGTTGGAAGGGACCTTGGAGGTCATCTACTCCAACCCTCTGCTCAGGCAAATAAATTATTGTTGTTGTTGTTGTTGTTGTTGTTATTATTATTATTATTATTATTATTATTATTATTATTATTATTATTATTAGCTCAGGATTGAGCTGTGGGGTGTTCTTAGTGCTCTCTGAGCTTGGTTGTTTTCTTGCAGATGTTTCATTACCCAAACTAGATAACATCATCAGTGCTGGCATTGACATTGTCAGGATGGCAACCATGTCAGTACCTTTGCACCCCCATCCCTTTGACCCATCAGACTGCAACCACCATCTTCAGTTTGCTGACACCCCCCCCCCCCCATATTCCTGATGCTTTCTCTGCTTCCTTTTATGCCAAACAGATGACCGGGGTCAATATTTTGGCTGTCGTGAATGTGAAATAATGCGGAAACACAATACTTACCCTGGAAAATGAGCTTGAAAGTGTATTTTAGACATGTCAGTTCATTTGACAGGCGGACCTTAGCAGTTTGATATAAAAAGACCCAATATAAGAACTGATTCGTTAAACCTCTGCCTTCCTCTCCACCCTCAAAAGCTGTCAATAAGAGCTCAGTTGTGAGAAATAGGCAGCAAAGTAGATGTGGTAGACAAATTTTAAAGCAGGGGTGATCATTTAATTTTCCCAAGGGCCACATGAGAAACTGAGATGTTGTGGAGTAGGGGTCCCCAACCTTGGCAACTTTAAGACCTGTGGAGGACCAAACCAATAGAGCTGCATGCACTCATGCACATATGTAAATTTTTAAAAAGATCACTTCAAAATAAAAACAATTTACACGAGCTATATAGGGACATCCAAAGCTGTGGTCCGGGAGTTATAAAATGCCCAGGTCTGTTGTAGACCTTTCCATTTGATAGCATGTTTCTGTAAATAAGGGATCAAAAAGAAAAAAATGTATATTCAGAAATAAGGGCAAGTATGATACAGCTTTCTTTTCCCATCAGAAGGAAACTTATATGCACCCCCTCTTCTTTGCTGGCTGAAGAAGTAAGAATGACTCCAGCTGCAAATAAAAACCAATTTTTTTTTGATGCTTTTAAAGAGGAAAAATCCTCTCTCATTGATGGTGTTCCAGAAGTAGATTATGGAGTAGATGGAGTTATCACATGATTTCGTATTATGCCATTAACATAATGACATCAGAGCAGTGGGTTTATAAAATTAGACTATCCTTTCCCCCCAAGTGTTTGTGGCAAAGAGCTATTTTTGGGGTGGGAAGCACCTGCTTCCCTGCAGGCCTTTTACTTATTCCAGTATTGTAGGCCAGATGTGTTCTGCAATCAAAAAGTTATTTTGGTATGTTTAGCAGTTATCTTTCCAGGAGCACATCAAGAGCCCTTCTCTTCAAGTCTCCAAAAACATTTATATTTCAGTTCTTTACCAGTCCGCCGTGTGATTATTTAGTGGTTTCTCTTAATTGAATTTGTTCGATTTAAACGTCCACTGACTCCAATCGACTCTTTTTATTACTAAAAGAAACCGGATGGAATTTGAAGCCTCTGACTGACACGGTTATATGTGATTTTTACATGAGTTTTGGCATGGGTTTTGCAATGTGTTGGGGTGAACAGATTCAGACACTTGGCAACTGGTTCATATTTATGACGGTCACAGTGTCCCGGGGTCATGTGATCCCATTTTTGCAAACTTTTGCAAAGTTTTGCAAACTTCTGACAAGCAAAGTCAAGGGGGGAAGCCAAATTCACTTAACAACCATGTTAGTAGCTTAACAAATATGGCGACAAAACAAATGTGGCCGTAAAAGGGGGCAAAACTCACATAGCAACAGAAATTTTGGGATCGATTGTGGTTTTTATGTTGAAGACTACCTATAATACAAGGAAGACTAATTCTACCAAAGATGAGGTTTTCCTGAGAGTTTTTTTGTGGCAGTTGTTAACACCATGATTGTTTAAGTGAATCCCTTTTTCTCCAATGGACATTTTTTGCCAGAAACTAGAAATAAACACTAGAAACCGACCAAAAAAAATGGTCATGGTCATGTGACTTGGCATGCAGCAATGGCTGTAAATGCGAGCCTAAGTACTCACATGACCACAGGTGGATGCGTCCATTGTAACTTTGAAATCAGGTCATAAGAAGCTCTGGCGAGGTCTGTCATAACATCTAACCGTCACTAAGTGACTGGCCATTACTCTTGTTTAGAGTGACCTTCAGTCCAGGGAAGTCAAAGTTCACATAATTAATGTAACATCATGTAACATGAATTGATAACATTAATAACAAAGTTCACATAATTAATGAAACATTAGCATTCTTAATCGATAAGAAATGCCTCTTCTCTACAAGATGAAATGCGCGGTTGGGATGTTATTGTGAGAAAGAGTTTGCTAACTTCTTTCTTCTGCCTGTTTCAGATGGAAGACTTTATCTGAAAACTACAGTTATGTACTGAGTTTGTCCAGTCGCAACAATGGGTGTTACAGTCCAGAGGACTCTGCAGTAAAACATCCAGTGTTTCAGAAGTTCTGCAAAAAAAAGGAAGGTGCTTTGCAGAAAACTTTTATCATGTCACCTAGCCATGTGCAGAGTTTTTAAGCGTTTGACGGGAGCATCCTCATTGCATTGCCCAAGCTCCATCCTGTGTTACAGAAGACGTTTCTACAACTTACGTA
The DNA here is from genome assembly GCF_001527695.2 of Protobothrops mucrosquamatus. Classification (NCBI taxonomy): domain Eukaryota; kingdom Metazoa; phylum Chordata; class Lepidosauria; order Squamata; family Viperidae; genus Protobothrops; species Protobothrops mucrosquamatus. The sequence goes on from NW_015386389.1 coordinate 3,991,337, forward strand.
GCTTACTAGTAGCTACCAGAAAATCTGTACTGAGACACACCAGAGTAGAACTATATATTCCCATTTCAATGGAATAAGACTATATTCTCTTCTGAATATTTAGGCACATCAAGGAAATCTTCCACTTCTCATCTTAAGCACTCTTATGCCAAACCAGCAAGACGGTAGGAAAAAAAAAAAAGATGGGCATCAGAAGATGGCTAAAAAACTGAGGTTAGGAGTACACAAAACAAAATGTTATATACCATTTTCTTTTCTTTATTCTTTTTTTTCTAAATTCTGGGAAATGGATTTTTCACACAGACTTTGCAAGGTGATGAGATACCTTATAGAACTTAAACCAGTTTTATCTCGAGAAAAGAAGTACAGAGTTTCAACAGCATTATTTACGATTTACAGTAATCGCAAGAAAAAGAAGAAGAAGAAGAAGAAGAGGAAGAGGAAGAAGAAGAAGAAGAAGAAGAAGAAGAAGAAGAAGAAGAAGAAGAAGAAGAAGAAGAAGAAAGAAAGAAAGAAAGAAAGAAAGAAAGAAAGAAAGAAAGAAAGAAAGAAAGAAAGAAAGAAAGAAAGAAAGAAGGGTTATAATTTGTCATGTTAAACTGTCAGTATAAGAGGGATGATAATTTGTTCCTCATTTCTGAAACTGTTCAGGTGTACAGTATATAACCAGAAAAACCACTCACAGAAAATATTATGTATGCAGTAGTATACTAGATTTTAGGAAAACAACAATTTTAGAGAATATGTTTTGTCACCCTGTTGGTCCAAACACCATCTTTCTAATTTTAACGCATGCAGGCATGTAAATATTTGTCTTGAAGTCACAGTGTTAATGAAGGGAATCTTAATCGTCTGGGAGGGGCGACCACCTTTATATGTATATGCTGAAAGAGGGCACTTTTCAGAGTGGATCGTGGCCCCAAATCAAGTCAACTCCCCAGAAATATTTTTCTATATTAATGTCATATTACTTCTACCTTGTCGGGGAGGAAAACCATCCCCAAGGCTGTAAAGACACTTGATGTATCAGTCGAATACCACGTAGAGCTAAGTGATGAACTTCAGTCTTTTTCAACCCACCATTGTAGGCCGTTCCGTGTTATTTTTATTGTCTTTATAAAAATGGTCTCTGTTTTTCACCTTTGTGCTCATAACTGGAAGCGAGTTGAAACCGAGTGTTTTCTACATCTGAAATGTTCTTCTTGGGCTCGGCCGACTTCTCCAAGTCCCCCCTGTTAAAGACCACTCGGAAGGGTGTCCAGGCTTTCTGGATCTCTAATGTTTTAGGCAGAAAATGCCTTTTCTATGAATTCATAATTGGGAACGTTAAGCGCTTACTCATCTGGATGACCTACAGCGTGTCCAAATTTAAATCTGTGGGTAAGGCAAAACTTTTAAGAGGGTTTTTTTTCGTTTTGGCATATCTCGAGGCCACATCTTCATTTTAAGTCTTAAAAAAGTATCATTTGAAAACACAAACCCAGCCTTTGTTACTGGAGGGTTCTTTTTAAATCCTAAACAATTAAGAAAATCTTAAATATTCTTTTTTTTGGGGGGTAAGAAAATTGTGCAGCCTTTAAAGGGTTAACAGTTAACATTTGATGAACTTTGTGGCAATTGGCTAATTCTATACAAGGGGGAGGGGTTGGTTATTCACTTCACTGACAACAGTGGTTCCAGTTATCTACCATTCCTCTCCACCGTGAGTCGGTATGATCATTTTTACAATGTATTATTTCAAAACACCATGGGATTCATCACTGTTCGTTTTGGTACATAAGTCAATGGAAATGCTAAATGAAGAGAAGACATATATCTTGTTAAAACACGTGTAAATATTACAGTTCATGAAATGCTACCGTAAGATGAATTTGGGTTTCTTCTGCCTTCGGTTACCCAAGAACTTTTTTTTTTCTCCCCTTTTGCCTAGAATATGAAGAAATGTTGTGTTCATGTTATTGTTTAAATGCTTTTTGTATTCTTAAAGATATTAAATGTCTAGTTGTTCTATATTATAATCACCTTTTTGCGCTCTATGCAACCCTTTGGAACAGAACATTCTCATCTTCATGTAGGACCTATGAAAATTGTCTATTTTTATCTATATATTTAAAGTTTTCTAAAAATGAGAAAAAAAAGTTATTATGAATTTTGTTGTACAAAATCTGTACAAAAAAAATCTGTTTTTACATCATATTGCAAGAATTGGATAATTTTTCTATTGTAGTCTAGTTAATCTGAGCCTGGTTTCATGTTGAGAACCACGTTTCTGGTATTGTATTTAATTTTCCTCTTTTTTTTCCTCCTCCTCCTTTTCAACAATCTGCTAATAAAACTGTCTGAAATTTGCCTGTGACTTTATTTACAGTTCATATTTATTAAATTTGGTGAGATGTGTAACATTGGAGGGATATTTGCTTTCTAATGGGAGGCATCTTAAAACAACATAAGTCAGCTGTTTGCCATATGAGCAGAACAAAGCTGAATGATTTCATTTAACATGCAACCGCTTCTAGCTCTAATATGAATTACTGTGGTGAAGAAAGGAAGGGGAAAAAAATCATAAAAGCACATTCTGTGGTTATTGTTTAACAAGCAGATTTTCTATATTTTGTTTCTTGCCAGCTAAGCAAACTGGCCCATCTGCATGATTTATTTATGTTCATTTCTCAGTTTATGAAGCTGTTATTTGTACCTTTTCCCCCTTTATATTGTGATATTCCCAGGATTCTTATTTTACAAAGCTTTGTGCTGAATAATGTAAAGTGAACACACTGATGGAAGAAAACATGTTATTTCCATAACTACAACAGTTTGGAGATATCTCGCGGTAAAGTCACTTCCTGTTGTTTGCAAACTTCCTTCTCACTTCCGGCAAGATGCTTAGAAACTTTTAACATCTTATCCAGTGGTGGGATTCAGCCGGTTCGCACCAGTTCGGTAGAACCGGTAGCTAATTTTTTGTTGCCCAGGCCCAGATGGGACTTCCGGAAGCAGCATCCATACAGGGAACCGGATGTTCACATATCTGAATCCCACCACTGATCTTACTGCATAACCTCAGTAAGAAATTTAACTGCAGGATCAAAATATAGGCTCAGCGAATTAGATGAATCTTGCTCAGAAGAAATTATTTTTGTTTCACTTTCAAATAATAGGGTTTTTTTTTAAAGAAAATAAATCAATGAAATGTGGTTGCATCAATTTTCTGACAAACACTTTTATGAAAGTGTTCACTTCCGCTTCTACAATCGGTGGTTTATCTGCTGATAGCATTGCATACAAATAAGTAATGAAAATAGTACACTGGTACCTTGGTACTCATTGTTAATTGATTCCAGGAGGCACGCTAAGTATATCAAAAACTCTGAGCATCAAGCAAATTTTTGCCATATAGGAATAATGAGGCAGCCGACACCGACAAGTTCTAGCTCAGGGGTCTTCAAACTTGGCCCTTTTATGACTTGTGGACTTTGACTCCCAGAATTCCTCAGCCAACGTGCCTGGCTGAGGAATTCTGGGAGTTGAAGTCCACAAGTCATAAAAGGGCCAAGTCTGAAGACCCCTGTTCTAGCTTGTGATTGAGTACCGGGACAAATTTTTTGCATCAAAATGTGTTCAGTACCAAATCTGACGAGTTTAAAGAAATTGAGTACCAAGGTATGACTGTCTGTGAATATTCTAGCATCATAAAAGAGACAATTGATGACAATAAAGTAATCCAGTAATCATTTATGTTGCCAAAAGTGATTCTGCCTATGCTGATTTGGACATCTTACCCAGGTAGGAAAAAACATTGTTACCATGTGTATCACAAATATTTTGTACTCTATTGTTTGAAATGGGGGAAGATGGTAGAGTGTACAGTTAACATACTTGGTCTTTAATCTTTTGTGTAACAACAAATCAGGTTAAATGAGTGCTGCAGTGTTCTGCTAGCAAAATTTACTACAGAGAATAAACACAGATGGTCATGGCGCCATGCAATATATTTCCAATTTTCCTTTATGTTCATCAACAACTCACCGTTAACTACAGGTTGTGCAGACAAAGACCCAATTTTGCCCTATTTTATTGATTTATTCCCTATTATGCACTGTATAGAAATTGTAATCATTCCTATTTTCATATAAGACTTATTTCTAAACTAAGAAATCAAAGAATTCATTTCCAACCATAATCCTAGCCACGTTGTATTATTGTATTATTAATATTTTTTGGTTATGTTAAAGACTCCTGTTGACTCCAGTAACTAAAAGTGTATTTGATGCTATTGAAGAGATAGACTAACACAGCCATATTTAAGTAAAGCACAAGCCTATTACACCCAACAGTTTCTTCAGGCTAATAAGTAAAGACACAGATTTATAAATTGAGTTTGAACTTCTAAAAGCAAGTCAAAGATTTCTGTGTGACTTGACTGAAAGGTCAAGAGCTATTTTTCCAGTAGTGATATGAGGTATGTATGTTCATAGATGACCTACTGGAATTGAAATCTGTCCTTATTTTATTTTGGTACATTATTGGTCGCTTGAATGTTTCTGCAAGACAGTTGGCGAAATGGCCAAATTGTTATGATACAGCCAGGATTGGCTTAGTAATACTTGTGTAGAAATAGAATAAAATGAGACTTGTTCTACTGAAAGAGTTTCTGTGATTCCACTGATAGATTCATCCTTGTCCCAATCCTGCCTCAGATGCAGTGATATGATCTACACAGAGAGAGAGAGAGAGAGAGAGAGACAGACAGACAGACAGACAAACAGACAGAGATAATCTTAGCCAAGAAGTCAAGAAGAGATATATAGTGATATAATTATGGCTGGTTAAGTTTTTTTGTGGCTATCTTGGAATAAAATAAATTTGTGGGAAGAGTGTGACCAGTGCTAAATCATTTCCTGTTCCCCAGACCTCCTTCCTGAGTTTTCTTACCACCTTGCCTTGGTCTCTGGAACACTTTCTGCTCTCCAGCCCCAAAACTAGCCTTTTGCTCAGGCGTGATGGAGATCCCTATTCCATTGTTCTTACAACCTGTAAGATTCCATAGTTTTAGACATGAAATGGGAGCCTCTTTGTTTTGCCTGGACTGCAACAGAAAGATAGGCCGGATCTTGCCACTTTGGAATGAAATTGGCCAATCATACCTTTAAATAAAAATCTGAAATAAAACAACTTATCCAAACTGCAGAGAAGGAGTTCGACCAGGCTGCTTTCAGAGCAAAGATATTGCATGTACAGTAAGACTAGTGTTGAAATCTGCCTTTGGCGATGCTGCTAAACATTCCTGCAGATAAATTACCAGCTCCTGCTCAATTTATAGACAAAGATTAAGAATTTGAAGGTGGGAAAAGAACACTTTCAGAATGTGCAAATACTTCTAATAGGTTATCTTTTGGGTAGGGAAGTGGAGAAAGGTTAGAATTCACATTTGTGTCATCTGTTCCTATAAATATATGATACATAAAGAGCTTTCTTCTCTAATCCAAAGTGACAGAACTTCATTTAAACTTTCATTGGAAATTAATTGGGTAAATCATTGGTGAGCTTACTTTATTAGTATCAACAAACGTTTGGCCCATCCAACTGATTACTGAATCAATCAGATTGTTCTTATTTATTAATCTATGCTGTCAGCTCTGCATTCTAGGCCTGAAAAAAATTCCATGTAGGACTACTGTCTCTCATTGCGTGTAATTTCTTCTCTTTCATTTTTTTCCCTCAGGCCAGCTTTGAACCAAATACGATTTTTAAATGTCTTCTTCCGTACAGCCCATATTGAATTTAAACAGCTTTAAGCATTGCTTATCTCTCTTCATAAGTAGAAAATATTTATTGGGGAATTGGTTTGATTCCAAGGCTGGAACTGCGGCCTATTGTTCTATTCTCTAAGTTTAAGTCTCTGGTCATCAAAGAAGATCCTTGGATGACTTTCTCCCTGAAGTTCTGAAGGTAAGACAAGCTAAGTTACCCTATACACTACCCCTATTTTATTTTACAGTGGATTACTGCTATAATGATACAATACTCAAAAAAGAAAGAGTATACATTCTCCATTAAGGCTGTGTCTTTCTTTAACAAAGATACAGGCTGAGATCTTACTTGATGCTGCTTATCAAAGCAATGTGGTTCCACATTGTAATTGTAAGTGTAAGAGTGTAAGAGTAAAACAGTCTTTTGGCTTTGAACTGCTTCTGATCCTCTCCATGGCAATAGCCTGGTTTTTCCAGACAAAACCTTGGAAGAAGTTTCAAAGCACCTTTTGAGGCATGTAGTAGCAAAGACCTCTTTGTCTGGAAGAGGCACATCAGATCATCTTGGCCCCATGAAGCATCTCCATGAAGCCCATAAGCTACCTCACATTTGCCCACTACACAATTTGCCTGTCCTAGAACCAATGGCAGGATGAAAAACTTCAATTTATGGAATCCAGGGGACAGTGTACAGAACTGTTTGTGTGAAAACTCAATAAACAATTCAAAAACTCATTCATTGCTGGAGAGATACATACATTCATTCACTAGTTCATCACATGCAGATATCATATGCATACAAAACACAGGGAGGGAGAGAGTCTAGAAGAAATATGACGACACTTGAGCAGTACAATTCTAGTTCCCATGTGAATAAAGGTAGTCCTCGGCTTATGACCGGTAGCTTAACGACCCATTTGAGGTTACAACAGACCTCCCCAGAGTTACTTATGGCCCATTTTTAGAGTTACACTGTATACACACACACCACAGTCACGGGATCATGAAACAGTCGTAATGTTGAATTTGACCACATGATGCTTCCACTTATGACTTATGACTCTTAAGTTTGGTCTCAATTATCGTCATCAGCTGAGGACGGGCCAAAGTTAGACTGTAGGTTATTGAAGAAATCACAGTTTGCCCATTTCCAAGCCATTATAGTTGGATGCACTGATATTTTTCCACATCTACAATCTGCCTGCAGCCACACAAAGTCACATTCAGGAGTCCACTCAAACCATTAGGTGACCTTGCTAATCCTTCTTTTGGAAAAAGACACAAGAAAAGACCCAGGCCTTTTTTTCTTCTATTTTTTCTTTTCTTTTACAGCTGGAGGAGCCCAAGGCTGCTCCAAAAACATTGCTAGTCCTCTCCTTAACAGAATACCCATGTGTGGATTTATCGGCAGACTTTCAGTTTGATAAACTGTTGGCATGTAAATATTTCCTTGAAGAAATTCCAGTCCAGCTGCTTCTGTTTACAACTCTATCAATGGTTAACACCACCGAATGTATTCTGCCAGGATCTCTGTTATAATTACAGCAGATGTAACTGTAGATTAATTATTTTTAAAAGAGGGAAGCTAAATAATAAATATTTTCTGGGCTTTGGAACAATGCCAGGGTCTGCATTCACTGTGGAATCCAACAATGTAGGTTACTCTGCTTTCCTGAATTCTTTCTTAGGTTTTATTTTCCTTTTTTTTTGGGGGGGGGGGGAATTGGCTGGATGCAACTTTCAGTGGAAACCAAGGGCTTATCCATAACTTTTATTTGCATGGCTCCAAGTCTTCTTTGTTCTGAACTCTTAGGTCTGAATCCTAAGCAAACAAAACTGAAAAACAGATTCACCCTTCTCTCCCCCAACAGGTTTTCTGTGGCTGCAGCTCACACGCTCTAAATCTCAAGTATAAATGTGTAAGGGAGATGTTTTTTTCCCCTTTCGTCCTTAACAGAATTCTTGGGTGGAAAAAGACAAGGATGAATGCCGAATCTAAATTTTCTCCTGTATAGGTAGTTCTTGACTTACAACCCCAACTGACCCCAGCTTTTCTGTTGCTAATGGAAACATTTGTTAAGTGAGTTTTGCCCCGTTTTACGACATTTTTTGCCACAGATGTTGAGTGAACAAATGTACTTGTTAGGTTAGTAACATGCTCAGAATGACTGCAGAAGACATTGAAGATGGGAAATGTCCGCCATTTTATCAATCTACTAGTGGACCTGTGCTTATAAATGGAGCAACGTGACTGGATACACCTCTTATTGTGAGCCTTCGGAGCAAGATGTAAATCTAGAAATGCTGTTCAGGTCGTCCTCAACGTGCGACAATTGAGCCCCAAATTTCTGTTCTTCAGTGAGACATTGGTTAAGCGGGTTTTGCCTCCTTTTGCAACTTTTCTTGCCAGAGTTGTTAAGGGGAATCACTGAGGTTGTTAAGCGAGTAACATAGTTCTTAAGTGAATCTGGCTTCCCCATCGACTTTGCTTGGCAGAAGGTCGCAAAAGGGAGTCACGTGATGCTGCAACCATCATAAATATGAGTCAGTTGCCAAGCATCCGAAATTTGATCATGTGACTATGAGGATGCTGAGAAGATTCTAAGCATGAAAAATGGTCGTGAGTCACTTTTTTCGGTGGTGGTGTAACTTCAAAGGTCACTAAAGGAACTGTTGTAAGCTGAGGGCTACTTGTATAGCAGCATTGTGATCTTAGATGTCTATTCTGCCTCCTCCATTCAGTCACCTCATTTTGATGGTTACATTACCCATGAAAACAATCCTGGGGTTTCTTGGGGCCACCAGGAAGGTAATTGACCAATTTAAATTTAACACACAAATAGTCTGTCGCAGAAGCGACTGCCTGTGAAGGCTCCTAGATTGGGGCTGAAAGACAAAAGTGGAAGCAGTAGGCTCCTTCCCATATTTGGGATAGACCAAATGATAGATCGACCTCATAGGAAAACACGTAACAGCCCATTGTGACCTCCATTGGCTGGTCAGGATGCTGGAAGACTGAAGAATAGCATTATACCACCACTCCTTTCCTGGGTGTATTACTGATTACATCTAATGTTCAGAAAGTCACTTGAAAATATTTAAACGTATGATTCATTCACTTTGCACATAATCAGCCTGTGAATTTTATGACTAAGTATGACACTATGAATAATACATTCAGTCACCAGAGCCGGCTATATTTATCTTTCTCAAGTGCATTAACAGAAATGAACCATTGTCCGAGAACACGTCGCAAGAGTTGAAATTTGCCTCAAAAATAGCACTGGCTGCTTGTCAGAAATATCCTTTTTTAGAAAATAGGGTGCAGATCCCCTCATCAAGAGACTTCTTTTACGGATTTGAAGATTAGTGTAATGTTTGGGCTAACCTGTTGATTGTTTGTTTACATATATTTTATGATCAGATGTTAAGTCGATTTGATTATCAGATAGAGATCGCCTCACCTGGAATATTTGTTTATTTAATATAGTATTTTTTGTTAAATAGGGAAAGTTTATTTGTAGATCTGTAAAGAAGAGGAGAATTTGTCAGCATTTATTTGTTTGTTTGTTTGTTTGTTTATTCAGCATCCCCTCACCTGGAGGGTGTGGATTCTACATTTAAAGTTAAATTTATTTGATCTTTAGGTCTTTCCCCCTTTTTTTATACACATTTTTTTTCTTTTGTTATTCTTAGAGTTGGATGTCTGTTTTTCTGTTTTGCATTTTATTCTTGTTAATAAAACAAAACAAATATACAAAAAGAGAAGAGGCTTCATTTAGGAATCTCCTTCGACCTAGCAGGTGGTAGCATCTGGATGACCTTGTCCAGACTTGGAAGATGTGCAGAGTTAGACTTAGTTAAAAGCCACCCCAGAAGGAGGCATTGCTAAATCACTTTTCTATGGAGATTCTCAATCATATAGGTCAGTGATGGTGAACCTTTTAGAGACCGAGTGCCCAAACTGCAACCCAAAACCCACTTATGTATCATCGGGTGCCGGGTGGGCGTGGCCCATTGGGTGGGCGTGGCTGCAGTGGTAACGGCAGAATGGGTGGGACTAAAAAGTTCAATTAATCAATTCCAACTTTGCGGGATCTTTTTTTTCCCGTGAGAAGTTGAAATTGACTGATTGATTGAACTTTTTTTTTTTTTGCAAACGGCAGCGGAGGCCTAAAGCGAAAAGGTTTTATAAAACCCAAGCTGAAGGCCTAGGACTGGGGTGACGGCGCGTTTGCCCACAGAGAGGGCTCTGAGTGCTGCCTCTGGCACCCGTGCCAAAGGTTCGCCCCCACGGATATAGGTCGTGGTTGTCCCAAAGATCCTTTTTCCAAAAGGCAACTGGACTATCTTGTGCTTTTTTTTTTAAACATTTCACTTCTCATCCAAGAAGCTTCTTCAGTTCTAACTGAATGGTGGGGAGTGGAAGGATTTATATTCCTTGAAGTCATCTGGTTGTTAGCACTCTCTCTGAGAGTTGTTGAGGCCACTTGGAGGTTGATCTGTGTCCTCAAGGTCACCTGAGTGGTGCAAATGGGCGTGGAGCCTTCTTGGAACCGCTGAAAGGACTGTGTTGTGGACTGGAGATAGATGATATCTTATCCTTTCCCCCCTCTATTGAGAGAGGGCTGTTCAATTTTAACATAGATTAACTGCTTCCATCCTCTTGCCAAGGATAAACAGAAATGGGTGATCATCAAGAGCAGCACTCAGTTGGAAGAAATGTTACAAATCTTTATTTTGTTCGCTGTTCATCCTGAAATAGTCTCTAAACATTTCCTACATTCTCACACACACTTTACTTGCATCATCTACTTTCTTATTCCCTTCAGCAATCCTTCAAAACACTTCATAATTTATTACATTTTTCTTCCAAATCAGCAAATGTACTTTTTTTCATATTCACACATTTTCTGAGTCTGTATCAAAACGCTGCATATCCCTTCCAGCTGATCATCATCATTGATCATCATCATTGTCACCATCATCATCATCATCATCATCATCATCATCATCATCATCATCATCATCATCATCATCAAGTTGGAGGGATCTTGGAGGTCATCTAGTCCAACCCCTGCTCAGGCAGGAAACCCTATACCATTTCAGACAAATGGCTGTCCAATCTCTTCTTAAAAACTTTCAGTGTTGGCGCATTCACAGCTTCTGGAGGCAGCCATTTGTCTGAAATGGTATAGGGTTTCCTGCCTGAGCAGGGGTTGGACTAGATGACCTCCAAGGTCCCTTCCATCATCATCATCATCATCATCATCATCATCATCATCATCATCATCATTATCCTTATTATTATTATTATTATTATTATTATTATTATTATTATTATTATTATTATTATTATTATTCTAGTTGGTCAGTTGACACAGAGCTGCCCAGATTGACTGAGACTCTCCTTATTATTAGGAAATCTCATGGGTAGGATTAAGACTTGCAATCTAGCATATCACTTCTCTGTTTTACTAAGAGAAAAAAAACTTTTTACTGACTGAAAATACATTTTCAGGGTGGAATCAAGAACATTTAGGCAATTTGGAGTGAAATTTCTGGATCTTTACCAACCTTCAATTAGCATTCTTTTCTTTTTTTTCAGAAATTAGTATTGCAATCTAATCTAATAGAAGTTGGCTGACTTTAGGAAAATGGACATAGATGTGTTTAAAGGTGTGTTATGTCACCTTTGAGTTTTTAAGTATCCTTGAGTCAATGCCCAATAAAGTAAAGAATAAATTTTGGTTGGTAACTTATGCCCCAATTCTGGAAAAAAAGGGGGGTCAGCAAAACTATTCCTCTTATTTCCCCCCCCCCCAGTGAAAATAATTATTTTTGTGGGGTTACAGGGAATACCTGTTATTGCCATTTTATGTTTGTTGGACCCAATTTTTTTATTATTATTATTTTACATGCTGTAGTGGGATTCAAATATGTGAACAACCGGTTGTATGTGTGGATGCCATTTCTGGAAGTCCATTCTGGGCCTGGACAACAAAAAAGTAGCTACCGGTTCTGCCGAAGTGGTGCGAACCGGCTGAACCCCACCACGGGTTACATGGATATAATTTTAGATTTTTCTTTTCACATAAATACAGTCATTTCCACAGGTTCCTATTGGAACACTCTGCCATACCACTGAATCTGAGTTTCTGACCATGGTTTATACCAGGGGTGTCAAACTCAATTTCATTGAGGGCCCCATCAGCATTGGGGTTGCCCTCACGGGGCCGGGTGGGTGTGGCCAGGGTGGGTGTGGCCTACTGGGTGGGCATGGCCAGCTCTACATTGTTTGCGTCAAGGGTGCCTGTGGGGGCCTGGGCAGGAGTGGGACAGATCTGAGGGTCTCTGGCAGAAGGGGGTGGGACCGGGGCAAGCGCCAAGGCATGGTCCATTTCTTCATTCCTCACAAAGGGTGACACTTCCCCAGCATGCACCCAGGGGGCGGGGGCGATGCGGCAGGGGCTGGTTCCTCACTGTTTCCAGACGGCCTTGTGGAGCTAAGACTGAATGTGTTGCAGCATAGATGGCCACCACAAAATTGTACATTGGGTCCCGGCCGGCCTGGGCCAGGGCCAAGGCAGCAGGGGCCATTCCCTCACTGGTTCCAGGATGGCTTTGTGGGCCACATGAAACCACTTCGCGGGCCGCATCTTGTCCACGGGCTTTGTGTTTGACATGTCTGGTTTATACAGTAGATAAAAAGATTGCCAAAAAGGTTGTAAAATTACAATACTCCTATGATGAAGACTAAGGCTCTTTTTATTTTGATTCCCATCTAAGTTCTGCTAAGCAAGGTTGCCCTCTATATTTTGTTGAATCTGAGATTGGATTGAGAGCTTTTACAGCAAGCAAATTTTAG
>NW_015386389.1:4006454-4025482 GCF_001527695.2 Protobothrops mucrosquamatus
TCACTGTCTAGTTTGGTGGCAGCAGTGCCTCAGATAGAAAGTCCATACAGAGAGTGGTAAGGACAGCCGAGAAGATCATAGGATGCTCACTTCCCATTATTCAGGATGCTGCTTATAAGCGCTTATATGTGCTCAGAGCTCAAAGCATTGTTAGAGACTCCACACACCCACGTCATGGTCTGTTTCTGTTGCTCCTCTCTGGGAGGAGGTTTCAAAGTATTTATAGCAGGACTACCTGATTCTGTAATAGCTTTTCTCCCTATGCCATCTGTCTGGTAAACTTGTAAGATTTGTTTTTCTCACCATGCACATGTATACATAACCCAAACTAGACTATTGTTTCTCTGTGTCATATAATATATGTGGGTATATGCAGAATTCTGTATTTATTTCTTTTTGTCATATTTATGTAGTGTATATTGGAGGTGGTGACCCTTTGAGAGTTGAATGCAACAAAATTTCATTTTAATGTATGCTGATTAGTATACATTCAAAGTGACAATAAAGTTACTCTACTCTACTCTACTCTACTCTACTCTACTCTACTCTACTCTACTCTACTCTTCTATTCTATTCTATTCTATTCTATTCTATTCTATTCTATTCTATTCTATTCTATTCTATTCTATTCTTGCCACACTTGTTAAGCAAATCACCACAATTGTTAATTTAGCAACATGGTGGTTAAGTGAATCTGGCTTCCCCATTGACTTGAGGTCAATGTCAGAATGTTGCAAAAGGTGATCACATGGCCCCAGTACACTGCACCCATCATAAATATGAGTCAATTGTCAAGCGTTTGAATTCTGAACACAGGACCATGGGGAAGCTGCAACGGTCATGTGAAAACAGTCATAAGTCACTTTTTTCAGTGTCATTGTAACTTCAAACAATCAGTAAATGAACTGCTGTAATTTGAGCTGAAATTAGAATAGCTTGATTCTTAAGACGGTGGTGATTTTGTCCTTAAGATGTTCCTGAAAATATAGCCAAGGTTGTTTCATCTTCAAGGAATTGTGTCTCTGCCAGAAAGATTTGAGTTAACCCATTTGAATCACGTCATCCAAATATAATACTCGTGGATTCTGTGTGACACTTCTAGAAATATAGAAGTCAAGTTCCCCATTTTTAATAACTATGAGAATAGCCCATATCCTTTTTCCCAGGGAAAAATCGGGAAAAAAATGTTAAGTTTGGGGTGAAAAGGACCAAGAGGAAGAGTGCGCACCAAAATGTATTTTTTTCTGTTTGTGTTTTTAAATAAATGGCAGTGAATGAAGCTGTTTATCATCATGTGTTACAACCCATTGTGTTGGCTCTTTCGCTTTTCCTTAATGTGAGTTTGTGGTTCATACCGTTTCCAAATGAAAGCAGGTTGCACTTCAAAGTTCCAATATTTTAAAATTTTGTTTTAAAAATCCAAGATATTGAGGGGAGAAAAGCTAGACCAGAATCTTTTGAATAGCATGCCAACATCAAATGCTTCTTGAGTTCATATGAAACAGCTTGCAAACAGAAGTGTCACCACTCAGGAAAACATGTTATCTGCAGTTTCTGCAAATTTGTGTTGGCTCTTACACGCATACAAACACACAGAAGAGCTTTTAAGAAGGTGGTGTCTCTAACAGGGGTGGAAAAAAGATCCTGCTTGAAACCTATCCAGCATAAATTCAAAACTAACTTTCTCTGGTATCTTCACCGCAAGCTAAGTCTTCCCAAATCTATAAATGAAGAAATTTCTTTTTATAGGAAACAAAAATAAGAGATTAGATGTCTGCACTGCATGGAACGCATGCTTCAACAAAGCAACCCCACCATTCTGAATCAATGGCGTAATATATGTTAACTATCTGAATATCTCATTATTTTATGAGCAACAGCAGGCAAAAATCGATGCCTTTCAGCAGCGCAGTGTTAAAAGTTAAAAAAAAAAATTGAATTCTTCCCTCCTCCCAGTCTCTTCGGCTCACCCACCCGATTTTCTAAGCACCTTTAATTTATGACTGTTTACAACCTTTCAGACAAAACCTTCTTTATTATGTTAATTTAGGAGGTTTTCTCTTCCAAATCAAGAATAGTTTGTAATTGCTTCTGCATGCTCTTTCTATAAAACAAAATCAATAAATTTGCCACCGCTTGTATTTGCAAAATAAATAGCACACAGCCCTAAAGGAATAGTGGATCCCCTCTCTCCGCCCCGGCCCCCATCCCCAGCTTCTCCTCCGTTGATTTATATAGCTGCTGAGAACAAACTGATCTAGTAACAAGTGAGAATTCCCTAAGGGGATGTTTGAAAAAGCGGAATCCCTCCTGGAAAATGGAGACTGGAGGGAATAGCTGAGTAGAACAATAATTCTTGGCTGGTTAGATTTTGAATAATCACTGCCTGGTTTCTATGTTTCTTTTGTTCATGACATATCAATCCAGTGAACATGGAGGAATATATCAAAAAGAGCACCTATAACAGAATAACAGAGTTGGAAGGGACCTTAGAGGTCTTCTAGTCCAACCCCCTGCTCAGGCTGGAAACCCTATTCCATTTCAGATAAATGGCTTTCAAATCTCTTCTTAAAAACTTCCAGTGTTGGAGCATTCACCGCTTCTGGAGGCAGGTTGTTCCACTGGTTAATTGTTCTAACTGTCAGGAAGTTTCTCCTTAGTTCTAGGTTGCTTCTCTCCTTGATTAGTTTCCATCCGTTGCTTCTTGTCCTGCCTTCAGGTGCTTTGGAGAATAAGTTGACCCTTCTTCTTTATGGCAACCCCTGAGATATTGGAACATGGCTATCATGTCATCCTGTGGTGGTGCAGTGGTTAGGATACAGTATTGCAGTACTGAAGGCTAACTGTGCCCACTGCCAGGAGTTCGATCCTGCCTGGAGGTTGACTCAGCTTTCCATCCTTCTGAGGTCAGTAAAATGAGGACCCAGATTGTTGGGGGCAATAGGCTGGCTCTGTAGGCTTTAATGAAGCCTAATTATTCCATCGGCTAAAAAAGAAACCAAACAGCAGAACCACTCCCCTTTAAAAAAAGGAGGGGATGGGGGGAATGTTGGCTTGACAGGCCTCACATTATCTTGAGGCAGAATTGAGGCAGTGGTCACAGCTGGCTCATAAGTCAAAATGTGTCAGGATTTAAATGGTAAAACAGGAGCGGGACAGCAATTGGCTTTTCAATCAATAAAGTAATCAATATATTTCACAGATATTTTCCCATATCTAAATTACTCTGCAGAGATGAGGTAGCCTGAGTGTTTATCAATCAATAAAACACACAACGAAAGGACATCTGGGGCTGTTCTTTCCACTTCAAGATGCTGTTTGCCTTTTATTTCCAACTCTCTCTTTTAGTTCAGTAAAGAGGGTGCCGCTGTGCACACAAATAAATTCCAGGTTGGATTATAAATACTTTCAGTTCCTTCTCTTCTCCTTTGTTTTGGCTTTCAAGGGTACTGCCCACACTTAAGAACAACTCAGTCCTCGTGTCATTTCTTTCTGGTCCCAGCTATGAGCTCTGAGTAGCATGGTTGAAAACGGAGAACACAGGAAGTTTATTTGAAATTTAAAGTATGAATTTCTTAGCCTCGTTCATCATACCCTGGACCTTCTAGCTCTTCTAAAATATAGTTCCCAGAACTATATTTTATTATTTTAGTCAAGGTTTCTCCTGACAAACCTTTGCTTACTTTACAATTGACAATACTGATAGAAGAGAATATTTGTAGCCCAGGGTTGAACTGTGGGGTCCTTGATGCTCTCTGAGCTTGGGGGTTTAGAATAGAATAGAATAGAATAGAATAGAATAGAATAGAATAGAATAAGGGAAGAATAGAATAAGGGAAGAATAGAATAAGGGAAGAATAGAATAGAATAAGGGAAGAATAGAATAGAATAGAATAGAGTAGAGTAGAGTAGAGTAGAGTAGAGCAGAGCAGAGCAGAGCAGAGCAGAGCAGAACAGAACAGAGCAGAGTAGAGCAGAGCAGAGCAGAGCAGAGCAGAGCAGAATAGAACAGAACAGAACAGAACAGAACAGAACAGAACAGAATAGAATAGAATAGAATAGAATAGAATAGAATAACGGAACAACAGAACAGAATAGAACAGAACAGAATAGAATAACAGAGTTGGAAGGGACCTTGCAGGTCTTCTAGTCTAACCTCCTGCTCAAGCAGAAGACCCTATATCATTTCAGATAAATGATCATGTGTGTGCCATGTAGTCACAGCAATAACAGAAGAGGATACCATGTAATCTCAAAATAGTGGCTTTGGAAATCTAAGTAGTCCTCAACGTATGGCCATAATTGAGTCCAACATTTCCACAGCTAAGCAAGAAAATTGTTAAATGAGTTTATCCATAGTTGTTAAGTGCAGGGCTTTTTTTCTCACAGAATGCCCAGAATGGAGTTCCGGCATCTTTTTTGGATGGAACCTTATAGGGTAGGCAAGGCGGGTTGTATGATGTGTGTGAGTTCCGGCACTTTTTTTTTTTTTTTTAGAAAAAAAGCACTGGTTAAGTGAATCTGGCTTTCTCCTTGACTTTGCTTTTCAGAAGCTCACAAAGGATGGTTCACATGACCCTGGGACACCCCAACTGTCATAAATACTTTCCAGTTGCCAAGCATCCAAGTTTTGATCACATGACCATGAGGACCCTCTAACGGTTGTGTGAAAAAAACCCACCATCAGTCACTTTTTTTTAAAGTGGCATTGTAACTTTGAATGGTCACTAAACGAATAATTGCAAGTTGAGGATTAGCTGTATTAAGATGGACCGATATGAATTATTTGACTTTTAGTGCATCTTTCTGGTGATATGAATCTTTAAGCAGATGTACATGGAGATTCTGCAAGGTCCCATTTCTCCACACACACCCCAGGCCATCTGCAACTTTATTGAAGATGGTGGAAGGTCTGGAAGGAGGCAAAATAAATAGGTCACCCTCAAAGACGATGGAGGATGCTGTATCCTTGTGTTCAAGTAGAATGTGTCTCAAGCAGACAGCAACATGTGTTTGACTGCAGGTGGCAAAGGCACTCAACTCTGCTATGTCTGAGCACCTGGAATAGTTTTTAGCCACGGAGTCCGTGATTTTCCCAGACTAATCTCAAAGAGCTTTTATTCTGGAGATGCTGCTGATTGTGTGTCTAAAAGCCAGTGGTTACATTACAGAATTATGGAGCACTATTGATTTATTGATTTATCTTTCTTTTTTTAAATGGTGTAGTTTCCTTTAAAAAAAAAAAAGATTACATATTAAATATAGTAAATGCTGCATGGCAGGAATGATCTCCAGAGGTTGAAAGATACAGTAAGGAAATCGTATCTGGAAATCTGAGTGCAGGGGCAAATTTTGTTCATTGCACCAAATTAGCAGCACCACCACCATAGTCATTGGGAAATTGAAAACACAATTAGCTCTATTGGAAGTTTGGGATCCAGTTTCCAAAAATGAAAGGACATCTGAGTAATGATGTCATAGGGCAGTGGTGGCGAACCTATGGCACAGGTGCCAGAGGCAGCACTCAGAGCCCTCTCTGTGGGCACGCATGCCATCACCCCAGCCCCACCTCCCCCCATGGCCCCCTCATCAGCAGCCCCCCCAGAGGAGAGTCACCCCCGAGTCCAGCCCATGTGAAGCAGTGCAGCCAAGGACATGGTAGCCGGGCAGTGGGGACAAGATTCTGCCCTCGTGCCCTGTTGTGCGCAGTTGATGCTGTGGGGCATGGGTGGACGGTGTAGGTGCCATGGCACTGCTGGACTGCCTGAGCAATCTGTGGTGGGCCATGGAGGCGGTGAGTTGTCCTTTGGCTGGGCGGGGTGGGGCCGGTGGCATGCGGGCAGGCAGTGGGGCCGGGTTTTGGGAACTCGGTCTCTAAAAGGTTCGCCATCACTGTCATAGGGTCAGGTTGAAGTACAATATGCACTTTCTAATGATCATACAAGATGGGCCAATAATCAATAGTTTTATGTGTCTATATAATTTCTATTGATGCAGACTCTAAAACATTTTTTTCTTCCTGGTTTACTGAATATATTTTGCTATTCAATATAGACTGAGTGTACAGGGAACATCTGAGAAAATTACAGTTCATCCACACCACAACTTAGATTCCATGTTAGGCTTGGAAATATCAAATACGGCAACCAGAAATACAGTTGCAAAAAACATTTAATCAACAATGGGAAAGCTAGCAAAAAATGCTAACTCCAAGGAGGTGGGGAATAACGGATTAGGCAAGTAAATTACTACCTTTGCTAAAACATTCGGCCATAAACCATATGGAAGGACAAGAAGGGGGTGGGAGAAGGTGGCATGAATAGAATCTCTGGGAACCAAGGACAATTTTAAGATAAACTCCATAACAATAACTGTCTAGAAATAAATTGTGTTCATGAAAGATGGTCTCTTCCTTCTTTCTCAGCCACCATTGACATTAGCTCCAAACTCACTTAACTATCCTTCATAAATGATTGATGCCCCACTTCCAGTCAAATACCCAATTGTATGTATGCTTGAGCTGGGAGCTGGACTAGAAGCCCTCCAAAGTCCCTTCCAACTCTGTTATTCTGTTTTGTACCAATAGAAGAGAATATTTGTAGCTCAAGGTTGTTGAACTGTGAAGTTCTTGATACTCTCAGAGCTTGGTTGTTTTCCTAAAGACATTTCATTATCCCACTAAGCAACATCACCAGGACATTCATATAGCTGCTATTTAAAGCCACACTCTTTTACACTGGTATATTCCAGTGGTGGCGAACTTATGGCACGGGTGCCAGAGGCGGCACTCAGAACCCTCTCTGTGGGCATGCGTGCCGTCGCTCCAATCCTAGGCCTTCAGCTGGGTTTTATAAAACCTTTTCGCTTTAGGCCTCCACCGCCGTGTACAAAAAAAAAAAAAGCTCAATCAATCAGTCAATTTCAACTTCTCGCGGGAAAAAAAAGATCTTGCAAAGTTGGAATTGATTGATTGAACTTTTTAGTCCCACCCAGTCTGCTGTTACCACCGCAGCCATGCCCACCCAATGGGCCACACCTACCCAATGGGCCACACCCACCCGGCACCCGACGATGCATAAGTGGGTTTTGGGTTGCAGTTTGGGCACTCGGTCTCTAAAAGGTTCGCCATCACTGGTATATTCCAATAGAAGAGATTATGTGTAGTTTAGAGTTGAACTGTAGGGTCCTTGGGGACTCTCTGAGCTTGGTTGTTTTCTTGCAGACATTTCATTACCCATCTGGATAACATCATCAGGGTTAGTACTCCTAGCTCAGACAACATTAAAGATCCCACCAATCATATGTGCTCTCTAATTTGCATAACTATAAGAAGGAATTGTATCTCCTCCCTTTTTGAGTTTGTCTTTTACCTTCTTCGCTGCTTTATCCTTAAAAATTCTCTTATTGACAATGGAAGAGCTACAGATATTCAGATCTTGTTTGCATCAGCATCGATCCAAGGATAAATCTTCTGCTTCCACGTTTTCCATATACAGTACAGTGTCTTTTTTCCCCCAATATAAACTCAGAAAAATACTTCCGTCTTCTTTTTTTACCATTCACTGTTTGCACAGGACTATTTCTCACAATGTCTGTTGACATTTTCAGTTTGCTAATTTTGTACATAATTAAACCGTCGTTATAAAAATGCTATATGTTTCCAAGTCTCCTCTCACATGGAAGCCGATGGTGTTTAAAAAGAAAGAAAGAAGAAGGAAAAAAAGCTGGTCCTAAAACTTCCTACTAGTGAAATGGAGGTGGTCGAAGAACGGACCGAGAATAGCTCGACAAATTAGAGCTATATGGACATGCAAAGTAATTATAGAACATAATTTGCAGAACATTTAAATAAAGCCAAAGCCGTTAGGGAAGCCATTTGAGTGAGCTGTGAGCAGAAAGTGGAAACAATAAGAATACAAACAATGTCAAGAGCACTTGATGTCTCATTCCTAGAATGGCTACATCAAAACTGAAATCTGCAGTATTTAAGCATCTTTGGGAAGTTGGAGAACTCTGGGGTGTGAACTCTGTACGGTTCATCTCTTACTTAATTCTGTCAGCAGATGGAAGGGAATATAGGTCAACCCTTTATTTTTAGTAAACGTTGCAGCTAACAAGGAATGATGGAGGATAATGTTGAAGGCTGACGTTTTCATTGTCCATGATAGACAGAGAGAACGGGAGAGCTATACAATTAGGAATATGCAGATAAGATGCAGATCTACATCTTCAAGCCAATGGTTGTGAGAAATATACAGTAAGTCTTCTGAGTTCAGATATGTGGTGCTGGACAGAACTGACTTGATTCTGAAAAGTTAAAAACTTTTTTTTTTCCCAACAGAGATGTCTGACTCCAGTCTATACAAAATAACCCCATTTTTGCAGTTGGTAAAACGATATTGATCTCCTCAAACTTGCATAACCAATTGCTGAATTTAAGTGCATTAGATGTGAGCATAGGAGAGATGGAGAACCATACACAATGCTAGAAATAAGCAAATGGAAAGAAATAGGATGTTAGCTATCTTCTAGATGCTGCTGATTATATTCCCAAACATTTTTATGATTCTTTCCATCAGCTGATCAAACAAGCCCTCAAAATAAGGCAAAATGATATCATTATTTAAAAAATTAGACATTGCATTATCTACCCTCCTCCTCCTCCTCCTTTATTATATGTTCCAAACTATCAGAGAAGGCACCAAACCTAGATAGATCCGTAGCTCAGTGCGAGAGGTTGAATGATAGGGGTCTTTAGTGGCATTAATTAAGTCAGAAACTAATAAGAAAATAGCATAGTTTATTGACAAGGCCATGGTTAACTGATTTTTAGCAGAAAAGCAGATTTCATCAATTGGGTCTGTTATGGATACATCCTCTTCTACAAACCACCCAAGGTCCAGATTAAATAATTATTTCACTGGGATTCCTCTGGAAACATTGGAAAATGGCAGGGTGAAATTAGGTGATCCTAGTAGAGTGGGAAATATGAGAGAGAAGGCTAGAGAAACTATGGTGCCCCTTGTCAGAACATGCCCTGTTCAATTATATAGATATGTGTTATAAGGGTATTTCAGGCAGAGCTCTAAATTTTGCAAACCTTTCTCCACTAAGATCAATGGGATGGGGAGACAGGTGAGATGAGAAAAAGGTAAACCAGTAGGAATTATAGAAGCATGGAACCTATTATTATACAGTATATTGATGGTGATACATCACAAACACAGCCTTTTAAATTTTAGACTGCCCAGAACCTGTCTATAAGGAAATTAGCCATTAAGAAATTTGGTATAGATAGATGATAGATAGCTAAATAACTAGATACAGTGATGGGATTGAGCTGGTTCGCACCACTTCGGCAGAACTGGTAGCTAATTTTCTGTTGCCCAGGCCCAGCTAGCTAGGTAGATAGGTAGACAGGTAGATGATAGATAGATAGATAGATAGATAGATAGATAGATAGATAGATAGATAGATAGATAGATAGATAGATAGATAGATAGATAGATAGATAGATAGATAGATAGTGGATCGATGGATTGATGGATCGATACACATATGCTGCAACAGAAGAAACTAATCATACATTTTTGACCCAGTCCTTACTGATATTTCAACTCCATGGTACAGAAAAGTGGTTTTATTGATAACCTTTATCCTCATTCATTTGCTCCCTTGTCTTTGAGCACCTCATCCCTTCCTCCAACCCCCAGGTACCCTCCAAAATATAAAAAAGAAAATGTGAAACCTATACAGGATATATGTAAAGCGGGAGAGAGAGAAACACACACAAGAATAAAGAAAAAAGAACAGAGAAGGTGGCCCCAAACAAATGGAACTCAATTTCACGGAACATTATCTCTCTCAATTCTTTTCCTCTCAGTTTTCATTTTCATTAAAATCACAGGCAACCATAAATTAATAATTACTTCAGGTTGACTAAATGCAGGCCACAGCTTAGCTCTCTGTTTCCTCAGCTGCCCCCTTCTTCTTCATGCTGGAAAGAAAAAAATGTTAATCCGCATAATGGGGCTTGGTCCTTGTCATATAATTCTGGCGTGCAGTTTCGCTGATCTATAATGGTCTGTTCTTATTAGGTAGTATTAACTTTATCTTTTGTTCAATCGAGCTTCACCGTTTCCCCAGACGGACGATAACTCTGCTAAAATATCCATTTAAAATGTGTTATTCTTGATGTGCAGTGTTTTCTCATTGCTGAACAAGATTCTCTAACTGTATGCTATTGCGGGCATATCGTTCCTTTAGTTTTATGTTACAGGCTATCAAACAGATGTTTACAATTGTCTGCCGGCATCCGTGTATCGTCTTCACCTTGCATCATTTCATGGGGAGAGACAAAAAAGATGCATGTGGATTCTGGCCTTGATAGGCTGCCACAAACATTTCCTTTTTCTCCTCAAATGTATCTCAAGAAAACACAGAGGAAATTTAAAGGTATAAAAAGCAGCTAAGTCTGCTCTACAGGTTATCTGGGGCTAAGTAGGAATGTTTTTTCTCTTGTAACTCAAACATTGCTTTCTCTGTGGCATTTCAGAATATGCTGTACAGTTGTTGTTTTTTCCAAACAAAACACTGAGTCCTACAAAGATCCTCCTTCTCTGAAGGATGGGATGAGATATGAGATAGCAAAGCTTGAAGATGGTGGCTTCTCCAACTTTTTACCTGCAGTGGTCACAGATTGGTACGTATGATGACAAAATGGGACACGTGGATGGTTGTGTTTCTGCTTCCTCTGGGGCTGAACTTCTCTGTGTTCACATGTATGTTCATGTGCGTATGGCGTAGATGAGGGAGGTCCTGGATCTGTCTGGCTTTGGTCATGTGATCAGGAAGCAGGAAGAAGGACACAGGGTGTAGCTGTTGGAACTGCAGCCCAACTTTTTTGTCATAAGGATGCCTTAAGGGGGATCCACTTCACTTTTAGTTCAATTGTTCATTGGCCAATCTCTTCTACAGCACCAAATAGGGTCCCATACGGAGATGAACCCCTTTCTATAATTTATTTCCAATAGTTCATTTGGTTGAAAAGAATAAAAAGGATAATGTCAAATGCCCCAAACTTAGGTCTAATGTACGTCTTCCTAAAGCCTTCTAAAATGACCTTGTCCAATCTGGGAAAAACACAAGATCCAATGACTCAATATTTATACATTAATTGAGAAAGATATCTTAAGGAACAAAAGGAGAGAAATAAAAATTATCTGTCCAAGTACACATTTATATCTCAAAGACCTTAAAATGAAATAAGTTCCTGAATTCTGGAACGCTCCTCGAATGCCTCGGAGAAATAATTGTGATTCATTGGCTGTTTGCAATAATGGTGAATATCTGTAGCCCAGGTGTAGGATGAGGGTGAAGGTTCATTCTCCAAGCTTGTGGGTTGGTTTCTGAACGTTCCATTACCAGGCTAGGTAACTGTTGTAGCCAATTCTACGTGGGAAAAACATCACATCAATTAAAAACCAGGATCCACGAACACTAGCTGGCAGTCAAATGCTACAATCCCAAATCCTTAATCTCTACACACACCAACACCAAACAGCACCAGTTAGATTGGAGCAACACAAAAATCATCAGCCATGTATCTCTCACCATGCTCATGAGTTCATCAAAGTTTGGCACTTCACAAGCAATTCCATCAATAGACACATTGACTTACAACCACCTTACAAACTCCTCAGAATCCAAATCAACCACACAGCCAACCAGAAATGGCACGGACCCTCAACCAACCCAAGCAAGTTTCCTTCCCAAGGAACCTCATCTCATGTAACCTCCTCATCACAAGACCAATCACAAGCCTCTCACTGATGATTCACACCTGACCCATCACCAACCCTCAGATGTGACACACCCATACCTGAATCCCCTCTAAATAGAAAAACACTGACACTGAATTCCCCTAAACTCTGCTGAAGAGGTTAGCTAACCTGGTAACGAAACATTCAGAAACCAATCCACAAGCTTGGAGAACGAACCTTCACCCTCATTCATTGGCTGTACTTAGATGCTCCAAGGAACTCCCGAATATAAATAAGGAACCATTCATTGTCTCTTCAAGGCAAACATATGAGATATAACATCCCCAAGGTTAAGCAGGAAGCTAACTCTGAATGTACCATTTGTGCTAGCATAAGTGTCATGTGCATTGTCACCAGTGGTGAGATTCAGCCGGTTCGCACCACTTCGCCAGAACCGGTAGCTAATTTTTTGTTGCCGAGGACCAGAATGGACTTCCGGAAGCGGCATCCACACAGAGAACTGACTGTTCACATATTTGAATCCCACCACTCTATCTATCTATCTATCTATCTATCTATCTATCTATCTATCTATCTATCTATCTATCTATCTATCTATCTATCTATCTATTTATTCAGTGGTGGGATTCAGCCAGTTCGCAGAACCCGTAGCTAATTTTTTGTTGCCCAGGCCCAGAATGGACTTCCAGAAGTGGCATCCATACAGAGAACCAGTTATTCACATATTTGAATCCCACTACTGATTGTCACATTAGGGGCTCTAAGTACCAGGTGATATTTAACTAGCCAAGGGTCTTTGCTTCATTGAAGAATTTCAATTGTGAGAATTTCAGCCATTGGACTGAGTTGTGATGAAAACCTAGCATGTTTCTTTCTAAAAGACTTATATCAGGGCCTGGGGGGGGGGGGAAGTTGATAACTGTATATTTTACTGCATGAGATGAAAACCTGGTGGTAGCCATCATCATTCATGATATGGGGGCCATATTCATCTTCTCCCTTTGCAACTTCTGTCTTTAACAGCTGCCTGCTCCAAGGACTGTCACTCCTCCTCCTTAGATTTCCTAACATAATTTGAACCCTCACTCTGGAAGAGTGGCGAGTCCCCAGCCTGTTCTGAAACTTAATCTTCTTTGATTGCACGCTGTAAACTAAAGAGGTTTGGCCTTATAACTTTGCTTTATGTTTATACATCAGCTGCTCGGAAAGCCATTTATTGCTCCAAATCTATCAGCGTGAAGGTCAGGTTTTTATAGACCTTTGATGGCATGACTTTCTTCCAATGTTGCAAGATGTAGGAAGCCATAGGGAAGGAAGGCCATGTTTCCTTGGGGAGGTCTGTAACAAATGACAGGGAGAGCCGTATGACATTATTGTCTTTTGCAATGTAACAATCTAATCTCCACCGAAACCGTGATGTGCCCAATTACTTTCTCATCCGATGCAATGTTCAGTTTCTCATTTAATGTCCCACACAAGGGCGTGCACACATTACAGAAAGTTAAATCCTGTGTCACCTGGGTAGACACCTGTAGACTATTTCTTGTACGTTTCTGCATTTAAGTTCCTTTTATTATATCTCATCCACAAAAATACCATCTCTGTCTCTTGTTATTCCCCCCCCCTTTATTTAAAAAGTATTGTAAGGACAAGGTATTTCAGTGTTTTATAGAAGCCCCTTAGGATTTTATTCCACTAATTGTTGCCGATCATCTCTGTTTCAAGGCCATTGAATCAGTGCTCTCCGAAGACATTTCCGCAGTCATGTGGCCAGCATGACATTACAGAGTCCTGTTACCTTCTCACCGAAGTGGCACCTATTTATCTACTCGCATTTGCATGCTTTTGAATTACTCGGATGGCCAGAGCTGGGGTGAGAACAGGCGCTCACCCCATCGCATGGCATTTGGGTCTCAAACCTGGGCTGCAAGCTTCCCAGCTGAAAAGCCCAGCAACTTTCAATGTTTTATAAATTAATAAAACACAGAAACATGGCTACTCACTACCGTTAAGGTGGTTAACATAAACCTCTCGACCTACACAGCTGTTGTAGCTTGAGAAAAAAAAAGGTCCATTTAATAACAAATATTTTCTATTTATCCTAAAAGTCAGTAGGGGTCTTTCAGAGACAGCGGGGGGATATTTGAGCAGGTATTATTAGGATGTGAGGAAGCTGCTACTTATAGGATGGAAGACTTATAATAGGGAGTCTTGAAATGGGTTAAGTCAGGTTTCCAAACCAGATTGGTCAATCTTTAGGGCACAAGGAAATAAATGAGGCAGTATTTGGGATGGAAGCAATAATCAACCCCATGACTTTAAGGGTAACTAGTGTGCATTTGAGGCTACTGAAATTATGTTGTCAGCCCAGTAGTAAGTGCCATAATATAATAGACAGTGTAATTGTATTGGGCAGTTATTCTTGAGTACTGCAATTTATTTATTTATTTAATTGCATGCCACCTATCTGAGTGATAAGGCGGTTCCAATTATACCGAGTTACATAGATATTGGGAGTCTGCAGAATATGGTAGAAAAAGCCAAAATGACAACGACTGCTGAATTCACCATGACCCCAATCATATTTGGAGATCTGCAAAGAGAGAAATTGTTCTTACTCAAAAAGCTCTTATTCCATTAGCAATAGCAGTAGCAACAGCACTTAGACTTATATACTACTTCACGGTGCTTTACAGCCCTCTCTAAGCGGTTTAAAGAGTCACCCTCTTGCCCCCACCAATCTGGGTCCTTATTTTACTGACCTCAGAAAGATGGAAGGCTGAGTCTCCCTTCAGCCAGTCAGGATTGAACTGGCGGCAGTCGGCAGAGCTAACCTGCGATACTGCATTCTAACCACTGTGCCACCATGGGTCTTCATTAAAAGAAGAGATAGAATAATGTTATTACAGTACTGGAAGACAGAATCCAGTTGAGTATTAGGAAATTTTGACCGCGGAACCAATGACCTAGAGAACTAGTGGGTTCCTTTCCTTGAATGGGTTCAAGCAGTGGCCACTAACCATCTTTCAGGGATGCTTTAACTAGGATTCCTGCATTAAGTAAGATGTTAGACTGTAGGTCCTCAATGGCTCTTTCCAACTTTATGTAAATCACATACTGTCTACTGAATTACCTTGTCGAATCATACATTAACCAAGCCTTCTGGATTCTCACAAATAGCTAAACTATTAACACCAGTTAAGCTGAATGGCTTTTGTGAACCCCAAATAAGGTCTTTAACTGACCTTATTAAGAGCATAATGTGAGTCCAATCTATATCTCTGGGTTTATATGAAGTATTATTAGTACACACTTGAATGTTATTGACTTACAGCTCAGAGTCAAGCACAATTGTTAATGCTGATCAAGGAACCAGTGACTTCACAAAGTTTATGGAAGACATTTTTTTGTTTTTGTTTTTGTTTTTGTTTTGTAATTGCAATTCAGTGCATTAATTCAAAATGACTGATTCATTTCAGGATATTATTAAGTTGTCACAGGCCCTGAGGTTTTTTTTGGTGGGTTTTTTTTTTGGTAGTTAAAAATATCTCTCCTCTTCAAGTATATGAAGAGAACAAAGTCGGAACCTGTCAAATTAACAGCTTCTCACCATTTATCCTTGTTCAGGGAAGAACTATTTGTGCTTGGAGGATTTTTAGAAAATGAAAATGATTAATAATACTAACAAACTCCATTTTTAGTGACTAAGGCAATTGTGGCATGGTCCTCTATGAAATAAATGGGGGCAGGATTCTTTGATCAGATTACATGCAATTCAAAGGCCGTTTGTGGGGAGAAGAGGTTTTAAATTGGGGAGAGGGACCCTATGGTTTACATGTGGAGAAACTACAACAGCTGAGGTTGATGGAAGGGGACCCAGTACTTCCCAAGACAAAGATGATCTTATGCAAACTTATCACAACTGTTCAAGGCCCCAAATAGTACCCCGGAATTAAAATCTGTTAATTCAGAAGGGATAGGGCAGTGGTTCTCAACCTGTGGGTCGGGACCCCATTTGGGGTCGATCGACCATTTCATGGGGGTCGCCAAGCAAGGCTGTCCGCCATTTTTTTTGTCCGCCATTTTTTTTGTCCGCCATTTTTTCCCCTTTTCCGGCGGGTGCCTTACCTCCCTTGGGCTGGGCCAGCTGGTGGTCGGCCTGCTCCGTCTCTGCCGCTTGCCAGCTATGCCTCGGCCGGTGCAGGGGGGGGGAACCATGCATGCGCGGTGCTCCCGGGCAGGGAAAGTCCTCGACTTACGACCGGTTGGGTAGTCCTTGACTTATGACCAGTTTAGTCCTCGACTTATGACCGGTTTAGTCCTCAACTTATGACCGTTTGGGGTTGCGGCATTAAAAAGGTTGAGAACCACTGGGATAGGGGAAGATAAGAAACCTAGAGTTTTGGTAAAGTGTACAAATCCCTGCCATCTTTGCACAAGAGAGTGGAATCAACGACTCCGTGAGGGATTACACTCTTGACCATCATAAAGACTGAAGTCTAGCAGAGCCATGTTTGGCTATATTTAGCCAAGAACTGAAATCAGGGTAAAGTCTCTCAAGATTTATGTTTTACTGCTTAGTAATTTATTCAATTTTTAGGGTCTACCATCAACACCATTAACCGCAGTGTAATCAGCTCCCATAATAAGTAAATTCCCACTAGCATCTTGCAGAATTCTAAGCACAGCTCAGTATTCCCATTACTTCCTCTTACTACAAGCAGAAGGATCCTTCATGATGTTCCCAACCAAAATTAACCTTGACTCCCTAATATCTGCTCAGCATACTGTATGTGTCCAAACTGAATGAAAGTATCCATGTTGACTTCATGAGGTGTATCTCCCCATGAACATAATGGGGCTTTTAAATAGGCCTATATAACATGGCCTGGACAGGAAAACCTAGAGGAACGTTGTCCATGGGGTCGCGATGTGTCGGACACGACTTCGCAATTAACAACAACAATAACAGCATGGCCTGCAGAATTCCAGGTGAACAGAAGAAGGCAGCAAAGTACAGAAAAGGCTGACTGTGGCCATCCTGTGGCTGCTCAGATATTTATGATTCATATTCAATTTGAGTTGTTGCATTCCATGGCCAAATGTGTGTGCTTCCGCCACCTGCCATATGTAATATGGGCTGCCTCAGCCATCAAAGATATTAGTCATGTTTTATTTGACTGTCAACTCTATGCCCATCTTAAGCTTAAATACTTAACATCCCTACCTGAAAGAACAAACCCGTGGGATCTCAATGACAGAGTGTCCTACTTCCTATAAAGAGGTTGTATTGATCTGAATGTTAATTCTTTGTATTTATTTACTATTGTAATTTCTTTTATCTATTTTATCCTGGAACTTTATTTTTGTTTTATTTTTTGATATGGTCGTAAGACCTCTCTCTCTCTCTTTTTTTTTCCTCCCCAACCCTATGTCTGTCTGTCTGTCTGTCTGTCTGTCTGTCTGTCTGTCTGTCTGTCTGTCTATCCCATATGGTATCCAATATTAATTTGCTATTTGATTACAATTGGGCTTAAGTATTATTCTACTGTTTCCCCCTCCTTAGACTGAGCCCTATGTATTTATTCAGTGAACCCCAGGCAAATATTCTCTTAGCTGGGGCCAATAACAACTGCAGTTTGAGTCAGGACTGCACCTCAAGTGACTTACCAATCTTAATATAGCTTTTATTCCCAGGCAATCAGTATTTGGAGGAATTCTCTGCATTAAGTTTAAACATTATTCTCCCCCAGAAGCAAAAACCTCACCATGGATTTCTTGGACTTAGCTAGAATACTATTCTTTACTGAAATATTTACAAGCAGGATAGATAGATGGGGGGAGATGATAGATAAGAATAGATGATCTATATTGTGTGTGTGTGTGTGTGTGTTATAGATCAGTGGTGGCGAACCTATGGCTTGGGTGCCAGAGGCGGCACTCAGAGCCCTCTCTGTGGGCATGTGCGCCATCGCCCCAGTACTAGGCCTTCAGCTGGGTTTTATAAAACCTTTTCGCTTTAGGCCCCTGCCACCAAGTGAAAAAAAAAAAAAAAGGTTCAATCAGTCAATTTCAACTTCTCGCGGGAAAAAAAAGATCTTGCAAAGTTGGAATTGATTGATTGAACTTTTTAGTCCCACCCAGTCTGTCGTTACCACCGCAGCCACGCCCACCCAATGGGCCACACCCACCCAATGGGCCACACCCACCCAATGGGCCACACCCACCTGGCACCCGACGATGCATAAGTGGGTTTTGGGTTGCAGTTTGAGCACTTGGTCTCTAAAAGGTTTGCCATCACTGATATAGATGATATAGATATAGATTGATTTCTCTCATTCTAGATATATTCTTGCAAATGTCAAATACTGCAGACATTAAATGAACCATTTCTTTTGAAATCTGTTAGGAAGAATGGGTTTGGCCATTTGTCAAAATCACAGCTTCAGTTATTGCTTCAAGTTAAAAAACTAAAGTTAACATTCCTCTAATAGTTCATCAGGGAAAGTTCCATTTTCTATTTCCCATGAGTCTGAGTTTTAGCCATTACTGTGTACCTAAATTCTGAACATAAATGAGGCTCTCTGCCAAAATCGAATTTGGCTGTTACAGTCATAAATTACACTCTTATTGTCCTCTAGATGCTTCTTTGGGATTTTAATCTGATTGTAGGCTTAAGAGAAAACAGTACCAGAATTTTGCAAAATGCTGAGATAAATGTATTAATAAGGTTTCCAATAAAGCACCTGCCTCTTTGACTAAGATCACGTGATTGCCTATCTCCATTACCTTAATAATTTTCCAAAAGCAGGAAATGCATTTAATCAATAGCTAGAATGCCATGCATTAAGCAAATTGCATTAAACAACATGAGGAAACTTGTCTCACATCCTTCATTCCATGCTGGTCTTTTGGTTTGCCCTCACCAGCTTGACCTTGTTGACTTTTGGAAGGCTTATCAGAAGGCACACAATTAAAATTTAGTTTCTACTACAGCAGTATTGGCCTTTTGGCTCTTGTTGCATTTTGGACTACCAACAAGGCGGTGGTTTCTTCTTCTTCTTCTTCTTCTTCTTCTTCTTCTTCTTCTTCTTCTTCTTCTTCTTCTTCTTCTTCTTCTTCTTCTTCTTCTTCTTCTTCTTCTTCTTCTTCTTCTTCTTCTTCTTCTTCTTCTTCTTCTTCTTCTTCTTCTTCTTCTTCTTCTTCTTCTTCTTCTTCTTCTTCTTCTTCTTCTTCTTCTTCTTC
>NW_015386389.1:4026139-4037004 GCF_001527695.2 Protobothrops mucrosquamatus
CTTCTCCTTCTCCTTCTCCTTCTCCTTCTTCTCCTTCTTCTCCTTCTCCTTCTCCTTCTCCTCCTCCTCCTCCTTCTCCTTCTCCTCCTCCTCCTCCTCCTCCTCCTCCTCCTCCTCTTCCTTTTCTTCCTCCTCCTCCTCATCTTCATCATTTTCATCTTCATTTTTGTCTTTTTATCAATTGACAACAACTGTCCTATTCTTTTTTCTCTCTCCAGCCAAGTGGGTTAGGACTGAGGGTAGGGATAGGCTTATCAATTGATTGTTGACAGTTACTTCTACAAATCTATGGTCTCATCTCATCTTTATGACAAAGATACTATGTCTATCACTGATGTTCATGGCTGTCAAAACCTTTGAGATGTGATATTTTAATACTTACATTCTGTACCTACAACAGTGTCTTTCAACCTTGGTAATTTAAAGATGTGTGGACCGTAATTCACAGAATTAAAGGGAGTTGAAATCTACAGTCTTAAAGTTGCCAGGGTTGAGAAACACTGGCCTAGCAGGGAAAAAATGGAACAAATGTTCCTTATTAAATAAAACCATAACATGCATCACAATCTCTCTAATAGCTACATCATTTAGTGGAAACTTCTGGATGGAAATGGAAATGTCTGGCACAATTCTAGTGAAGCATATGTCACTAATCATCAACACAGAATATTCATAAATATTCCAGCTGTTCAGGAAATACAACTGGCAAAATGTGTCAATTTGGTGAGGGAAGAGAATGTTGTCAATTAGTTGTGATTAAAATCCAAAATGGACATTAAAAGCAAGAGGAGATTTGTGGGACAAGGAAGTAAGCAACACCCAGAGGAGAAGGATTAAAAGCAAAATGAAGTTTTGAGAAAGACAGTGGAGGAGGAGGAGGAGGAGGAGGAGGAGGAGGAGGAGGAGGAGGAGGAGGAGGAGGCGGCGGCCATCAGGACTGACTTGGAAGCGAAGAGCAATTTCATAAAATAATATAAACTAAAATACCAATTCATCATTTGCAGGCTTGTTGCTATAGAACATCACAGAAATGGGTTTTATATGACTTGGTGACACTGTCATGGATCTGACAGATGAAACTCTGCAAAAGAATCTCAAGGCATTGTTTACCTTAAAGAATCTTTTATTCGAGTAGCATAATATCGGCACTTACATAATCGAAGCCAAAAACTGAATTCATCTCCCCTGGGCATATAGTATCAAAGCACAATTCCCTCCTCCAATTTACAGTCATAAATCACATTCCCCAATTAGCTTAAAGCATGGGCTTCCTCTCCAGCTCTCCAGCTTGCCAATTCTTTATCATCTCTGATTTCAATAACCTTGATTCTCATGCTAGGCTCAGTGTTATTATGTCTAGCTGGACTCTCATTCACATCCTCCCTCCCCAGCATCATCTAACTCTAAAAGTGAAAGGAAGAAAATGGCTACATTTCCATCTGTTGTCAATGCAAAAACATCCGATGTTATGTGCACATCACATAAGTTACTTCCTTTATCAGTAACTTTTGCATAAAGTAATCATGTGATTTAGATTCATATATGAGCTAGCCAAGAAGTGTAAAAAGTGGTTTTAAAAACCTATGGGTATCTTCCTGGATAAAGGATTTCTCTGAAACATGAGTGAATAATTGTTAGATATTTCCATTTACTTGAAAATTAACACAATCCAGATTATTCTTCCTGTGAGAATTGAGAACTGCTAACTTGGGCAACCTGATTGCAAACCTGAAGTCTGAAGTCTTACGGAAGCTCAAATCAAAATCTTTATTAAAACATTGACCAACATAACCTATGGAAGCTATAATTTTGTGAAAGTAAACCTCCTGAAATGAAGGTCTAGTGGTTAAGATGCTGGTCTTGTCAATTGGAAGGTTGTTAGTTTGAGAACCAAGACTGCATGATAGGGTGAGCTCCTGCCCTTGCTCCAGGTCCCCCCAATCTAGCAGTTCAAAAGCATGCAAAATGCAAGTAGGTAAATAGGTACCATTTTGGCGGGAGGTTAACAGCTATATGCATGTTGGCATATAGTCAAGCTGGTCACATGACCACAGAAGCATCTTTGAACAATGCTGGCTCCCTCGACTAGGAAAAGGGCTCAAACATGACCAGACAAGAATAAATCTTTACCTTAAGTCACCTGAAGCAATGCAAATGACCATTGAATGGTGTGTGCGTGTGTGTATGTAGGGGGGCACCTTATGGCTTCCATCTAGTGACTGTGTGAATTTTTGCATCCAAATATTAGCCCTAAGTGATGTACACACATCTGTATTGATGTCCTTTCAATTAGCAGGAGTTCATTGTCCTTTAACATGGAAGATGCTATACAAAAATTACAAGCGGAAAATGTTGCAAAATTAAAAAAAGGCCTTTGATTTGACTTCAAATCAAACCCATTTGGGATGTGCTTCTGTCTCCAGGTGCCAAGGAGAGAAATAAATGGGACTCAAATGTTTAAATCCTCTAAAGACATGGAGAATAGTCCTTTTACTTGATGACAGATCCAGCAGTTTATATCAGCCTGACAGCAAAAGGACACTCTAATTCCATTTGTAATAACCGAGGGAATGACACTCAGAACATGTCATGTTCTGGAAACACGTTAATTACAAGGCTTGCTGTGATATGTTCAATTTGATCAGCACCACTAGCCTTTTCATCTCATTTTTCTGTAAGTGTTGTAAGACTCAAAGTACATGGGATGTTAATCACGTGTAGCTTCTCTCCTGATTCAAAGCCACCAGCCAGGTTTCAATTTTCAGCAGGGGATCGATCTAGGGGGAAAAAACAAACAAACTAGTATTACACTGAAAGGATTGGAAGCATTA
Source organism: Protobothrops mucrosquamatus (assembly GCF_001527695.2). Classification (NCBI taxonomy): domain Eukaryota; kingdom Metazoa; phylum Chordata; class Lepidosauria; order Squamata; family Viperidae; genus Protobothrops; species Protobothrops mucrosquamatus. The sequence goes on from NW_015386389.1 coordinate 4,028,971, forward strand.
GGATGACAGTGAAATTTGAGGCAGAAGGAACAGCAATATTTGTGTCTTCTATCTTGAATCAACTTAGAGCTGGCTTTGATTGCATGGATATAAAGGCACTATACCTAAAGAGGCATTCAGATGGACAGACAGACAGACAAAGAGACAGATGTATCTGCCAGGACAGCACTACAGAATAATGTCCTGATAGAGGTGATATAATCAATCAGAATAGAGCTGGAAGGGACCTTGAGGTCTTCTAGTCAAGCCCCCTGCTCAAGCAGGAGATCCTATATGTTAGATCGCGCAGGCAGTAAGACACGAGTCGAGTGACAGTCAGCTCTTGGTTTATTGGCAAGGCATAAAGTAAATCCGGACTGTCTCTCTGGGCCAGGGGAGCCCTCTTTTATGGGATTCCCCTGGCTTGTAATCACACAATTCCATTGGCTGGCAAGACCCTGTTGCTAGTTAGCCAACCAGCAACGGGCATGAAACTGTATGCAGATGGAAAAGGGCAATCACCCTTAATGGGCGATGAATGGTGAAGGGCAATCACCCTTAATGGGCGATCAATGGTGAAAGGCAATCACCCTTAATGGGTGATCAGGATATGCATAGGGGATTAAGGGGGGGGGGAATACAAAGAACACAACACTATACCTTTTGGGCACCAGGGACCAGTTCCATGGAGAAATGTTTTTCCATGGACCGGAGAGTGCGTGGTTTTGTGTGCTGCCTGCTTCTCATGGATGGAGCTTTGCTTGTTTGCGTGGCCTGGTTGCTGGCATGCCGCAGCCCGGTACTGGTCCATAGACTGAGGGTTGGGGACCACTGCCCTATACCATTTCAGACAAGTGGCCATCCAGTCTTTTCTTAAAAACCTCCAGTGATGAAACCACCCACAATGTTTGGAGGCAAGTATTCCACTGGTTAATTGTCCTCACTATTAGGAAGTTTCTCCTTAATTCCAGGTTGCTTCTCTCCTTGATTAGTTTCCATCCATTGTTTCTTGTCTTGCCTTCTGGTGCTTTGGAAAATAAGTTGACCCCCTCCTCCTTGTGCAGCCTCTCAAATACTGGAATACTGCTGTCATGTCACCCCCTAGTCCTTCTTTTCTCTTGAGTAGCCATGCCTAAATCCAGCAATCGTTCTTCCTATGTTTTAGTCTCCAGGCCTTTAATCATCTTAGTTGCTCTTTGTACTTTTTCCAAAGTCTAAGTTAACTAAATGTGGAATTTAGTCTTCATAGAATTGCTAAGATATACCATTTGTTTCCAGATGTATTTTTTTCTACATAGACTGGCAGATTTACCTAAGGAACACCTTAAGGATTCTGCCATCAAACCATGGAATCAAAGATATCACTTGACAGATCTATAGATTAGTGGCAAAACCTGGCTGCCTCATATCTCCAACTCATCTTTTCTCATGGAGCAAGGTGCAGAGATGTGTGCCACAACATTCCCTACGTCAATCTTGTAAGAAAGTTACTTCTCCAGTCCGCTCCTATAGATAGGATTGGAGAGGACCACCATTTTCTCTTTCTTGGACCAGCCTCCTGATCCCCTTGAATATGACCCCACAAATATCATGACCAAATTCTTACTACTCCCATTGCTCTTTGAGATAACAAGCGTTAGCTTCCTGACCTATTCATTCCAATGTGAATGAATGGAAAAGCTGTTTGCCGCCAAAGGCCATGATGAGGGGTTGGGCTGAGGTTCTGGTGTGTCTAGGACAGGGGTGTCAAACTGCCAGCCTGTAGGCCGGACACATCATCTGGAAGCTGTGCCCACCCCATTGCCAGCAATGGCAAAACCATCCCGATACATTGCGCGACATCATGTGACGTTGCGAGTTTGACATGTCTGGTCTAGGACATATTATTTATTTATTTAGAAAATTTGTATAGCTGCCTACTTGCTCACAGAGACTCTATTCTGCCCTCTCATTCTCTCTCACTGGAGCTAACAGACATTTTCCCTTAAAATCAACTCTATCTTATTCAGCCTTCCACTGCACTCTTTCCTTCTATGTTGTACACTCTTCTGACACATAATTGTTCCCTTCCCTTCCCTCCCCACTCCATGTTGAGAACATAGTGACAAGGAAACACATATGGAAGAAATTTACTAAATTGCCAAAAGTGCTTGGGTGCTTTTCATGTCTGATGACTAACTTCCTAAAGATGTGAAGTGAACTTTGGCCAAACTCTAGGCCCAAAAACAAAAATGATTCTTCCAAGCTGAGTTCTTTATATTGGTTCACAACTACAGAAGAAATCACGCCAGACTGAGCATTCTACTATCTGCCTTTCCATATATTACAGGGGTCTTCAAACTTGGCCCTTTTATGACTTGTGGACTTCAACTCCCAGAATTCCTCAGCCAGCATGCCTGGCTGAGGAATTCTGGGAGTTGAAGCCCACAAGTCATAAAAGGGCCAAGTTTGAAGACCCCTGATATATTCCATGAACTATTCAGGAGGCGGTGTCTTCACCCTCTTTCTCTGACATGAAATATCCAGACTGAATTGCCTCTTCCTTCTCTAGAATGAATCCTCTCTCTCATGGGAACCATCTCCTTACTACATTTCATCACTTCAAATGATCCCTACATCCCGCACGAACAAAACCGATGTCTATCCAAAACTTACAATAAATTCATTTTCATTGGGTGGAGGCCTTTTTAAAATAGCACTTTGAAATTTAGATTAAATAACTCTATAAGTCATTACAGATAAATCTATAAAAGTAAATCCACTTGCCATGTAATAAACAGCAATTAATTAGTTAATATCAATTAAATACTAAAAATATTAATTTACATTTAACATCTAAGTACAGTCGTTTGCTATAGCTAGCTTATTAAATGCTAATTAAATTCCTAAACATTCTTACAAGTTTAATGCATTAATAATAGGAACCTAAGTACACACTAACTATATCTGCATGTCTCAGTTCATTACGAGGCACCAAGATTTATCTCTTTTGCTCTAATTAAATATACTAAGCAAACCTCAGTAACTTTTCTCAACACATACCATAACTGTTTTATTAATTTCAAATTAAATGCTTATTTAAATCTGCTAATCTATTGCTGCCCTGGATAGATTTCTAAGGGATTCCTGTCCCTCGCCAGAACAAAGGTGACTATAAACATTCTACACCCAAGATACTATATATTCTCTATCCTTCTTGGTGTTTTTCTCATTTCCCTCCCCTGTTTTTAAATCTCAGATGCATATTCCATAAACACAGCAAGAACTGTCAGCCCCATCCAATGGATTATAAAAGTTAGCTGGTGGGGGCCAGGATAGAAGCTACATTTCATTTGTTTTACTTATATTTAAATAAAATTAATATTGTTCATATAAAGGCAAAGGTTTACCCTATCCAGTTGTGTCCAACTCTAGGGGGTGGTGTTCATCTCTCTTTCTTAGCCAAGGGACCCAGCGTTGTCTGAAGACACTTCCGTGTGTCAGTGTGACTTTATCCTAAGGAACACTGTTACCTTCCCACCAAAGTGGTACCTATTTATCTACTTGCACTTGCATGCTTTCAAACTGCTAGATAGGCAGGAGCTGGGACAGGAATAGGAGGTCACCCTGTCATGTGGTGATTGGATTTTAAATATGGACTGACAACCTTCCAGCTGACAAGCTCAGTGTCTTCAACCACTGAGCCATCTTGCCTCCATTGTTCATACAATGACTCTCATTAAAAAGTGTGCATTCAAAGTCCCCTTGTGCTAAAATTCAGTTAGGTAGCTTCATCAGATAAGTGCCATAATGTGGTTGAAACACTTTCCTCTGCAGTTTTATAATGGATAATCCCCTTTCAGAGGGGGCAGGAAGAATAGTTATAAATGTTTTTTTTTCTGTCCACCACACAATTTTACATAATATTTTTTATCATAACCCCGCTTACCACTGGAATCTGTTTTAAGGCAAGAAAAAAGAAACCACTAAAACCTTGCTTAGATTATTGGCTATTTTTCCTGTTAGTGAGTAACCTCCAGCATGGGCCTTAGTGATAAATGTACTAGGGCAATGATGGCGAACCTTTTAGAGACTGAGTGCTCAAACTGCAACCCAAAACCCACTTATGTATCGTTGGGGGCCGGATGGGCATGGTCCATTGGGTGGGTGTGACCCATTGGGTGTGTGTGGTCAATTGGGTGGGTTTGTCTGCAGTAGTAGCAGCAGACTGGGTGGGACTAAAAAGTTCAATCAATCAATTCCAACTTTGCAAGATCTTTTTTTTCCCGCGAGAAGTTGAAATTGATTGATTGATTGAACCTTTTTTTTTTTTGCAGATGGTGGCGGAGGTCTAAAGTGAAAAGGTTTTACAAAACCCAGCTGAAGGCCTAGGACTGGGGCAACAGCGCGTGTGCCCACAGAGAGGGCTCTGCGTGCCATAGGTTCGCCACCACGGTACTAGGGGATGATAATAGATGGTTTGAAGAGGAGAAAAGAGAATTGCTATTGCTTGCAAAATGTGCTGCTTTTCCTTCTGTCTTCTTCTCTTCGTTCCTAATTGAATTCATTTACTCAGAGTGGAAATGTAGTCACAATATGATTACTAGGAGGTCAACTCTGCCTTCAACTTTTCAACACTGGTGCTCCAGATTCGAACAGCTACCATAAGGCCTTGCTGAATGCAGATGTAGACCTAGGAGAAATTGAGAATCCTAAGTCCCACGTTTTATGATTGTATTTTGTGTCCTCCTTAAGACTTCTTTGGAAACTTAGAACTTCTTTAGAACTTCGGAAACCTTTAGAACTTCTTTAGATCTTTGGGGCTTCTTTAGAACTTCAGATTACATTCATGCCACACTTTCTTCTTTATACCATTTTCATTTGCAACTGAGGGAACTCTTTGGTAAACTAGCACACCAGCGGTTGTTGCCTTGTCCTTTTTACAAATCACCCAATCAAATGTCCAGATTGATTCAAAAAGCGTTCTTATTAACTCCAAGCCTTCAGGATTTTAAGCAGATGACCTCAAAGAAAGCAAAGGCTCTACAATGCTATTTCTTTGTAGTGCCTGCCAAGGTACTTGGAATGTTCCAAGTTTATGTCCTTCTATGATTTCTTGGAAGAGAGAAGAAAATGTACTGTAGGTTGCATAGATCAAAATGATTTAGTACTGTGCAACTTTGCATGTCGTGATGTGGCTGTCATAAAGACGGGAGCCCACTGAGTAGCTAGAAATGTACATTAGCTATTAACCTTCCCCAGCTGATCAACTTTATTCTGCAGCCTTCCCTCAGAACCATTAGAATACCCTGAAGAAATAACTTTCCAATTAAAAAGGATCTCAGTGAACAAAGCCATTTTATCTCTGACTCCTGGTGTTCTTTATTCCAATAATTTAAATTGGAATTGATTTTTCAATTTAGCCGTTGACTTGCTATGGACACACAGCTGAAAAGGCTGAATGGAACCGGGGAGCTGAAATATTTGTCTTTGTGACGCACTTCTCATAAATTCACAGGCTTTGCAGGCGTTTGCTCTCCTAACACCCCCTCCCCTTAATGCATTTTCTTCCTGCGGCCCTGCTGCCTTCAGAAACAACATTTTAGCCCAGCAGGGCAAAACTGGAGAACCACATCCACCATGATCCTGCACTCCATTCTCCAGAGATCCAGTTAATTGTGACATCAAAAGAAAACGAAGTGAATAGATTCAGAAGACCTGAAGTGAGAGCTCTTTTTCGGACACTGAAAAGACCTATAATTTATTATTCTATTTCTTTAGAAGGTGCGGTGGGGATGAAGGGGGGAAAAAAAAGCATTGCGTGGGTCCACCACACATTTTTTTCATGCTGTATCAGCAGGAGGCTGATGTTTCAACATTGTGATTATTTTACTGCATTATTGAATAATCTTTGTGCTAAGCACTCCCAAGATTTACAGAAACTTCCTTCACATTTTTAAGCTTCCACTGGTGAGCTTCTGATATTTAACTTGGCAGGATGGTAAATGTAATAATCAGTTGGTGTAAAAATACACTTGATTAATTTGTAATTGCCCAAGATTTTTCTTTTTCTTTTTAAAAAAGACAAAACACCGTATCTTCCCAAAATCCTTCTGTCTGCAGAATTCGGCTCAAAGAAAACACGTTGGAATCTCAAGGGTGAAAAAATGATAAGGTTATGAAGGTGGTAAAGAATAAACTTGAAAAAATGAATAGAAAAATAGATATAAATGGTTATACTGAAATAGAATTATGCCTTGGAGAATTCATCATTATCTGCGGTAAATTACAGCTTATTCCCATTGAGATATGCTTGTTAAGTTTTTGCTGTAAATAATCGATAAAAATGCACAACAGATACTTTCATAAAAAATGAAATGAAAATGTGGAAATCCTGCTCCCCCCCCCCAATGTTTAACATACATATCTCTATTTCCTCTAGAAATATTTTAGATGAACTGTTCTATTCTCCATTTAATAATAGACTCAAAAATAATTAAATCTACTTGTGGGGAAAAAAATTCCAAATCTTATGGTTTGCAAATGAGACGTGTGTGGCATCTCTTACTTTTTAAGCATCTCTGACTGTTCTAATCAGATTTTTTAAAAGTTGGGAGGAAGGAAACATATCCCAAATTGTATTCTACGACAACTGTGATAGGCAAATGTCTGAAAGAATCCTTTACAATTGCTTCCTTCCTTTCCCACATGTTGCAATTTATTTCTAAAAGATTGGAAGGAACCAGAATGGCATAATTAGCCAATGGCAATTGCCAACAGGCCAAGGTTGAATTTTATCAGGGAATCAGAAGTGGATAAAGTTGCACTGTTCTGCTGACTATTCTGCAAAATGAAGTGATCAGAGCAACCAAAAAAAAAAAGCTGCATTATTGGCGGACATTCTTCTGAGTCCCATCCAGAAGGAGATGCCAGGCTGTACCTGGCAACTTCACTGAAGCTATGAAGTTAGGCCGTCCCATGAGGACCCAAAATTGCCAATAAGCCAGACCAAGGTGTCTGGCAGCCTGGAAAATGGAGGGACAGAAAGTAGCAAAGTTCCCAACCCTACAAGGAGAAACCAATACTCATGGAAAGCAATGGCAGTTAGAGTTGTCCAAATATCTCATTGCTGTAATTGCTTAGCACAATGTCTATGGAGATTCTCAGTCATCCAGGTCATGATTGTCCCTAAGGTGCTTTTTCAGAAGGGAACTGACTTTGTTTTTCCCTTGAAGACATTGCTTGCTTAAATTCCTTGCAGTTATCTGGTTGTTAGCACTCTTTCTGAGACTTGTTGAGGCCACCTGGAGGTTTACCTGTGTCCTCAGGGTCACCTGAATAGCGCAAATGGGTGTGGAACCTTCTTGGAACTGCCATACAGTCCTTTCAGCAGAGAAACTCCATAGACATTGTGCTAAGCAATTACAGCAATGAGATATTTGGACAACTCTAACTGCCATTGCTTTCCATTAGTATTGATTTCTCCTTCTAGGGTTGGGAGCTTTGCTACTTTCTATCCCTCTGTGTTCCAGGCTGCCAGGCAACTTGGCATGGCTTATTGGCAATTTTGGGTCCTCATGGGATGGCCTAACTTCATAGCTTCAGTGAAGTTGCCAGGTAGAGCCTGGCATCTCCTTCTGGATGGGACTCAGAAGAAAGTCCATCAATAATGCAGCTTTTTTTGTTGTTGCTCTGATCACTTCATTTTGCAGAATAGTCAGAAGAACAGTGCAACTTTATCAATGTCTGATTCCCTGATAAAATTCAACCTTGGCCTGTTGGCAATTGCCATTGGCTAATTGTGCCATTCTGGTTCCTTCCAATCTTTTGATTCAACCTTGCTAAAAAGGAATTTAAGCAAGCAATGTCTTCAAGGGGCCTGTTGTGGCTCCGTCCGGTGGGTCCCTCTCATCAGAGGAGGAAGGCTCTGAACATGAAGGAGAGGAGATGGCTAGGCCTCCCTCTCCAGGCCCTTCCCCTCTGGTGCAGCCTTCGGTGCCTTCCGACAGCGAGGAGTTTGGCCAGGAGCCCGGTGTTTCTGGGATTGGCCAGGAGCCCGGTGTTTCTGGGATTGGC
>NW_015386389.1:4037104-4052315 GCF_001527695.2 Protobothrops mucrosquamatus
TGCCAGCGTCGGAAGGATAAGCGTGCGCAGCAGCGGACACGTCGTGCCAGATAGTTCTGCTGAGTCACTGGGCCACACCCCACTGGCTATATAAGCAAGGGGTGTGGCATGTGAAGTTTCGTGACGGACAATTTTTGATGGATATTCGGTTGCAAGCTCTCTGGCAAGTTATTGTGGAGTTATCTTTTTTTGCTGTGTCTTATCAGTAAAGGCTTGGCAGGCAGCTACGCAGTTGCTGCCAAGGAATTCATTTGCCTTTGTGCCGAGCAGTTTTTCAGGCCTCGGCTGCCTGGTTGGGGGGTGTGGGTCGGACGGGGGACAGAACAGGGCCTCAACAATTCTAAGAAAGAATGCTAACAATTGGATGACTGCAAGGAATATAAATCTTTTCATCCTCCACCATTCAATCAGAACGGAAGAAGCTTCTTAGATGAGAAGTGAAATGTCTTCAAGGAAAAAAACAAAGTCCAGTTGGCTTTTGAAAAAAACACCTTTGGGCTGCTTAGCACAATGTTTCTGCTTATTGGACAATGTGGAGACCCTTGTGCTGTCCTTTCTTGTTCCTGCATGCCACGATTTCAAAGAAATCAAGGGTGACTATTTTTTTCCCCCCAACAAATTATTTTTCAAAGCACTGAAGATATTCAGCTGCCATTTGGTGGTTTTGTGTCCTCTAGAGAATCTGCGATTTTTCATACATTCTGCCAATAAAAGGACAAAAATTAAAAGGCAGCTGTAGGCATTTTGGGGCTTCACCGTTATCACTACAGACAGATCCTTGTTCTGAATCAAAATTCAAAGTGGTTCGGATCAAATTGGTTTGCCCTAAATTCTCAAATTATAAACTCAAATAAATTCCTGTCCTCTTGGCATCTCAAATTTCCAATTCAAATCAAATCAGAGAGGATTTGCACTGGCCTGTTGACTGAATTACAAGAAATGTAATTTGCTGAAACGTATCAACGGGAAAAAAAAATAATAACAGGTGGTGCTTTCATGTCTATGTGTGTGAAAAATTGTTTTGCTGGAGGAAAAAAATATATCACCCAAACAATTCTGCAGGTAATTCTTTAGGGGAAAAGGGGGAAATAATTTACCCTTTTTCAGTTAAGATAAAAGAAAACATTTTAAAATAGAAAGAGATATGGAATCAAACAGCTTTATGGGTTCCTGCCTACTGATTTTTCAAAGGACTGAGTAAGTTTACACAGGTTACATCCACAGAGTGGAGATACTTTTTAAACATTCATAACAATTGTTTGCTTTTTTTTTTTATTTAAAAGGCCACCTGACTCCATATAAACAACAGAAATGAAAAGAATAAAGGAAAATGCGCCTATCAAAAGAAAACAATATCAACTACCATATAATTCTCCAAGGAAGCACTAACTGAGCACCCTCTGAAAGTTCTATATACCATGGTAGATTATTGGAAAGCCAAGAGCTAAAGAGAAGTAGAGAAGTTCAAGATGCAACTCAACTGTTGCAAATGACCTCTGGACAGAGACAATCCATGGTCCACAAATGCATATGGCAACATATTCAGAGAAAGAGTAGCATTTCAAAAGAAATCTCAGAATCACCTAAAGCAGGGGTGTCAAACTCAATTTCATTGAGGGCCGCATCAGCATTGCAGTTGCCCTCGGGGGGCTGAGTGGGTGTGGCCAGGTGGGTGCGGCCTACTGGGTGGGCATGGATGGAGTGGGTGTGGCCTACTGGGTGGGCATGGCTAGCTCTACATCGTTTGCGTCAAGGGGGCCTGGGCAGGAGTGGGACAGATCTGAGGGTCTCTGGCAGAAGGGGGTGGGACTGGGGTAAGCGCCAAGGCAGGGTCCATTTCTTCATTCCTCACAAAGGTGACACCTCCCCAGCATGCACCCAGGGGGCGGGGCCGACGCAGCAGGGGCTGGTTCCTCGCTGTTTCTAGACGGCCTTGTGGAGCTAAGACTGAATGTGTTTCACCATAGATGGCCACCACAAAATTGTACATTGGCTCTCGGCCGGCCTGGGCCAAGGCCGCAGCAGTGGAGGCTGTTCCCTCACTGTTTCCAGAATGGCTTTGTGGGCCACAAGAAACCATTTCACGGGCCGCATCCGGCCCCCAGGCCTTGTGTTTGACATGTCTGACCTAAAGGGAAATAAAGTTTTGGATTCTTGAAAGGAACCAAAAAGGTCTACAACTTGTTAAGGATGTTGTGACATTAAGACTTTTGGATAATCTAAAAAGTCAGGTTACAATGAAAGTATATCCCGGAAAGAATTCATGGCACTTCATGGTCCATGACTTCATGGACCACCTGTCTTCTATTACTTTTGCCCATCCTACCAGCTCTAGTAAGTGAGCCTGCGTCAGGCCCTTTTATTAAGTAATGTAGTCTGATGGAACCCATTAGTATGACTTCTCTGTCATGGTGCCTGTTTCTTTGGAACAGCTTCTTCACCACACTCTCATCCACCGTCCCCTTGACATTTGACCTTTTTGGTCTTTTTCAAGGCTCTGAAGACTTGGCTGAAGATCATGGGCATCGGGCCAGAGCATTCAGTGGCTCTGTCTCTAGAAAGGAAAGGTGTACAAATTGCTTAATGTCCTGTATTGCTCACCTGTTTTGTTTTATTTTGATATGCACAGCTTTTAGGATAGTATTTAATATTTTTGCATGCCGTAGTGTACAGAGTGAGTGTGAGCTGGGTGATCACTGAAAAGGAAACTTAGAGAGGCCTAGGAAATTTCCTTGAGGGACGGGAGGAAAATTACCACCAGGGCGATGATTAAATAAGCATCACTTCTCAGACAAGACCCTCCCTCATTCACATGAAGATAAATTGAGGGGTGGGAAAGCACATTCACACTTGCAAGATTCTGTACTGTAGCCGTAACAACAACAACAACAACTGCAGCAGCAACAACAACAACAACAAAGAAGTCCTGACCTACACAGCATTGGTTTCTTAGTCTGACCAGCCTTGTTCAGCTGACAGGCAGGAAGTATTTTGTCTTAGCTCTTTTAATTCCAGATGGTACTTTAATAAATAAATAAATAAATAAATAAATACCCAGGAAGAATCCACTTCAACTAACACACTTTATTTGTTTGTTTGTTTGCATTTATTATAGCCGCTCACCCCAGCAGACTGCAGTGTTCGGGAGACAAAATCTTGTTTAGGTTGGGTTTGTGCCTCTGTAATACCATTCCTTGTGTGTCCAAATTCCTTGTGTGTCCAACCACACTTGGCCAATAAAGAATTCTATTCTATTCTATTCAACCACAATGGCTAGTCTGAATTTTGTTTCGTTCAAAAAGTGGTGAAGACTGGTCCCTGTAAGGGTAGGAGGAAAAATAATACCCCAAAGTGAGTTTCAATGATAAACATAGAACAGAAATTCAGGGAAAAATCACTGAGTCTGGCTCCCTTTGACTCTTAACATCTATTTGCTTTGCTTTGTCAAAACATATGAAAAATCATTAAAGTGTTTTAATAAATGTCTGGTTTTCCTACTCATTCATCTTATAAATATTAATTAGCCATGGATCAGGCAATTAAAGTTTAATCAATTTGCACTAATTAGCACCACATACTTGCATAAAAAGATAAAGCCAGCTCCTGCATCTGGCTGTTATTTGCAGTTTTTGTCAAGTGCTGATGAGTTTAATCTTGAAGAGAAGATTAAGAAGAAAAGAGGAGAATAAGTCAAGAAAGTAGTGTTAGTTTTATTAAAGCTTCAATCAAGCTGGCTCTTCTGAGCTGCAGAGGAACAATGCAAGGCAACCTTTTCATACCGTGCTGATTTTCAAATCCAAATCCAAATCCAAATTATTACTGTCCGTTGATCCAGAGCTTCCTGATACAATAAAAAAAATGTCACTGGCCCGTTCAGAACATCTAATAGCCTTTATATATGTGAGATGGTTTCATGACAATCTCTTCTTGTCAGCGGGCTTTCTTTCATACCCACTGATTTCTCCTCCTGAATAGATCAAACAGAAAGAAGAATATTTTGGGAGGTGAAATCAACAACTTCATAGGGTTTGAATGGTGTTTTTTTTTTTAAGTGCTTTGAGACTGATTTCGGTCCTTGAAATTCCAACCCTGTAAGGCAAGTCTTTGCCAAAATATTGAAAACAGACAAAAGAAACGGTGTGTTCCTACCAGATCTTGAGCCCTAAACCAAGACCTTTGGAAAATTACGTGGAAGGTGGTATGATAAGACTTGTGGCATGCCATTTCTGACTTTACACACCTTGGGCTGTAAATCTTTCACCTGTCAATGAAGTCAGGTAGAGAAAAGGGGAAAACACAAGCCTGTGAGCCGGCAATGTTACATTCGGCAGACAGCTCTCTTAGGATCAATACTGTATTTTCAGATGATATATTGTCAGGTGGAAAAATTCAGACTAGAGAAATAAATTAGAGAAATGCAAGGTTTGTTTGGAGGCTGCAGCTTCACAGGAAAGCCTTTTGATCTGGCAGAGGGAGGTTCTTAATAAGGAAGCCGGTTCTTAATCCTGAAATGAATAGACTCAAGTAGAAACTGGAGTTGATGAAGGATGGTCTTAACCTAAAAGGTATCAGATTAAAGGAAAGTTCTAAAAAAAGATCCTCTCATTTTAGGTGGGTGATGATAAATTCAGCAGATACATTTTTCTTTCCCTGAAACCCATCTTTAAAGATGGAGCTGAAAAGCTGAAAAAATTAAAAGCTTTCGAAGGAACATATTCGCAGTAAATCCCACTAAGAATATAAAAGGAATATAGGAATGAAATAGAATCAGAATAGAACTAGGAGGAACTTTGGAGGTCCTTGAATCCAACCCCCTGCTCAAGCAGGGGATCCTGCTTGATAAGATAGGTGCCTGTCCAGTCTTTTCTTAAATACCTCCAGTGATGAAGCATGTACAATTTCTGAAGGCAAGCTCTTCCACTGGTTAATTGTCCTCACTGTTAGAAAGTCTTTAATTCCAGGTTGCTCCTCTCCTTGATTAATTTCCATCCATTGTTTCTTATCTTCCTTCTGGTGCTTTGGAAAATAAGTTGACCCCCCTCTTCTTTGTGGCAGTCCCTCTCAAACACTGGAATACTGCTATCATGTCACCCCTGGTCCTTCTTTTCTCTAGACTGTCTATAGCCAATTCCTGCAACTGTTCTTCATAGGTTTTTGTCTCCAGGCCTTTGATCATCTTAGTTGTTCTTCTTTGCACTTTTTCCAAAGTCTCAACATCCTGGTTGTTGTTTGAGTTCTTCTTCTTTTTCATCTCTGCTTACCTCATTGTTTAATTTGCTTTCTTGGGATTTGTGATTGGTTTTGGGTTCTAGAGTTTCTACAGATTGGTCTCCCTCCCCCTCAGTTTTAATTTAAAGCCCTCCTGATGAGTTGGGCCGGTCTTTTTCCAAGTATATTTTTGCCTGTTTTCGTGAAGTGTAGCCCATCCCTTGCCAATAGTCCTTCGTGTAGGAAGTGCAGTCCATGATCCAGGAAACCAAAGTTTTCTTGGCGACACCAACCCTTTAGCCAATGGTTTATTAAATAAGTTACACCTTGTTTACAAGGAAGACATGCGTCACTGAAATGGATTGACTTTATGCAGAGTGGTTCTTACGGTTGTGCAAACATCATTTTCCCAATTAGCAACACCTTTTTCTTCATTGCTTCCACATACCAAAATGCTACAATGTGAGGCTTAGGCAGAAGGGGAATTAAATGTTAAACGCTATCACAGTTTTCAATTGTTCTCGGTGTCTGCATTAACATCCATTAAATTTGTTGGGAGAATGAGAAAGGCCAATAGGCAGGGAGTCCAGTTCCCAAGCAATTCAAACAGGGAGGGAGGACTTTGCTAGTTCTGTCAGATGCACTGATGGAATCTTCCCAGCAGTGTCTGATATTAGCTGAAGTTTGCCAGGCAGCAGGAAAACTCATAAAAAAGTGTGATAATATAAATTGGCTGGACTGGGAGTGAACAAAAATCCCTCACATTAATGACAGCTTATTTTACAGATGTTGCTCAGCTGGTAGAAAACAGATTTACACTCAGCAACTCCTTACAGCACAAATGTTAGGGTGGAATCATGCCATATTAGCATCTTTGGCTTCTATTCTAATATTAATTGACTGCTTTCAATAACAGTTCTTTTTTTTGCCCAGCAAAAAAGTGACTTCTGGGCTGGAAGAGATTCCTTTATACGTATGAATGAATCAGAAAATCAGAAAAAAAATCACCTCCATGAAATGGAGGATCATTGGATAACTATTTACCTTGCTTTTCAACCCTTCCTTCAACAATTATTTTCTAAGACACATCAGGCTGATAAAGAATGACTGGCCCAATGACATTGATGGATGGACTTGTAACTGGATTACCCAACTCCAAATCCAACCAATTCTCCATATCAACACTAGATGGCAGCCAAGAGATACAGAAAGTGTTCTCAAACTCTTTGCTGTCATCTAGTGGCCATCTGAATTTTTGTAGCTCTGAACTTTCTGCTTTCACTGACCAGATTCTTATCAGGCCCATTATAATATAGACAATGTTTTAATGCCAATGTAATGTTCCGGTAGATACCATGTTTTCCCCAAAGTAAGGCCTACACCAACAAGAAGCCCTAGCTTGATTTTGGGGGGTGGGCCTAATACAAGCCCTATCCCAAAAATAAGCTCTAGTTTTGGGGCGAGGCACACACCTAAAAATAAAGCTAGGGCAAGGGTGGGGGTGCGGGGCTGCCTCACGTGCCCTGCATCCACTTACCTTGCAGCCAGGCCTCTCCTTGCTGGCCCACTTCTTCTGAGGCCTCTTCTGCAGCCAGGTTTGCATTTCTCAGTCACAGGGCTTTCTGGAAGGCCTGTACAGCCAAGAATCAAGCTATGGATTCAATCCGTAGCTCGGTTCTGCAAGACCTCAGCAGCCGAGCACCAAGCTATGGATTGAATCCATAGCTCGGTATTCGGCTGCTTAGGCCTTCTGGAAAGGCCTGACTGCAAAATACAGGCCCAAATGCAGCTGCAGAACTTCAGCCCCAGAAGAAGTGGACCGGCTGGGTGGGGCTGTCGGTGATGGAGGTGAGGTAAGACCTATCCCGAAAATAAGACTCGGTCTTATTTTCGGGGAAACATGGTAATAGCCATTTATAGAAATTGTGCTTCCATCTAAATGCTGTACAACAAAACTAGTCTCGCCAAGTCAAAGCAGTCAATATAGATACAATTCATGCTCTCCTCTCCATACTGTTAAAAAGATAAAAATGTCAGACCATCCAAGTGACATATAGAGTTAGACCCGTGCTTCCTCCTGCTGCCCTTTGCCCTCCTACACCCTGCATATCCAGTTCCTCATTAGCTACATTATTAACGTGTATCAGAGAGCGCTACCTAATCCAATCAGCTAAGAAGACTTCCTTGTTTGTATGGGCTTTCTTTGCATATATTGTAGAAAACATTTCAAATTTTAAGCATTAGGCTTCTATAAAACCTTTGGGAGGGAGGAGGGGATAAAAGTCATTTTTGGTGCAGACAGGCAAGGGATCAACATAATTGCAAGTCCAGTGGGAGTAAGTTGATTATATTGTTTTCCTTACTGTACACTCTTCCCTTCCTATGGCACCTTTGATCGACCCCTTTGGCCCTCGCTTCAATTAAAATGAAGCTTAGCTATGCAAAAGGTTTTTCTAGCAATGTGGGGGCAACTTGATATCTGGGTCCACACACTGCACTAGGGCCATGTTAACTGTGGCTCATTGGCTTAATCACAATTGGATTATGCCATGTTATGCCTTACAGGTAAAGGTAAAAGAATCCCTACGGATTTTACTCTGCTAGTCATTGTTGACTATAGGAGACAGTGTTCATGTCCGTTTCCAGGGCCATTGAACCTGGGTTTAAAAATTTCAGTGCTTGAGTGCAGTGCAACACATGTCCACTGATTCAAGAAGAGGGAGAAGAATTCAGCGTTACCATTTGCAGAACAATGGAAGATAAAGTTATACTGGGCATTACACGCCAAATGCTTAATTCATTATTTCATTCTTTGTCCATTTCAGAAGGGAATGGAATAAAAATTACAGTGGGTGGCAACACTTAGTAAACCTTCATTGAGCCATAAAAGTTAAGTATCAGTATTTCAAGGGAAGACCAGTCACACTGACACGGAAGGACTTAGATTAGTCTAAGAAGGTGACAAAGACAGTAACAAAACCAGGAAAACTACATGGATGTTTCTAAAAAGTTCTGAAGAAATGAATTTAGCTTAAGTGACCCTGTGTATTATATATAACAAGGAACTGAACTGCATTTGAGTTGTGGTTTTAAGGTAGCAAGGGTGACCATTGCAACTGATATCTGTTTGATCTTTTATTCTTTGGGTTGATTCATTTTTTTGCTTTCTTCAGTACTCAACTGGAGCTCCATTTATTTGGTTTCAGAACCCCAAATATTTGAACAAACAATTCTAGTATCTGCAAATGGTCTCGATCTAAGAATAAACCTAAGCACAGTGGTAAATTGAGCAGATATTTTTTGTAGGGTAAAATTCTATGCATTAGAAGAGGTTAAGTCAGGGGTGTCAAACTGCCAGCCTGCAGGCCGGATGCGTCATGCCGAAACCGCACCCACCCTATTGCCAGTAATGGAAAAAAAGTTGCGCTACCTCGCAACACGTCATGTGACATTGCGAGTTTGACATTTCTGGTTTAAGTGGAAGTGAAGAATGACCTTATTTCTAGAGGATCCCTGAAAACTTTCTCTTTCTTTCTTTCTTTCTTTCTTTCTTTCTTTCTTTCTTTCTTTCTTTCTTTCTTTCTTTCTTTCTTTCTTTCTTTCCTTCCTTCCTTCCTCCCTCCCTCCCTCCCTCCCTCCAACACAGAGTTTTATTAAGGAACACTATAAATACTGTATGGTTGAACTCTCTCAGTACAATAAGCAGATACATAAAACTGCCCTTGCTGGATACATCCAGTAGTAGAGAAGAGAAATCTTGCTCTACTGCTATCATCCATGTTTATCAAACACTCCCAATAATGCTAATCTTTAAACAACCCCAGGAATCAACTGATTATTACTAGGACAAACAAATTCATTGCCTCCAGTTAGATAACAGAAGCCAAGAAAACACCAATTCCCTGCAAATGTAGTCTTAGACAATAGTAGATAAATGTACTATTGTGCCAGGATCTTTTTTCAGAGTGTCTTCGATTAACTTTAATTGTTTAAATTTCAAGAAACATTCGAAACTCCATAAGGAGACATTGCACTAAAGACTGCAAGATAAGCTTATCCAGTTTGTGATTCAGGAAGTCAATTGTCAACTATGAAGGGTGATAGATTACAGCAGTTACAGCATTTATTATTTTTAATAAGAAATTATTTTTTAATCCATTGTATTTTCTATTTTGTGTGCAACATATTGTACATCTTTGAACTATGCATCTATTTGAGCACACAAAACTTTTGCCTAGTTTTATATCCAAATGACTCTGTTGAACTTTATTATTTTGGTTCTTAATTTCTGCAGAATGACTATGTGATCATCCTTTAAAACAAAGTCCTTATAAAAACATAATTAAGTTCCAGTAAGTTCTTAAATCATCTGGCAAATTCTCTTTTCCTTACTTTCAAAAGCTGTATGGAAATAATATCTTAACATTCTCAAAGTTTCTCCATTTATTCTCTAAATATACAACAACATTTGTTCAACATCTTCAACATCAAATCCTTCCCATGTGTTAGAAATATAATTAATATCATTTTTATTGACCACATATTAAAAATGTTTTGGCTGAAGAATATGCCATTACTAATCCTTCCATAGTCTGTGCGTAACTTGCAGCTGATATTTGTACAAGATTAACAACTATCTTTGAATCTTAATAGGTACAATATTTATTGGCTTTCTAAAAATGTCATCTTCTGGATGATATGTTACTACTTTTTCTATCGTTTCATAAATAAACTGATTAAATCTTGTACAACTGAAAGTAATCCTGTAGCTAACATTTCTATATCACACCATATGAGAATAATTCAGCTATATAGTTCTTATTTTTAGAATGATATGCTGCTGGTAAATTAACTTGAAGCCTGTAACATTAACATCAATCTAAAGATTAAATGGTCACCTTTACAATATCTTCATTCAGCATTTGTTTGTTTCTTTTAATAGTTGCCTTTATTTTTCTTCTTGATCAATACATCATTAAGATAACACCAATTTCTTCAATATGCTCAAAGGTGTGTTGGATCATTCTCTAACAAACTCTGTGAACAGATGAATTATTACCAAATGGCAATAATTTAAAATAGTTTGCAAAGCATTTCAATAACTTCATCTATAAAAAGTACATGAAAATGATCTCTTAATGGAGTCATCTTCCCATTTCTTGGATCAATATAAACCCTGATATGTTACTTTCTGGATTAATTTCTGTTGTTGGTTCCACAACTTTAACAGCTCCTTTCATTTGAGTTCTGTTCTTTGGGCTCTCAGTGAAAAAGGGAACTTTCTAAAAGCATAAATTACTGGAAGATAAAGAATTCAGATTTTGAAATGTGTTCTTAAAATTGCCAAAGCTATTAATACTCCCTTTTACTAAATTTACATATTGTTCCAAGTTCAGTTACCTTCATTAAAATCTACAATAGCTTTTGCATCAAAACCCAACTTTTGAAATTCCACAGTGAAATTTATATCATCCCCCCAAAAAAAGTTCACATGTGCATAATACCCTTAAATTCTGCCCAAAATAAGCAAACATTCTAAAATATTATTATGATAATTATTGTAAAGGATTAACTTACAATTTATTGTAAGTATTGCTGAATAACACACATTACATCTTATAACTGTCTCCCATAAAGTGACATGATCTAAAAGAAGTTCTAATCTATGAACTTGACTCGTGATATGTTGTAGATCATGATCTCAGAACAGAGAACAGAGAACAGAACAAAATACTGTAGAATAAAATAGAATAGAATAGAATAACAGAGTTGAAAGGGACTTTGGAGGTCTTCTAGTCCAACCTCCATTTCACAGAAGTGACTGTTCAGTCTCTTCTTAAAACCGTCCAGTTATGAAGCACCCACAACTATTGAAGGCAAGCCATTCCACTGTTTAATTGTTCTCACTGTTAGGAAGTTTCTCCTTAATTCCAGGTTGCTTCTCTATTTGATCATTTTCCAACCATTGCTTTTTGTCTTCCCTTCTGATTCTTTGAGAATGGATTGACCCCTATCTTCTTTGTGGCAGCCCCTCAAATAAAGCTTTCCCCCCCCCAAAAAAAAAGCTTTTTCCAAGGCTTTCCAATAATCCTGAATGCACAGTACACCAGAATCTCTCTAGATCCTAATCTATTGATCAATGTTGCTGCCATTGTTTTGGTCCTAGATTCATATCACTCCAGTAAAATATTTCATATCAGAATGACCTTGGAGAACATTGGCAGCAATCAGAGAAAAGTGGGTGTGTCTACAGCAGCCAAAACCAGCTAGATCTCAGCAACACAACGTATTTCACGCAAGGCTTGTTTTGGGAGGAGGTAGAAAAGATTGGATCAGGAAAAGCTGAAGTCAGCTGGTGTTGGCTACATTCTGGAGATGATGCAACTGAGTTTTTAAGAATGATTCACAGACTAGGATTAGGGGAGATGTGGGCATATGAGCTAAGCTTCCATGAATCAAACCCACTTCACTTCCATTTTTATTAAGTTGAAAAGGCCCCATAAGCAATATGTAATAGATGATCACGCAAGTAACTAAATTCATTATTTCTTAGAAAGTTGTTTCTAAATATTTCTTCTTCTCCTCCCTTGATTCCTTGGGCCTCTTTGCTGATGCTTACTTTGCATCAAATATCTGAAGCTGAAAATTATATGTGAAATACTGGGAGAAATCCAGATATAAGTTTCATGATCCCCATTGCAGAAATCTCCATAATTATACAGATTATAGAGATTGCATAGTCATACTAATTCTCTACTAAAACTGATGCAATTAAAAGATAGCAGTGCTTCTAAATTAAAACTTCAAATTTGCATTTGAAAGATAATGATAAGATAAATCAATAGAACTTGGTGAACTGAAAATGTGGCATTTTGGGAAAGGAAGGAAGGAAGGAAGGAAAGAAGGAAGGAAGGAAGGAAGGAAGGAAGGAAGGAAGGAAGGAAGGAAGGAAGGTTGATTTAAAGGCAGCAGAATCCAAATGAGCAAAGTCTTTTATATCTGCTGTAAAATTCAGATGATAAACTTTTTAACGTCCTTCCTCACAAGCTACATGCAATCCGTACATTTAACATCTATAGGGCATCAGTTTGCTGCGTCTGTTGTCCACAGTTCTTCGTACCCATTTTCACTGAATGTCTGCAAAGGAAGCTACTGAACATTTATAATTTTCCCATTAGAATTCTCTTGAATCTCTTGATATGTGGGTGTGACTTGGGAAGCAGAAAGAATTCTTTTTTGGAAGAGATCTGGATTGTTTGGTTCCTGCTTCCAAAAACTAAACTTTGATGGATGAGCTAACTTCTGCAAGGTCAACATCCAAAGCATATCTAGTGACCCCAAGGTGAAAAGGAGGGAGCATCCTCTCTATCAGTTTTGTTCTCTGTGGACTGTCATTAATTCCAAGGCCTATCCTGGCATCAGAACAGAGACTGTCATTAATTCCAAGGCCTATCCTGGCATCAGAACAGAACAAAACAGAATAACAGAATCGGAAGGGACCTTGGTAGTCTTCTAGCCCAAGTCCCTGCAAAAGCAGGAGGCCCTGTAACATACTGGACAAATTGCTGTCCAATCTCTTCTTAAAAACCTCCAATGATGGAGCACCCACAACTTTTGAAGGCAAGCCATTCCACCGGTCAATTGTTCTCACTGTCAAGAAATTTCTCCTTGGTTCTACATTGCTTCTCTCCTTGATTTGTTTCTATCCATTGCTTCTTGTTCTGCCTTCTGGTACTTTGGAAAATAGGTTGACCCCCTCCTCTTTGTGGCAGCCCCCTTAAATATTGGAAGGTTCAAAGGTGTGGAAAGAGGTGCTTAGAGGGACTCAGAGGAGCACTGAAACGCTCAGAAGTTGCTGAAGTCCAAATCTCTCTTTGTTGCAAATCCAGAACTGACTTGCACGCAGAAACCTTGTGCTCTGATGAGTGTAGTAACATTGTTCCTCTATTGTCTTTTCAAAAAAGGGTGGGTGGGTAGGTGTTTGGGGGCTATGGGGTGGAACAGACCGAAACTGAATATATACAGTAAGCTTCCATATGGAGTAGAAACCATTCATGAACCAGTCATGCGATTGGAGCCGACTTAGCTGACAATGTTTAGCTGCTATTGTTTCAAGGGGCAAAGCATTCACAAAACGCTTTGTAAATCAAAACCTCCTTTGCATTATGGTCTATTAAAACCACCTGGAACCGTACAAAGATGGTTCACACAAAGACATTTCCCCCCCTAGCTTTCTCTAATTTCCATTTCTTCTTCCTCAGCTCCCCTTGCTGTGCGACTTGCTGAAATGCTGTGGCTGTTTCTTCTTTTCATGGCAAGGACTCCTGGGTCAGGCGCCAAGCTAAATGTTTATTTTTCTAACTGTTTTATAGTGGAGTTTGGTGAAAAGACTTGGCATGGTGCAGCCGTGGTTTAATTTTAAGCCTGACAGCAGAGTTGGCCTCCGTGTGTGAGTGTGTGTAATTTAGTTGCTGCGCTACTGAAGTCTATGGAAGATTAATGAATGGTAAGTTTCTGTGGCACATTTGAAGAGATGCAGGATAATGCAAAACCAGCTACCATCTGTTCATGCTGTCTCTTACAGCTCTTTTAAAGAATACCATTATCAGCAGGAGATAAAGGAGCACAATGGCTTTAAATATTCATATTTTACAGTTGGCCAGGAGGATGTCTTCTCATACCGAACAGGTCCACGGATACTGTTTTGCATTGAGAGAATGCTTTCTGTGTCAGCACTTCACACCCCGAAGCGCCCTTGGGGGGGTGTTGCTGGAATAATAATTACAATGTTCTTAGACTACGGAACCCAAAGGGCTAGGATTTTGCTAGAAAAAGGAAGACCCAACTAGAGTTTGCGCTACCTGATTCTTGTTGGTGATCTGCAGGAGTAGTTGCCCAGCAATTCTTGCTCCTGTTTAAAAACAAGGGGCGGGGGAGACTGATGTCATGGTGACTTAACTCTTCTCAGGATTAATCTACTCTCCAATATTAGCTATGCTGGCCAAGCAACTTGTTTTTCCTTCTGACTTTTTGTCACCTCCACTGACCAATTTCCTCATGTTTTTAAGTCACTGCGGGCCAAAGTTCATTCTCCACCTGCATGTAGGGAGAAAAAAAGAGTTTTATGGAAATCACCCTGATGCTTCTCAAATCAAATGTTATCTCTTTGTTCTCACCTATTCCAAAGGACGCTTGAGGACTATACAGCCTTATTATCCCCCTGGAAGTGATCAATTCCAGCTAATTAAGAACTTTATTGCAAAGCCTGGAGTCATAGGAAGCTATCTTCTATGGGTGATTTTCAACTTGCATATCAAGAAGCTCCGAGAAGTGAACCAGCCTGTTTGCTAAGTGATGGGAGAATTTATTTCCCAGAACAATTTCACTGATAACCTAAGGCTGAGTGGTATTTTGCTGACTGTTAGTGACATAAAGCCTTACGTTTTTATCACACATTCACACAACCTAAATGTAACCTTGAGAAGAAAGCCTCCTTATTTCATTTCCCTCCCTACTAGTTAATGACTAGGAATATCAGACTTTGAGAAAATGTTCAATTCCCTGCATATAGCTTGTTTTAGTTGATGCCATTTATCGTCCTAGTTGGCTATCACTACTCCATGTAGATTGCCAGGATCAAAAACCTTCTCTACTTAAGTGAAAAATCACCTTTACTCTCCTATTCAAAGTGCAGATCAGACATTCTTAAATTAGCTGAGCATTCCATATATGCTGGGGATTCACACTTCTGACTCCTTAGTAGAACTTTACAACACAGACCCCTCCACCTCTTCCTCCTCCTCCTCCTCCTTCTTCAGATTCACACTTCTGACTCCTTAGTAGAACTTTACAGCACAGACCCCTCCTCCTTGTCCTCCTCCTCCTCCTCCTCCTCCTCCTCGTCCTCCTCCTCGTCCTCCTCGTCCTCCTCGTCCTCCTCGTCCTCGTCCTCGTCCTCGTCCTCGTCGTCCTCGTCCTCCTCCTCGTCCTCCTCCTCGTCCTC
>NW_015386389.1:4052415-4061843 GCF_001527695.2 Protobothrops mucrosquamatus
TCTTCTTCTTCTTCTTCTTCTTCTTCTTCTTCTTCTTCTTCTTCTTCTTCTTCGCTTCCTCTGCCTCCTCCACCTAACATTAAGAAAAGGGAGCAAGTCCTTTTGCTGTTCAAAAAAAACCCCCACCTCCATTCCATTTCTAAGTTTGCTTTGGACTGAAATGGATCTTCTTCAGGGATACTACATCAAGAATTCACAGTCTTTCTAGAGCAGGGGTGTCAAACTGCTGGCCCGCAGGCCAGATGCATCATAGTGAAACCGTGCCCACCCCATTGCCAGCAATGGCAAAAAAGTTGCGAGTTTGACACACCTGTTCTAGAGTCTCAACATCTTTTTTTTTTAAAAAAAAATAAGACACACTGATTCCAGTGCCTGGTCCTTTTCAGAGAGGGATTTAAAAAGTTGGCAAGATGTTCACCAGTCTCCTCTCATTTATATGTAGAAGAGAAGTATCTACATCAGAGAAACTTGGAAGAGCCTACTTTTCATGGTAGAAAACCTCTATGAATGGAAGTGATTCTTCCTTGCATAAATGCGCCTTTTATGGTCAAGGATGAGGAGATGAGGGCTGAACGATAGGACAGCAGAGTTTCTCCTGCATCTGTTTCCGAAATTTACTTAGTTATTTCCACCTCCTCCATTTACTTCCACCTGTCTCTATTCTATTATCACAGTCAGCAAATGTAGGACAGCCTCCTCCTTTGAGATAATTGTTTGGCTTGGGACAATAATACAATTCTTTGGGGTATATACAGTACTGTAAACGAAAAATCAATTCCAGGGCTTCAGACTGCATAGAAAACCCCCCACACCAAATTTACATATCAGAAATAAGTTACTTGAAATGCAAGATCCTTAATTTTTCTAATTCTTTCATCAGAGCATATTATTATACTTAAGCAGAAAATTATATCAAAAATTAATACAGTGTGTGCAAAAATCTCTAATCATATATTATTCTTGATGAATGGTAAAATATTCGTATTCCATTAGCAATTCTATTCGGGGTTTTTTTTTCCTTTGGGGACGATTAGAAGCAATTAAGGAGATTCCTCTCAAGTTGCAAAAATTAGACTTTTATTGTGTTTATCTTAAACTGTGTAATTGTCTTTGTAATTTAGAGGCTTGCATACAATGCGGATGGCTTCTTTTCCACAGCTTTCATATACTCATAAACTCAGATTAGTATGTTAAATCTCCACTTCGATATTTTCATCTATTATGCATTTGCAACCATTATTTCTCCATGATTTTGGAAGAAATGCCGAATTATTGACCTTGGGGAATTCTCCCACTTTACAAAAATCATGTTTCCAAAATTCTGGCATTGCCCTTCTAAGACACATTTAAAAAGCAAGTTATGACTGTCAAATCACAGCTCCCCTGTTAAAATATGTTGGGCTCAGATAAGTCACAGGCAAATCAATCGTCATGGCTTGATTAGAATAGAATAGAATAGAATAGAATAGAATAGAATAGAATAGAATAGAATAGAATAGAATAGAATATGAAATGAAATGGAATAGAATAGAATAGAATAGAATAGAATAGAATAGAATAGAATAGAATAGAATAGAATAGAATAGAATAGGAAACGGAATGGAATAGAATAGAATAGAATAGAATAGAATAGAATGGAATGGAATGGAATGGAATGGAATGGAATGGAATGGAATAGAACAGAATAGAATAGAATAGAATATGGAATAGAATAGAATAGAATAGAATAGAATATGGAATAGAATAGAATAGAATAGAATAGAATAGAATCAGAGCAGAATAGAATAATGGGCATAACATATTTGCAAACAGAGTTTGATACCAAACAGTTGCAAATGGGTGATGCAGAAGGAGATTCACATGGGGAAACTATAGGGGTGGGACTAGGGGAGGTGAGTGAAATATTTCTTAACACTTTCCTTCTTCACTATATGTTTATTCTCACCAGTTGCTCTGATCTTCTGTTTAATTCAAGTGTTTTGTTCTGCTGCCATCCCAGAGCAGTTTTAACCTACATGTGGTTTAAAATGTTGTAGATTTTTTTCAAAGGAAATATAAGTTCAGTCTTAGTCCCTTTTTAGTGGTTTCTCAGGGTTTGTTTACTGCCTTGCAGCTCATAAGAGACAACCAGGGTTTAGGCATTACTAAGAACTAATAAGAATATGATCTTTAAGTCCCATATCAGAATCTTAATTTTGCCCATAACTGTAGTTCCTTTCCTGATAGCTACACACATTATTCATGAGACCCCCTCTGATATGACCCCTACTTCTAAGTGTAGGTCAGCGTGGATTTTCGTGAATGCAAGGGACTTTAGTTCCATATTTTTTTTTAGCTAGCCCAGCTTAAAACCATGGGAATTGTTGATTAAGATCAATTAACTTTAAGGACTCCATTCTGGAAGCCTCTAATAAGATGCTGATATTATTTAAATAGTTTTGAATCATATTTGAGTCCTACTGGAGCCGATTTGGCCAAGGAAAGTAGGTTTCATTAAAAACAAGGACTACGACTGCGTCAGAATTCCCCTTATTTTGCAAATAATGAGAACAAACAAGCAAGCAAATGAAATTGAATATTTTTTTCTATGCAGTTTCCCCTCCAGCCTCCCTAGATGAGTTTATGTCTGCCCGTCTGCAGACAGCAAGATTAATAACATTTGCAAATATTATTTCTGATATTTCACAATTTCCCCCTCAGTTTGTTTGATAAATACTATTTTTTTGATATTTGATCAGCTCAGCTTAAATGAGACAAATTACTGTAATTAAGTTATTTGACTTCAATTTTCCCAGTTCTGGAATAACAATAATCTGATTAGAATGATTTCTAATACAGTATTTAATCACAGCATATCATTCTTCAGAAAGGAGCAGGTTTTCAAAAGCTAAAGTAGTTAATAACACAACATCTGCAATCTTCTAGAGAAAAAAAGGCAAATCATCCAAATCGTCACTTGATTTATATTCAATTACTGTTTTGTTTTGTCTTTATTACTGAAAAATTAGGCCAGGTTTTTCTCCATCATTTTGTCCACAAGAAGAAAGGAGTGCATTCAGATGACTAATTTTGGACAGAATGCAAATAACCCAGTTATAAGTGACTTGGTTCAAAGTTATAATGCCGATAAAGATCTACAAGTTAGCAAAGCACACCCAGAGAAAACATCCATCCATGTATAGGTAGTGATGGTGTAGTAACATAAACTGCTGCAATATCCTGCAGGCCATTTTATTTATTTTTAATGTATTGGGACTACCAGATGATTTTGTGACTGGGCAATAGACCGAGAAAAATCCCATCAGAAATTAGTGGAAAACACTTCCATCCTGCTGTCAAGGACATTATATCGAATTATCCATGAAGTCTTCAGAAATGGCATTCAAGTCTTGAAGAAGACGTTATGTTTGTACCTTGTATCGGAAACAAATGATGCATCTGTTGTGCATCTGTTATGGCTGCCCAAAGGAATAAGTGCTCATTGAGAAGATGTAAAGCAAGGCAGAAGTTCTGCTTGATCCATAATACCTCAGAATGTCAGTTCTTCACTGAATTCTCTACATGTAACTGTTGAAAGAAAAATCTTCATCAGGGTCCAGTCCAAGCTGGGAATAATCAACATGGAGACTGCTTTAGAAAGAACGTTGTAGTTTATTGAAAAGGAGAGCCAGACAGAAAGGTGGCTCAGGAAAAACAACTGACCACATGGAGATGAGTGGTGGGCTTTTATATCTTCTGGGGCTCTCGAGGTTGTTTCCTGTTCCTGTTTGAGGCTTTGTATTTCCTGTGTCATGTACTTTGACCTGAGTCTGAGTGTGCCCTTTTGATATTGGTGGCTTAATCCTATTATGTCTCCTGTCCTTAGAATTTGGGTGGGGGTATGTAGATTTTAGGTGTCTTTGTCTTCCTAATTTCTAGCTTCCTGGCTCCAACCTTCCTGAATGGATTATTGAATTTGCATTTCTAAACGCTGGCCTCTGCCTAGGGTCTGAGGCTGATTTCTGTCTTTTTTAAAGATCTTATCCATTATTCCTTTGGGAAAATATAGTCTGCCTTTCTAATATTTCCCAAAATATTTCTTTCTCTGGATTCTTCCCACATAACTTTCAGAATGCTGCTGCTAAATCTTGACTGTATCCCTATATTCCAGATTTTTTTACCAGTTGTCCATCATCCACACTCTGAACTCAAGAGAAAAAGAAGTAGGTGTTAGTAAATGGAGCAAGTAATAAAGAAGACCAAAGGCTGATAATGCTTAGTAAAGGTAAATAGAAAAGAGAAAGTTTTTCATTCCCTTCCCTACTCATATGAAAACAAAAATAAAACAAAGCAGGACTTGGGTACTTAAAATATAGAGCTAATCCACAAAATTCTCTGGTTAGTATACTATGGAGAAAAATGCAGAGAATATAATAAAATAATTGGAAGGGGTCTTTGAGATCTTCTAGTCCAACCCCCTGCTCTAGATTCTACAAACCCACCTTTGTACTCTACTTTCCAACTCAGCAAAGACTATGGTAGCTGGGCAATGTTTTAAAATGAACTAAAACAGTTGCTTTGCGTGTGTAGTTTTCTTTTAAGGGCTTTCTCTAGGTTTTTTTAGCTGTCCAAACCCTTCTGTAGGACTTTTGTTAAGCTTCTCTCTGACTTCCTGCCTCCAAATGGATGGAAAAGGCAGTTTTGAAAAGCGATGGACTTTTCAAGCTTGGAGGAAGGGCTTAGAGCAGGGGTGTGAAACTCAATTTCATTCAGGGCTGCATCAGCATTGTGGTTGCCCTCACGGGGGACAGGTGGGTGTGGCCAGGGTGGGTGCAGCCTACTGGGTGGGTGTGGAGGTAGTGGGTGTGGCCTACTGGGTGAGCATAGCCAACTTTACATCTTTTGCGTCAAGGGTGCCTGTGGGGGCCTGGGCAGGAGTGGGACAGATCTGAGGATCTCTAGCAGAAGGGGGTGGGACCGGGGCAAGCGCCAAGGCATGGTCCATTTCTTCATTCCTCACAAAGGGTGACACCTCCCCAGCATGCACCCAGGGGGCGGGGCCGACATGGCAGGGGCTGGTTCCTCGCTGTTTCTAGACCGCCTTGTGGATCTAAGACTGAATGCGTTTCAGCATAGATGGCCACCACAAAATTGTACATTGACTCCTGGCCGGCCTGGGCCAGGGCCAAGGCAGCGGGGGCCATTCCCTCACTGTTTCCAGGATGGCTTCGCGGGCCACATGAAACCACTTCGCGGGCCGCATCCGGCCCCCGGGCCTTGTGTTTCACATGTCTGGCTTAGAACATGTAACACATAGCATGTAGGCTGAAAACTGTGGATCATGCCTTAGAAGCACATATAACAGCCGCTTTGTGAAAGAAAGCCAGACTCCCAAATGTTCATAATTGAGTTTCCGCTATGAACCAACACTTGTGTAATGACGATAGTTAATTTGAATGAGTAAGTACCTTTTATTACATAGCTGATATTAGGGGGAAAAAAGCAGCGTGCTCAGAGAACTCCTTAGTGGCCGTTCTTAAAAATGGGAACTTCAGCGGCCAGACTTTTGCCAAGTAATAATCCTTTCTCTACACAAGCAATTAGCATGGCTAGCATTGCGTAGAAATATTGCTTCTGTGAATCTAATTTTACTTGTTCTATGGGCAATTAGATGTTGTGGCATGTTTAATTTATGTAGCTATCGCTCGGATGTAAGCTTTCCTATTGTTGCCCACCAGCATTTGAAATTGGACTCTGAGGTTATGGCAGTAGGTATGAAGCAATGAGAAATCATGCATAACTTCACCATGGCAAAAGGAATACATTAGTTTCAGATTCTTAATGAACGGCAGAAAATATTGTTATGCGCTCCTTCTAATGTGCTAGATGAATTGTTTCCATTAAGGCAAGTTTATGTCATTTTGATGGAAGATATTGTCCCTCTCCACCTCTGATAAGCTGCCACAGAGAGATAAAACTCCCCAGCATTACTGCTGCACTAAACAGGCCTATAAACATTTGTTACTGGCTATTGTTTCAAATGTACAAACCAGGTTATGACAGACCTTGATCTCTTGGCTGCTGATTAAGATACTGGGCAATATTAAGAATCCTTGTGCTTTTAATACAATGTTTTGGATTTTTCTTGCTTTGAAAAACAGTTGGCTGTACCACCAGCATCTTTATATAAGCACCATCCACCATGATTATAAACCAGAGTTTCTTTCATGAAATGAGTTGACCTAGGGCATTTTAATGTGTCTTTTTCTTATCATGTGGGACTTTAAGAACTGTAAGCTAATCAAAAGTTTTTGTGGCTTCCATTATTTGACAAAGAGGGTGCCTTTGTATGAATCACCCAAAATTTGATTTAAATTGTTGATTCATAGCAATGAATCCAGTTGATCCACACTATTGCCAGGTGGGATTTGATTCAATGTTTATTTGACTAAGAACAAAGATTATTTGGAACTCTGTATTCAATTCAAAGCATCAACTTTGGCAAGAGTTGGTACATTCCAATTACCATCTGACTCTCTCCCTAACTAATTTTGCTCTGACTGATGAAGTTGCTTGGATGAGCAATGAAATATCTCAGATTAACGAAGTTTGATCCAGTTGCCATGATTCAACCTTTAGACACCCTTGGCCTGGATGATTGAGACTTCATCGACATATTCAGTCAAAGATTTTACTTGAACAGGTGATTTGATCTAATTGCATTCAAACCTATATTTTGCCTTGCTTATTTATTCATATATGAATAGATGCATACTGTATCTCAGCATCTGAGGTTAATCCATTGAGAAAGCTAGACAAAAAGAAGCATAACACTCGAGTTATAAAAAGCGCTTTTCAACATTTAAAACATTTCCCCCCAAAACACTGGATTATATATCTGGGGGGTGGGTGGGGGGGTTAGGAAGGAGAAAATAGCATTTCTGGAAATTCACACAGATAATGAAACATTACTAGATAATAAATATCTTCCTTCTCTGCTGAAGAAAGAGAAAGGGAAAGTCATAAATTTATTATCCCGTTTGACATGTTCAGGAAAGAACGATAATGGAAAAAAAAAGTCCCTCTAATTCTGCATAGCCCTGCTCACAGATTTCCTGAAAAACTGCCCGATGCTTGGCATTCTATTGTTAATAATAATAATAATAATAATAATAATAATAATAATAATAACAACAACAACAACAACAACAATAATAATAGTAGTAGTAGTAGTAGTAGTAGTAGTAGTAGTAGTAGTAGTAGTAGTAAGTATTGCTGAGAAAGAACTGGAGAAGATAACAAAATGCAAAGACCTGCATAAAGAAATAGAATGACTGTGGCGAAAGAAAGCAAAGATAGTAACAATAGTAATAGATGCCTTGGATACAATCCCAAAACAACTACTAGAGCGTCATTTGAACACCAACGGCATTGACAAAGTCATCATCTGTCAATTGCAAAGGGCAGCTTTACTTGGAACACCTGACATCCTGTGACGATAACTTTTAACTCCACCAAACCACAGCATCTCTGTATCCCAGGTCTTTGAAAAGGACTCGATAGGTGGATAAGAATGGCAAATCCAGTCTGAACATCTGGCTGACTGTGCAATGGACCAATAATAACACTGCAGCAGCTATGCTGAAAATTAGAGATTATAGCTTGGAAATGGCATCTCCGGAAAATAATTCCTAGATTTAAGTGCTACTTTGATTCTCCTCCACCTCCCCGCCCATTAAAACATCTTTCCTCCGACCTCCACATGAGATTAGAAAAATGTTTCAGTTAATCAGTGCCTTTTCCTTTTTCAGAAATTTATTTCTGCAATTGTTGTGTGCTTTTTTAAAAAAAATAATCCAAAGGGTTAGCTCCTTGCTCTGATATAATGTCTTCCTGGTGTGTATTTGATCTATTTTTGTGTCCTCTGTTTGTCTTTTTTTCTCCTAATATACTTGTCATTGGAGGAAAAAAAAGAAAAGAAAATGCATTTCAGGCCTGTGGCATGTTCCATTGTTATGTTCAAAAGTTTCAGAAAATTAAGGAATTCCATAGGCAGTTGGTGGTAATAACTGTCTGGGGGGACATTATAATATTTTATGATTACAACTTGCTGGACACTTATTTGAACAAACCAGAAAAAGTCCCAGCTCTCTCTTATGTTTGAGGCTTTCATGTTCTCCCTGCTGTGATTTTAATACAAACTATCGCAGTGGTTTGTCTTCTGTATTGTAAACAAGAATTTCTTCTGATGGTGACTCTGTTACTTTTGCAAAGGAAGAAAAAAGATTCTCGAGAAGGACTGCTGGAAATAGCCAGGAAGGATATTTGTGTATTTTTAACAGCTAAACAAACTGAAAAGTAGGCCCATGTCATTAAACAAAAATCCAATGTTGGTCACCACGATATAAAAAAGATATTGAGACTCTAGAAAGAGAGCAGAGGAAGAAAGATTATTAGAGGTATGGAGGCTAAAACATATGAAGAATGATTGCAGGAATTGGGTATGTCTAGCCTAATGAAGAGAAGGACAAGGGGTGACATGATAGCAGTGTTCCAATATCTAAATGGCTTCCACAAAGTCAACCTATTCTCCAAAGCACCTGAAGGCAGGACAAGGAGCAATGGATGGAAACTAATCAAGGAAAGAAGCAACCTACAACTAAGGAGAAATTTCCTGACAGTTAAAACAATTAAAAGGCTTGCCTCCAGAAGTTGTGGGTGCTCCAACACTGAAAGTTTTTAAGAAGAGATTGGGCAGCACTTCTCTGAAATAGTATAGGGTTTCCTGCTTGAGCAGAGGGTTGGACCGGATGACCTCCAAGGTCCCTTCCAACTCTGATATTCTGTTAGGAAACTAACAAACATATTCCTATTTGTATTTTGCAGATATATTTTTTGCATCCCAAATATTGTCTAGCTTGTCTTTCTTCCCATTCTTTTCAAAAGGACACTGAGTCATCCACTACATTTAAATTAAATTAAATCAAGCCTTTATTACTGTCATAGAGTAGTATTAAGAGGATGAGGCCAATTAAAAATACATTTAAAAGGGTTTCGTCTAAATTCATTTCCAAGAATATCAACAATTTGTTATAGAAGCGAAACTGAAATTGGAAGAGTTGTTGAAATATGTCATTGAAACATGGGATGCCTCTCTGAATAGCCTAATTTTGTTGATGGAAGTCAATAAGTGACTAATCTTAGAAGAATAAGGAAAAAATGTACAAAATAAACAGAAATGCACTGACTCCTGTTGCTCCTGAAGATGTGGACAGGGTCTTGGGGAGGCTGAATGCAACCACATGCTTATTAGATCCGTGTCCCTCCTGGCTGGTACTGGCAGCTCGGGAGGGGACACGAGCCTGGCTCCAGGGAATTATTAACGCTTCTTTGCAGGAGGGTGTCTTCCCGGCGGCCCTAAAGGAGGCCGTGGTGAGGCCCCTCCTCAA
>NW_015386389.1:4062270-4085912 GCF_001527695.2 Protobothrops mucrosquamatus
CGCTCCATGGCATCGGACCTGGATATCTCCGAGACCGCCTTCTGCCACAGATTTCCTCTCACAGACCAGTACGCTCCCACAGAGCGGGCCTCCTCAGGGTGCCGTCGGCCAAGCAGTGTCGGCTGGCGACCCCCAGGGGGAGGGCCTTCTCTGTGGGTGCCCCCACCCTCTGGAACGAACTACCCCCCGAGATCCGGACAATTCCGGATCTCCTATCTTTTCGCCGCGCCCTCAAGACATGGCTTTTTCAGCAAGCGGGTCTGGCCTAGGGATAATTTTAAATAGGGACAATTTTAATTAGAATTTTAATGGTAACACAGCGGTAAATATTTGTTTTTAATTGGTTTTTATTGGGGATAGTGTTTGTATCGTTTTAATATGCTGTAAGCCGCCCTGAGTCCTGTTGGGAGAAGGGCGGCATATAAGTTTAATAAAATAAATAAATAAATAAATAAATAAATAAATGCTCCGTCTCGGCATCAGACACGAGAGATCTGCCTAATGCTTTCGATAGCTTAAGAGTTTAAACAAAATGTCCTACCATTTCTTTGTCATCAGAATTATTTGTGATCCCTCCTTATGATAGTAAATAATCATTATTCTGACAGGAAGGAAATCGTTCTGCATTTGGAACTTTCTGCTACAAAACCAGATCAGTAAATGCTTGGATTGAATGTAGCTTGAAGAAATGAATTCCCTGATTGTCCTAGAGCAGGGGTAGGCAACCTTGGCTCTTTTATGACTCGTGGACTTCAACTCCCAGAATTCCTGAGCCAGCCATGCTGAGGGGAAAGGGAGAGGTTTCCAAGCTGAGCCATGCTGACTGAGGAATTCTGGGAGTTGAAGTCCACGAGTCATAAAAGAGCCAAGTTTGCCTACCCCTGTCCTAGAGATATTTGCATTGTGTGCAAATGACATCAGGGCTGCCATTTTAAGTTGGGGTTGGTTTTTTTTGGGACCATACCCAGTGGTCCCTTCTGCTTTCAAATTGCAGTGTTGGAGAAGGCTCTTGAGAGTCTCTTGGACTGCAAGGAGATCAAATCAGTCAACCATAAGGAAAGCAGCCCTGAATGTTCTTTTACTGTTCTTGGAAGGAGAGACACTGAAGCTCATCTCAAATACTTTGGCCACCAAATGAGAAGAGAGGACTCCTCGGAAAGGACTCCTGAAGTTGGGAAAGATGGAACGCAAAAAGGAGAAGGGGACGGCAGAGGAGGAGATGGTCAGATAGTGTCAGCAATGCAATGAACATGAGTTTGGGCAAATTCCTGGAGACAGTGGAGGATGGGGGGGGCTGGCATGCTGTAGTCCATGGGATTGCAAAGAGTCAGACACAATTTAGCGTCTAATAACAACAAAAAGTGGTCACTTCTGAGTTGCTCTGTATTCCAAACTTAGACGTTCCTTGTCAAGTTTAACAAGGCCAAGTCAAAATAGTATTTTAAACACATTTAGAAAGGAAGATCTTGTTATGTATTGAATATATATATAAAGTTGTGTTAATCCCTGCTAAAGTGAAACTAACTTAACTCCAACTGCTTGTGAAGCTAAAATGAAACTAACCTTTAGATGACCCTGACGGTTAACTCCAACTGTTTTGGAGGGAAACTTTGAACATTCATATTTGGGTGGGCTTTTTTCAAGTATTGTGATTGGTTAAGGCCCTGTGGGCTCAGACTATAAATTGCAGGCAATTGCCTGCAGTTCTCTAGTTCTAGTTTGAGTCAATAAACGATGTTGTAACTATGCTGGTCTGCTCCTTGCCTACTGAAACCCACTATAAAATAGATCTGATAAAAGTGTCTTTGTGAATTAGAAACAATATCTAATAATCCATAAAAGATTCAGCTAGATTTATATACAGCTAGGCTTGATGACCTGATTTTTGCCTGAACTAAAGTGTTTACGTATGTATTGTCACTTTCACGTCAGTTTAAGCCCTACTCATTATCCCATCTAAACCTAGAACTAAGAACAAATTTCCTGACAGCTAGAACAATTAATCAGTGGAACAGCTTGCCTTCAGAAGTTGTGGGTGCTCCAACATTGGAGGTTTTCAATAAGAGATTGGAGAACCAATCTTGCTTGAAATGGTATAGGGTTTCCTGCTTGAGCAGGGGGTTGGACTAGAAGACCTCCAAGGCCCTTTTTAGTTCTCTTATACCAGGCGTAGGCAACCTTGGCTCTTTTATGACTCGTGGACTTCAACTCCCAGAATTCCTGAGCCAGCCATGCTGGCTCAGGAATTCTGGGAGTTGAAGTCCACGAGTCATAAAAGAGCCAAGGTTGCCTATCCCTGTGTTATACTGTTATATTGGTTCAGCCCACTGGGCATCCACCTACTATAAAAACCTTGATCCAACCCAAATCTTACATTTTGCCCTTTCTTTGGTAAAGTCAATCAAGGACTTCAACTAAGCAAATTGAACATAAACTCTACTATATAGGAAATAACAGGTTTCAAGAGCTGGCTTCTTTCCTCATGGAGATGTTTGCCAAAGTGGTCCATCACAGCTGAATGATTAATATGCTTTGCTTCTCTAACTCTGTCAAGTTACCTAATTCAGCACAGCCAAAAGTCTGGAATCAGAATCTCTGTTAGCAGAGACTTCCAGGAAATATTTAGCAGCAGAGCAGGAATGATGCATATAGGGTGCACTTTGGGGCCAAAGTGAATGACCTGATATGACATGAAATCCATAGCCGTTACTTACTTAACTACACCACATTCCACTGAGTTTGACTCTCTGTGACTTTGTGGACACATCTATGTATTTTCTTAGCATCAACACAAAACAGATTTCCCATTTCTTTCTTTCAAGGTTTTTTTTATTATTATTATTATTATTATTATTATTATTACTTTCCAGTTTAGCTTTCAGCTTTGGTATATCGTGATTATCTCCTTTTAAAAAACAAACAAAAAAACTAACCTAGTTTTAAGCACATAGCAGGTCACCCACATATTACATTCATCTTATGACAGATATCTCTAAGTGATATCTGTCTACTCTATAACCACTAAATCATTGTTTTCGTCTTTTAAAGAAATTGTTCCTTACTGATAGCAACCAGATCTCATGGTAAGACTTAAGTAGTCTGGTTGACCCAAGATGCTGTAAAATATAATTGCTGCCTGTCTCAGCCAGAATGGTCAAGGCAAGGGATTTGAGGTGGTCATCCAAAGATAATTAGCCATTTGCTTTCTTTTAGAGAGTTGTTGAGGAAATCTGTGTCCTCAGGGTCATCTGAGTAGCGCAAATGTGTGTAGAGCCTTCTTGGCTGCAGGATGTTTTTTGCCCTGTGCCCCTTCATTGTTGAAGATAGGTGTGGGCTGTTGGGGATGAGTCTGTGTTGTCTGCAACTCAAACTGAAGTGCAAATGGTTCCCGTAATCTGCAAGGAACCTCTTCCACTGACTTCTGGAGGCCAGAGCTAAAGTCTTCTACAATAATACAATGTCATTACTATTCAAACTTTTTCATGTCATGTGTATTTTGTAATTTTGTTCTCTCTCTCTTTCTCTCTCTCTCTCTCTCTCCTTCTCTTTCTCTCTCTCCCCTCTCTCTCCTTAGTAAATAAATATTTTGAAAGAGCAGATAACACAGCTCCTCTTCTGGCATTGTATGCTCCATTAGTGGAGGTAGTACTTGAGCTTCCAACCAGTAGTAAACAGAGCCTTTTGGCATCTTCCTGTTTTTTTTTCTGGCATGAAGTATTGGATGGCCCAAGAAATATGGTTTTGCCCTGAGAATAATCATGGAAAATGAGTAGCTGCTTAAGTAGCAAAATATATGCTGCATTTAGAGAAGTTGCTTGAGTTCTACCAGAGCGAGGAAGAAACAAGCCCACATTCCGATGGTTATATACTATTTAGAAAAATAATGAGCAGATGTGCCTTATTTGTAACGAGTCCGTTCCACCACAAAGTGGTTGTGAAAGGGAAAATGTTCTCTCATCCAGAAAGTGCAATACAAGCAAATACCAGTCAGACTCTACTTGCATTAATTACAACTAAGGAATAAAAATAAATGACTTATCCAATGTTTACTAGGGGAAAGCAAGAGATCAATAAGACCATTAATTGCTTGAATAGCAATAAATAGCTTGGCTGCCATCCAAGAGGTGTAACAACAGCAGGTCTTTCCTTATGTTGTATTCATAGCATGCAGATGATCGTCGTAAGCAATAAAGGAGGTAGTGAAATGCAGGCTGCAATAGACACTGTTGTTCGATTGCGATCAGGACATCTGAAAATAATATTAAAGGTAATGTCAGCTACATGCCAACCACAAACAGATCCTGCTGATTTACATCTGACGTACTCAGTGGTGGGATTCAGCCGGTTCGCACCAGTTCAGCAGAACCGGTAGCTAATTTTTTGTTGCCCAGGCCCAGAACGGACTTCCGGAAGCGGCAACCACCTAGAGAACCAGTTGTTCACATATTTGAATCCCACCACTGGACGTACTGCAACCATGCTCTAGTTTGAGACCTCTCTTCCACCTCCATTTTGTAGGTCTCGATCTGGAATCTTTGGGGACAGAGATCAGAGCAGCTTCTGAGGATTTAAAGGGGTGCCTCATGTAGACTCATTCAAATCTTCTTGCATCTAAGAGTCAAGGAATCAGTATTAGACCAAGTGGTGAACACAGAGAAACAAGTCTTAATAATGGTTGATAATAGATGTATTTTGTTAGCCACCTTAAATTGCTACCTATGCCTTGTTTCTCAAACCATTCCTTAGCTTCTGTGACATTTAGATCTGATCTATGATTGGATCGTCGATGGATCTCCTGTTTGCAGGAGGTCGGAGGCTGCATTTTTTTTTTAAAAAAAATATATTTTTAATCCAGCATTCACAGATGTTCTCTGGACAGGCCGGCCCCCAGGCCTTGTGTTTGACATGTCTGGTCTAGCTATAGGACCTTCTTGAAGAAAGGAGTTCTTCTAATTCTAATGAGAAACCAAGTTCTCATTAGAATTTTACAAAAATGGTGTTTTCAATCCAATTATTTTCTTTTGGTTTGATATGGGGCTTGGGACAACTCTACAGTAACCTCTAAAAATCAAAGTGTGCTAGAAGGAAAAGGGAAGGAAGGGACCCACCAAAGAAATAAGAAGAAACCCATTAGAAAGAGGAGGGCTACCTGATTTTTTTTTTAATTTCAGTTGCAAATGGAATAGAATCTATCAAACTTCATCATGTACATTAAAAATGGAAAGCGTCTGGGGATGGTCAGTGGGGGTTACATCTGTTATTATTATAAAAACATCACAGGTGAGAAGAAGAATGTGTAGATCAGACATGTCAAACACAAGGCCTGGGGCTGGATGCAGCCCATGAAGTGGTTTCATGTGGCCCGCGAAGCCATCCTGGAAACAGTGAGGGAACGGCCCCCGCTGCCTTGGCCCTGGCCCAGACCGGCCGGGAACCAATGTACAATTTTGGTGGCCATCTATGCTGAAACACATTCAGTCTTAGCTCCACAAGGCCATCTGGAACCAGCGAGGAACCAGCCCCTGCCGCATCGGCTCCACCCCCTGGGTGCATGCTGGGGAGGTGTCACCCTTTGTGAGGAATGAAGAAATGCACCATCGCCTGGAAGTGGCCAGCAAATGGCCCTCACCTACTTCACATATCCGGCTTGATGGACTCTGCCCTGGTCCCACCCCCTTCTGCCAGAGACCCTCAGATATGTCCCACTCCTGCCCAGGCCCCCACAGGCACCCTTGATGTGAACGATGTAGAGCTGGCCACGCCCACCCAGTAGGCCACACTGACTCCATCCACACCCACCCAGTAGGCTGCACCCACCCTGGCCACACCCACCTGGCCCCCCGAGGGCAACCGCAATGCTGATGCGGCCCTCAATGAAATTGAGTTTGACACCCCTGGTGTAGATCTACTGTGTATAATGAATTACCATCATTCTTATAGTGATGGCCAGACAAATAGTGTGCATTAAATTTGAACAGAGATGTAAAAATATTAGTGTAAATACTTCCTTTTTTGAAATAAGCATCTTCCAAAATGTTTTTTGAGTTTTCTTAAATAAGCAATTTTGGGAGGAATCGTACCTTCAGATTTTTCCATTCAGTTCAATGGATTTAAGCGCTTACCTCTTACTTCTAAATTTGAATTCTGGTTTATCTTTGAGCTTTATAAATTAAAACTGTCTTCTTTTTCTTGGCCAACTTTAACAGCTGTAAAGAGGCAAATATAATTTCTTCTTCTTTGGGCTAGAGATAGACAAACCAAAAACAAAACAAAACCCAACAACGAAGAATTTGTCAATGTATCTTGGCAATACTAGCATTATAACACACAGTGAATATTATGAAATAAAACATAGAGGAAATTTAAGAGTAAGAATAATGCTGATTATTATCATTAATTCAAATAACCACTTTCTAAATACAATTCTATTTGGTCTCCTTTCTTCATCCTTCTGTTGGATAAATTGGTCCTGGAGAATTCTATTTACCTATTTCCAGACAATTTTTCTTCCTCCAATTGTCTATCAAACTGGGCTAAGTTAATTTTTCCCACCAGGAATATAATGAACAGAACCAGCCCTTTGGAATCAACAGATGGTGCCATTTTCAGCTGCTAATGACTTGGCTTGATATAAATACTGACCTGAAGGTCCTGAGCTTGCTCACCCTTTTCCTTTTCCCTCTAGTCATTTAATACTGTCTTTATTCATTTACAGCAG
This sequence comes from Protobothrops mucrosquamatus, assembly GCF_001527695.2. Lineage (NCBI taxonomy): Eukaryota > Metazoa > Chordata > Lepidosauria > Squamata > Viperidae > Protobothrops > Protobothrops mucrosquamatus. The sequence goes on from NW_015386389.1 coordinate 4,068,989, forward strand.
TTTTCCAAAATTAACACCAAAAGAGGAAGCATAAAAAAGGTGGGAAGAAAGGATTTGATAGTGGGGAAAGAGGGAATGGCCTGGTTGGTTTTATTGGACCCGCAAGAGTTGAAACAGTTCCTCCGCCAACACACATGGTCAAACTATGGAAAGTACTTTCAGAACCAGAAAATCTGATTTTAATCTCCATCTCCTGATGAAATGGGATCTGGAATGCAGTAGTCTGCAAGGGTGGAATTACAAATGAGTCTAAGCTTTTTTGAAGCACAGGCTTGTGCAAATGACACGAAGACAGGATCTTCAATGGCAGAAATTATCCCTTATCTGTTTCCATTGTTCACCTAAGCACAGGCAAAATACCACAACTATTATTGAGGAGAAGAATAGAATAGAACTGGAAGGGACCTCGGAGGTCTTCTAGTCCAGCCCCCTGCCCAAGCAGGAGAATTTATACCATCTCAGACAAGTAACTGACCAGTCTCTTCTTAAAAACCTCCAGTGATGGCGCACTCATGATTTCTGGAGGGAACTTTTGTTCCACTGGTTAATTGTCCTCACTGTTAGAAAGTTTCTCCTTAATTCCAGGTTGCTTCTCTCTTTGATCAGTTTCCAGCCATTGTTTCTTGTCCCTGCCCTATATCATTCTGGACTGTCCAATGGCTGTCCAATCTCTTCTTGAAAAACCTCTAGTGATAGAGTATCATCACTGAGTATCTAGAGCTGGTAGCACATACATAATTATACATAATTATTCCGGCTTAAAATGCACAATGTAAGCTGGTTACAGAAATATAAACCAAAAAGTTTGTTTGTTGGTAGCTGATACTGTATATACTTTTAAATATATTATTTAAGCAATATAATTCAGATTTGCTTGAACATCTAATCTACTTCTGAGATATGGGTCTCTTTAATCGCCGAAGGAGCACTTGGAGTTTTTAAGGGTAGCTGAATTTGAAAAGAATTAAATCAATTCATGGAAAGTTGGATTATTAGTACTCATTCCTACATTGTCGGAATAATTATCTCCCTCGTAAGGTGTCCTTGATGAATTAGAATCTGAGTAGGAAAAAATAAAGTGGCTTAGGATGGTTTTCAGATCAGAGCTATGACAAAAATCAATATCTCTCACTGTTAGACATGTTTATGGTTAGGCAGTTGAATATCACCACCCTTCCTGCGATTGGATGTGAAATATGTGTGACAGTTGACCAGCCCACATGCTTTTAATGTCCACATGTTTGCACATCCCCTAGCAGTGCAGAATTATCCAACAGGATGTGCAATTTCCACACTGCTGGCTCTATTTATTCTTGATTCCACCCGTGTATTGAATCTTATCGTTGTGTGGATACTAAGAAAATGGGTATCAACTCAACTCAAAAACAACAACAACACACACAACCCCCACCACCACTTCAACTATTGCTCTGCCTCTTCCCCAGTCTCTTTAAGAAATAAAGAATAAAAAGACAACATGAATAGTGCTAAGACACTAATTAAATCTGTTTTCCAATTATGTTAATGAAACTACAAAGGAAATGCAAATCCAGAAGTCTCCAGAAATCTCAAGCATTTTATATATGTATTTTTTTTTTGTTTAATAGGACTGCATTTGATAGTACTGGCAGTAATGCCTCCCCTTGAAAATATATTCTAAATGGTCACAAATGTGCATTAAATTCTTCTCTTTGATCTTATAAGTGTTGAGGGAAAAGAGCAGGTTGCAGGAGAGGGATTCAGGGATTCAGAGATTCCCGAAGAATGCCCCTATTTGAGTTAAGAAATTGCAGCTAATAATAAACAACCCCCCAAAAAAATCTGTTAGTATTTGCTGCACTAATGCCACATCTGAGGCCAGCGGGCAAAGTCTGCCTTCATTTTAAGGTAGAAGACACACATATTAAGTATCACTGTTTCAACCCACTCCAAAGCCTAAGAGGTCCCAGTACACAGCACAACAATTTCACAACAAAATGATAGAGCACTTTAAGAGTGCTTTGCCTGCCTAATCATATTATAAGCAGATTCTTATTGGTCCCCAGAATGTCTCAGCTGCTTCTCTACAATGGCACTTGCACGTTGTAACTGAAACTGGGCTTGCCACCGAGGAAAACCTGTTTAACCTTTCCCTTAGCACTTGGGACTGTATTTCAAATTCTCTTTTACATCGCACTGTACGAAGAAAGACTGTCTGACACACCTTGTTAGGCTGACCTTCTGTTGAAGTTGGCAAGCAGAGTATTGTAAGCAGAGAGGAAAAGCTTGTGGACTTTAAGAGCTCCATTTTCTCCCAAGAGATGGATTTGATTAAAATACTAAAAGCACCATCAGGGCATTGGGCATTAATTCCTTTCTTTTTTTCATTTCAAAAAAAAATAAAAAAAAAATTCCTTTCTTCACAGGGTCCCGAGTTTGTATCCAAAGCCCCTGTGATGCCACTGGAGGCCCTGGAGAAAGACAACTCACAATTAACTGTAGTTGAATGATCACAAGGTAGCAATAGCACTTAAACTTATATACTGCTTTCATAGCACTTGACAGCCCTCTGTAAGTGGTTTACAGAGTTGGCATAAGCCCTAGTAAAACCACACCTCAAATACTACAGCCAATTTTGGTCACCACATCACAAAACAGATGTTGAGAGTTTGGAAAAAATGCAGAGAAGAGCAACTAAGATGATCAAAGGCCTGGAGACCAAAACATACGAAGAATGACTGCGGAACTTGGGTTTGGCCAGTCTAAAGAAAAGAAGAAATAGGGGAGACGTGATAGCAGTGTTCCAGTATCTGAGGGTCTGCCACAAGGCAGAGGGAGCCAGGTTGTTCACCAGAGCACCAGATGGAAGGACGAGAAACAATGGTTGGAAACTGATCAAAGAGAGAAGCAACCTGGATTTAAGGAGAAACTTCCTGACAATGAGGACAATCAATCAGTGAAACAGCTTACCCCCAGAAATTGTGGGTGCTCCATCACTGGAGATTTTTAAGAAGAGACTAGACATTCACCTCTCTGAGATGGTATAGGTTTTCCTGCTTGAGCAGGGGGCTGGACTAGAAGACCTCCAAGGTCCCTATTACATGTGCTCTCTTTTTTTTTTTCTTCCAGAGCCATCTTTCTGTCTGGCTCTCCTCTTCAATAAACTACAGTCTTCTTTCTAAAGTAGTCACCATGTTGTTTATTCCCATCTTGTTTATCCCCGTGTTGTTTATTCCCGTCTTCAACAGATAGATTAGATTAGATTAGATAGACAGACAGACAGACAGACAGACAGACAGACAGACAGACAGACAGACAGACAGACAGACAGACAGACAGACAGACAGATAGACAACTTTATTGTGGTCACAGTCCAACTGATAGAGAAAGAGACCATGGGCATCTTTATATCTTGTCTAAACACAACCATAAACTGCTCTGTTGTTGGTTGGTGCCTGTCTTGTTTTTGCCCAAATAGCACTTGGAGTAGAATATTGGTTATTCAGATAATTCTAAGATAAAGCATGGCTATTGATGTATTTTCAAGTCCAGCCAATGAGTAGCTGCAAAAACAAATAAAGAAACTCTAAGAATTATAAGAATATGTTGAGAAGCTGGACCCTCTGGAGCAATTTATAACATTAAAAGTAGGCAAATATGGTTAGAGATAAATTCTTAACTGTGAAATGTTGACATAATAGTGGGAACGGATAGAAAAATATAATGACATAATTAATGGTTAAAATGGATTTAATGAGTATTCGATTATTTTATGAGCTATCTAAATGTGTGTTTGATATAAATGCATGTCCTCAGCAGCAATATAAATATTTTAAATATAAAGAAATGCATAAATACATAATGCCTATGGAAAGGTCATGTGGGACAGCCAACATTTAGTAAATAACACCAGTAGTTTTTTTTGTGAATTAAAGGTTCATTGTTGATACTTACCAAGTCCTCAACGATTGAGGGAAAACGTCTTATTCAATAAGTGCGATTTGTAAAAAACCACATAATTGAATCAAGCTGTAGCATCAATTTATTTCTGCTATTATTCAAAGATTGTGAATATTGATGAAGGCGCATGTCATTGACTCCATTGTCGGCCTGGCGCCATGCTGGCCTCCTGCCATCAAAGGGGAAGGTGAAGGCATGTGGGGCAATCCACACCTGTGTATCTAATGGTGGGAAATGGAGAGGGGGAGTTGACATGTGAAAAAGATGTTTGTACTGGTTACACCAGGCATCTTCAAGACCATTGGCCCTGGGTGTGAAATTCCAGCAGCCCAAAGAAACCAGAGTTTCCCACAATATCACAGTGATCCTGGATTGGATGGCAATGGACTGACTGGACATTGTGGGAAAGGATGGGGAACATTGGGTTTGGCTGTTTGCATCGGTGAGAGGGAACTTTATTTTCCACCTCACCTTCCTACAACCAATAACTTTAGTCAAAGTTCTTTTCACTTGAATCAACTGGAATCGAGACTCTGCTTTCCTAAATGATTATTTTGGGGCAGGTCTGACAGCTCATTTCAGTTCTATATTGAGCATCCCTTTCTCCATGTGGAAGTTTTCTTACTGGTGTTTGAGTCTAGATTTTAAACGGAGAGGCAGAATCAATTTAGATTCAAGCATCATTCTTTCTTGCTTCGCAAATTTATGCATTTTATTTATTTTTATTAATCAAACTTATATGGCTGCCCATCTCGTGGAGATTGGCAAAAAGCAACAGCCTAATAAAACAGTAAAATATTTATTTTATTATTGTTTTACATGCAAAGATCCTCCTAACTATGATTATCACCTGCTTTTCAAACAGGAATTGTGAATCCAGGAGGACCTCTAGATTGCATACAGGATCTGGGACGGTGGAACCACATCCAGCACCAAAGATGGTACAATCCTATAACCAGATGGCCCCCAAACCCAAAGCCACTCAGTCTTACCAGGGTTCAGCTGAAGCTGGTTGTTCCTCACCCAGACCTCACAGCCTCCAGTCACCAGGATAGGATATCCACAGAATCGCTTAATTCACCAGAAGCAGTGTGATTCCCCCAGGGCAGGGTAGGCAACCTTGGCTCTTTTATGACTCATGGACTTCAACTCCCAGGATTCCTGAGCCAGCCATGCTGAGGGGAAAGGGAGAGGTTTCCAAGCTGAGCCATGCTGGCTGAGGAATTCTGGGAGTTGAAGTCCATGAGTCATAAAAGAGCCACGGTTGCCTACCCCTGCCCCAGGGTAACATATGAGCTCATTGAAATGTCTCATTTAGATGTTGAATAGGAGAAGGGACAGCACTAGCACCTGCGGTACCCCACATAGGTGGGACCTCTCCTTTCCAGACACCACTGACCCCAGAAATAGCAGCATAATCCTCCGAGTCAGTTTAGAAGGACACTGTGGTTAATGGTATCAAAAAACACCAAGAGTAACTACTTATTACAACGACAGTAATTGATTCTGTTAAATTCCATATAAAGGAAAAGGCAAAAGTTTTCTCTGTCCAGTGATGTCCAACTCTAGAGGGCAGTGATCGTTGTCCAAACCCTGCATTGTCCAAAGATGCTTTTGTGGTCATGTGGCCAACATACCTATATGTCAAGGCACACAGAACGCTGTTACCTTCCCATCAAAGTGGTACCTATTAATTTGCTCGCATTTGTATGCTTTCAAACTGCTAGGAGGGCACAAGCTGGCGCAGGAATGGGAGGTCACCCCATTGCATGGTCTCGAACCCAGGCTATCAGCTTTCCAGCTGACAAGCTTAGCATCTTTAACCACTGAGCCATCACACCTCCTTCCATATACAATATCATATGCATAGTAATCAGATTACTAGCCTACCTAAGCTAATATTTTAGCTTTTGTTCATACCAACATGGGTTAGTATGCCCATGTCAAGGTTTATAGGTTCCTTTTAAAAATCTGTCATGCAATTCTTGGGAATTTGGGGAAAATGTTTTTGTGAACAAGTATTTTCAGGGTGACCTATGTGCAGGGAGTCCCAGTTACTGAAGATATCTGATTTCATATTTTTTTCCCAGGCTGGCATGGGAGCATAAAGCTGGGAGCTGCTCTAATGAAGAGTGGATAAGTGCAGCATTCAAACTTGCAGCAGGCCCAAATCTTTTCTTCCCAATCATTTTCAAAGCATGCGCAACCCCTACAGGGACATTTCTCTAATGGGTATTAAATATTCACTTCCATATTTATCCGTTAGACCCAAGGCAAGATTGAAAACAAATTATGCCATCACACATTCCTAATTAAAAGATATAAAGGCTGTTCCAATATTCAAACAAGAATGGAGAAAAATAAACAATTAAAACAGCATTACTAAAGCTTGAGTTAAGTTCAAATAATCGTTTGAATTAATAGTAGGGACTGACTCTCTTCCTAATCTGATCTGCACTGTGGATGCTATTAATCTACACTTCTACAGCAACCTGCTCTGGGCTGCAAAACCTTAGACAACCAGTAGGTGGCACAGATTTTTCTACATTGCTTGGCGGCCATCTAATGGCCATGCAGAGTTTTGCAGTCTAGACCTAAGAGTTCTAATCCAGTGATGGCAAACCTTTTAGAGACCAAGTGCCCAAAAACTGGCCCCGCCCCCCAGTGGCGTAGCGTGGGTTGTCAGCACCCGGGGCAAGGCAAGTAATTTGCGCCCCCCCCTCCACAGTGGGCAGCGACCCGGCGGCTCGGATCGGATTCGCACAGCCAGCACTGCAGAGAGAGTGAGTGAGCCAGGCAGGGGCAGAGAGCTGTGAGTGCAAGCGTGCCCCCCCAGATGTTGCGCCCGGTGCGGCCGGCCCCCCCTGCACCCCCCACGCTACGCCTCTGCTGCCCCCAACTCGCCCACCCCACTCCACTCTGCCCTAGCCCATGCCCTCCGCCCCACCCACCCACCCATCACCTCCATGGCAGCTCAGCAGCGCCATGGCAGCCACGCCCTCTGCCTGCACCCCACAGCATCAACTGCGTACGACGGGGTGCAAGGGCAGAGTCTTGTCCCCGCTGCCCAGCTGCCATGTCCTTGGCTGTGCTGCTCCGCGTGGGCTGCGCTCGGGGGTGAATCTCCTCTGGGGGGGCTTCTGGTGAGGAGGGGGCTGCAGGGGAAGGCGGGGGTGGGGCAACGGCGTGCAGGCCAAAAGAGAGGGCTCTGAGTGCTGTCTCTGACACGTGTGCCATAGGTTCGCGACCACTGTTCTAATCTATGTTGGACTTTGCTTTCTTAAAGCCTAAAGAACTATGCTTGAATCCTCTTGTACACTTAATCCTATAGGATCACACTTTTCAAAAGAAGCCTATTTTACCCATAGCAGCCAGTATGTTTTTACAAAAGCCACCTGAGTCTTCCAGCTCCTCCAATTTATTGACTCAGCAAAACTGAGCATCTTTGATCGCAACCTTAGTTCCAACCAGATTGCCAAACAGGGCTTTGCAATGATAAAAACGTTGAGATATTTGAAATACTTTGGTAGAAATCCACAAACGTGAACTCAGTGAACCCTGTGACAATGCAGGCTAACAACCTAGCTCAGTGCCTAATGATTAGCTTAATTCATGTATTCTCTTTCTCTGCTATGGATTAAAGTTTATGATATGGTAGGGAAGATAACTGACATCACTTTCCATTATTTGATAGTATAACTTCATTAAAGCAGAAGGCTGGCTAGTCTCAACAGGAGTTCTTCACAGGAATTGCTCTATTCCTGTTTAGCATATCTGTGAATTCTATCAGCAATGTTTGTTTCCGATGAATATTTATGAAAAACTGTCCAGTGACCTGCCTAGTGTCTCTGGGTTTGTTCTGCATTAACAATTTCTTAAGTAGTAAGCAATCAGAAAACTCTTCTTCCTTGAGTGAAAGGAAGGAAGGAAGGAGGGAGGGAGGGAGGGAGGGAGGGAGGGAAGGAGGGAGGGAGGGAGGGAGGGAGGGAAGGAAGGAAGGAGGGAAGGAAGGAAGGAAGGAGGGAAGGAAGGAAGGAAGGAAGGAAGGAAGGAAGGAAGGAAGGAAGGAAGGAAGGAACCTTCAGGGGGAAAGGAGATTTTTATCAGAAACCCTGTACCATCTCAAACAAGATCCCAGGCCTTCATCAAGCTTCTCCTTCCCTACTCATGGCTTTAATTCAGACATGTCAAAAACAAGGCCCGGGGGCCAGATGAGGCCAACAACGTGGTTTCATGTGGCCTGCAAAGCCATCCTGGAAACAGTGAGGGAATGGCCCCCGCTGCGGCCGGCCGGGAGCCAATGTACAATTTTTTGGTGGCCATCTATGCTGAAACGCATTCAGTCTTAGCTCCACAAGGCCATCTGGAAACAGCGAGGAACTAGCCCCTGCCGCGCCATCCCCGTCCCCTGGATGCATGCTGGGGAGGTGTCACCCTTTGTGAGGAATGAAGAAATGCACCATCGCCTGGAAGTGGCCAGCAAATGGCCCTCGCCTGCTTCACATATCTGGCTTGATGGGCTCCGGGGGAGGGGTTTCAGCAGGCTCTTCTAGTGGACCATGCCTTGGCGCTTGCCCTGGTCCCACCCCCTTCTGTCAGAAACCCTCAGATCTGTCCCATTCCTGCCCAGGCCCCCACAGGCACCCTTGATGCGAACGATGTAGAACTGGCCATGCCCACCCATTAGGCCACACCTAGTAGGCCACACACCCCTGCCCCCCCGAGGGCAACCGCAATGCTGATGCGGCCCTCAATGAAATTGAGTTTGACACCCCTGCTATATAGGAAGGAGAGCCTACTGGGAGCACAACAAACAATTTTTATAACGAAGAGATTGTGCTGTTCAGATACTCAAAGCAGTTAAAACATGCTGTCTAATTTGCTGAGAAGACACAACATTAGGAATGCTCTAGGGAGATTACTGATGAAACCTGACTAGTTCTGGTGAAGAGCACTTCAGACATCACCTTGCCTAGAAGCCCCACGGTTTCCTTTTTTCTATTTTCACAAAAGGTGAGAAACAAGTTACAGCACCGGTTCCTTCTGGACGGGTTGCCATCTTAAACGCTTTTGTCTGACCTGATCCTGTGTCAAATCCAAAAATTCTTCATTTGATGCTTCCAAAGGTCAAGTAGATAGGACAAGTCACCAGGCTTCAGCACGTTCTCACAGTCTTTATTACTTTAGAGATGTAGCAGAGTAGAAGTTGGATCAAGGCTGAACCCAGCCATTTGGAAAGAGATGAAGGCATGTTTTATATTTGAAATGAAGTTGGTATGTTTTATATTTGAAATGAAGTTGGTATGCAATTTTCTCCCTTTCCGTCCTTTGATAAATATTATCCTTTCCATCGTCTGCAGTAAGTGCCACCTTTTTTGTAGCACCTGTTTTGGCCCTTCTGTACTTTCCACAGAGAAGACATAGGCCAGTTCTGTTTTTGATATCTTGGCTTTGCCTAAGACTACCATATATATAGTCTGCGCATATATGGAAAGCATTAGAAATTGGTAAGGAGATGTGGAATATACCAACATTTTACTACTTTCTAATGGTCTTCTGTATCCTTGGAGTCAGCTATTATACCCTTTTCTTTGTCTGAAGCCACAGCTACAGGTGCTTTGGCTGCAGAACTCCCACTAAGAGCTCTGCTATGCATATTCCCATGGAGAAGATCAAAGGTGATATGAGCCATCCTTGCAAATATTCTTGCTGGACCATGAACAAAGACATCTCTGCTTCAATTCTTTAGAGAAGGCAAGGAGCATCTGAATCCAAACCACACTAGTTATAGTACAGCTAGAGTAAAGCAGATAGAGCATTGATCTTGAGTTACTTCTATTGGAACAAGGGTGTCAAACTCACAATGTCATGTGACGTGTTGCAATGTATCATGACTTTTTTGCCATTGCCAGCAATGAGGTGGGCGCAGTTTTGCTATGATACAACCGGCCCACGGACCGGCAGTTTAACACCCCTGTATCATAACCATGGCTTAATGTCATAGTTCCGACAGATGAAACTCTTCCAAGAACTTCGAGGCATTGTTTACCTTAAAGAATCTTTATTGGAGTAGCATAGCTTCAGCACTGACATAGTTGAAGCCAAAATCTGGATTCCCCTCCCCTTAGCACATAGTATCAAACACAATTCCCTCCTCTAATTAACAGTCATAAATCACATTCTCCAATTAGTTTGAAATGCAGGCTTTCCCTCCTGTTCTCCAACCCACCAATTCTTATCATCTCTTATTTCAAGCTCTAAATTCACACACTAGTACAATATTGTTATGTCTAACTAACTCCCACCACATTCCTCCTCCTCCCCCAGCATCATCTAATTCTAAGAGTAAAGCATAAAAAAGAAAAAGGATGCATCTTCATATGTTGTCAAAGCAAGGACATCCAATGTTAGCAGCGTTGACACCATCCCTGTTCTGCAAAAATCTAGATCGCCACTAATTGGCAACTATATCACTTGTATTTCTTTGCTGTCATTTAGCGGCTGTAGAAATTTTCCCAGCCCAAATATAGTAGTCTTACTTCCATCCAGGAGGCAATGGGACCAAATTCAGTTCCCTAATCCTGCTCTGGACAATATATAGAGCTAAATGGACCAACAGCCTGATTCTGACTGTTAGGCAGCTTTCCATGACAGGTCTACAAGAGTTTGCTCCCCTAGCAGCCCTAAATTGACAAGTGAAAACGATTGCTTTGATGATCTCTTAATGTACCTATGGAGTGTAATTATTTCTAGCACACCTTTGCCACCCTGGAAAGAGCCTTTATAAATGGTCCTCTCTCAACCCACCTTCCATCTGCTTCCTTCTTCTTTGTGTTATATTTGTATTATCTCTGCCTTGTGGCCTCAGTGGTGAAATGATGGCAGAATTGCCTATCTAAGCACTTTCACGATGATCATCTTCAAGTTGCTGTTTGGGAGTGTGCCAGCAACCTGGCATGCTTTTAAAGGCCATTGTGAAGATCTCCGAGTTTCCTCCAGGCTCCAGGTACTTCTGTACTACCATCAATAAGATGGTCAGGTATGTGTCATGCTACTTTGCAGCTGTGAAAATACATGGAAGATGCTCGTCCTTGATTGTTGCATTTTAAGCTTGCCTGTCAATGGCATGAAAATGGTATCACAACTGCACTTACTGGTTGGTATGTCTTGTTGATGGATCAATAATTTGCCGGTACTTCACTTTCAATCATGGATCTAGAACTTCCTCAGCATTTATTCCCCCTTTGTTTTTCTGTATATAACTCTCTCCTCTTTCACAATCTCTCTTTTTCAGTTAGTTTTTGTCTGCCAGTGAATGGAAATTGCATTGGCCCTGAGATGCTTGCTCTTCAGAACAGGACGGAATAAATATCTATGGAGATTCTCAGTCATCCAGGTCATGGCTGTCCCACAGATGCTTTTTCAGGAGGCAACTGGACTTTCTTGTTTTTCTTTGAAGACATTTCACTTCTCATCCAAGAAACTTCTTCAGCTCTGGCTGGATGGTGGGGAATGGAAGGATTTATATTCCTTGCAGACAGATGGCCATTTGCCTTCTTTTAGAGAGTCCTTGAGGCCATTTGGAGATTTACATGTGTTGAAGGAAAAATCTTCATTAGGGTCCAGTCCAAGCCGGGAATAAACAACATGGCGACTGCTTTAGAAAAAAGGTTGTAGTTTATTGAAGAGGCGAGCCAGACAGAAAGATGGCTCTGGAAAAAAAACCTGACCACATGTAGTAGGGAGTGGGTTTTTATACCTTCTTGGGCTTTTGTTTGGAGTTGTTCCTGTGGCATGAACTTTAACCTGAGTCTGAGTGTGCCTTTCTGGTATTCTGATGGTGGTGGGTTAATCCTATTATGTCCCAAAGGTCATACCCTGCTTCCCTGGGGCTGTGGCTGATGACTGTTGGATTTTTGGTGTGAGGGATTTGTTGATTCTAGGGATCTTTCTTTCTAATCCCAGCTTCCTGACAAGATTATCACACCTGCATTTCTGCAGACCTGGTTTCTGTTTGGGGCAGATAGACTTGGGGGTGTTGGTGTTGGTTTCTGCTTTTAAAATCCTTTGGGGAGATATATTCTGCCTTTGGGGAAATATATTCTGCCGTTTTAATATTTCCCAAAATATTTCTTTATCTGGATTCTTCCCATACATGTGTCCTCAGGGTCACCTGAGCAGTGCAAATGGGTGTGGAGCCTTCTTGGCTACAGGATGTTTCTGCTCTGTGTCCCTTCACTGTTGAAGACAGGTGCAGGCTGTTGGGGATGAGTTTGTGGTGTCTGCATCTCAAGCTGAAGCTCAACCAGAAGCTTCTTGGATGAGAAGCAAAATGTCTTCAAAGAAAAACAAGAAAGTCCAGTTGCCTCCTGAAAAAGCACCTTTGGGACAACCGGAAGGAATATTTTCTCTCTTCCCCCTGTTTTAAAAAGGGTTAAAAAGAAACATAAGTGTATGAACAATAAATTTAACTTCCCTTTCAAACGTTATCCATGACGTTTCCAAAGTTCTGGATTTTTTTTAGATTGCATTGCTTGGAACTGAATTTTTACCATTTCTAGTACTGGAATCTAGAAAGCATTGAGACTTTCCACAACCACAGTGCCAAATGTTGTATTTTGTATCCATGAAACAAGGAGTTTTTCCCCTTATTTATATTACTTTTGTTGGTGATATTTATTCTTAAATAGCTCCTGGAAGCTAGAAAGTTCAGGAAGAATGGATCATGCTCTTTGTAAGCTAAAAGCATATCTTTCTTGCACCTTGGAAATGAAAAAAAAAATCCCTCGTTCTAAAGAAGACACATAAACTATCAAATGTAATGAAATGCTTTTGTTAAATAATAAGCAACAGCAGCCCACTGAAATAAATATTTTTCATTGAGGTAAAATATATACAACTATAAAATCATAAATATACCAGAGAATTATAATGTGAATTTGTAAATTGTATGCAAATAGCTCGAAACCAGATCTACAAAGACATAAATAAAGGAACAAGACTGAAAGGTTTATACGTTGGCTTGTTTATAGAGTAGCACAAACATTTTTCTTTTTTAATTGGCAATTAATTTTCAGCAGCCATCGAGGTACTTTCATGTCAAATTACTTTGCCTATACTAAACAAGATTAGGCACCGAAGCTGCAAAGGCCTTACGTGAAAAGTGAGCAACTGACTGTCAGGCAGATATTTTCCACCTATAACCAATTAAAATGCTCCTTTTTGTGATGAATGGATGCTGTAATTCTGCAACTTGCTCCTTTAGCTGTCTGATACAGACACCTGTACAAATGCCTGGACCAGAAACAAGATAAAGATTCTGCCCGGTGACCGAGTTGATCACAGTCGCTCCTAATGGGATGGGACCGTCCAGATCTTCTTTGAGTGTGGATGATAAAGCATGTGTCCTGCCATTAACGATTCATCTACAGCAGGGGTGTCAAACTCAATTTCATTGAGGGCCGCATCAGCATTGCAGTTGCCCTTGGGGGGCCGGGTGGGTGTGGTCAGGGTGGGTGCGGCCTACTGGGTGGGTGTGGATGGAGTGAGTGTGGCCTACTGTGTGGGTGTGACCAGTTCTACATCATTCGCATCAAGGGTGCCTGTGGGGGCCTGGGCAGGAGTGGGACAGATCTGAGGGTCTCTGGCAGAAAGGGGTGGGACTAGGGCAAGTGCCAAGGCATGGTCCACTGGAGGAGCCTCACTGTTCCTCTCAGGCCATGTGGGGGGGGGCTTATGGAGCTAAGACTGAATACGTTTCAGCATAGATGGCCACCACAAAATTGTACATTGGTTCCTGGCTGGTCTGGGCCAGGGCCAAGGCAGAGGGGGCCGTTCCCTCACTGTTTCCAGGATGGCTTCGCGGGCCACATGAAACCACTTCACAGGCCACATCTGGGCCCCGGGCCTTGTGTTTGACATGTCTGATCTATAGGTAGTCCTTGACTTATGACCACAATTGAGCCCAACATTTCTGGGGTGAGGTGAGACATTTGTTAAGTGGGCTTTGCCCCATTTTACAACCTTTCTTGCCTCGGTTGTTAAGTGGATCACTGCAGTTGATAAGTTAGGGGCAGCGCAATGGTGAATAGAATGCGAAGGATGTATGTATATAATGTATGTTTTTATTTGTGTTTTTTTTTTACTTGTGTGTGGTGTGCACTGTGGACAGCACTTAATTTCGTTGTGAGTTACACAGTGACAATAAAGATATTCTGTTCTGTTCTGTTCTGTTCTGTTCTAGTAACCCGGCTGTTAAGTGAATCTGGCTTCCCCATTGATTTTGCTTGTCAGAAGATCACAAAAGGGGATCACAGGACCCCAGGACATGCATCAGTCATAAATATGAACCAGTTGCCAAGCATTTGAATTTTGATCACGTGATCATGAGGATGCTGCAAGGGTTGTAACTGTGAAAAATGATCATAAGTCACTTTGAAACAGTGTCGTTGAAACTTTGAACGGCCACCGAATCAACTGTTGTAAGCCAAGGACTACCTATACAAATTTTACTCAGTTTAAGAAAATGGGAAGCAGCAGTGCAATATGGGAATCCTAGTACTTTTGAACAACTCATTGTTGGAAGAGTGTTTTTTTCCCCCCTCTACTTTCCTTGAATATAAATATTAAGATAACTCAACATCTCCGAGGCCACTCATATCTACCCTGCAAAGTAATGTATTATTGATACCCTTCATGTGAGTGACATAAACAGGAAAATATTGATTTTTTTTAAGAAGATGTCTCATTTTTCTTATTTCACAGAAGACCGGTGCAAGCTCGCCTAGCTATCAATATTATTTGAATTAATGCAGATTCCTTTCTTATTGATTGCTTTGACAATGATTGTCATAACTGATTAATGGATACTCACTGCTCTTAAATTTTTAAAAAGGCGAATCTCCGTTCGGTGTGTACAAATGGACTGTCTTGAGTAAACAAGGCTGCTAATGCTTGACGAGGGAAATTTGGGAAGATCTGTGTCTGTAATATGCTTTATGGAAGGAACAGTTTAAACATTTGGCTCCCTGCCTAGAAGATTAATATGGGAGTCCCATACCCGGCTTTTATGTGCTGTTAAATCAGACTCACAGTGCGCTCCGTGACAATCAAAAAATTAAGAGCCCCCTCCCAAATAAAACCAGCTTTTTTATTACATTGTATCACAGAAGGCATCAAGACAATGAGAATATATTAGTCCATCTTGCAGAATCAATGGCGCCTCTCTCAAGATTTGCAGAAGTTAGGAGAAGAAGCCTTTCCATCCCGGGAGTATAAGCATCAGCTTCGTGGAAAAGCATCCATTCACGCTTTTTTAGCTGTTTGCCCTATCTGATTGCAATTTTTACAACTTCTTTTAATTAAAAGTAAATTAAGGAAACGCTAATACATGGCTCAGAAAAATATCGCTCTCTGCTATCGTCTTTATTTCCTTCCTTGGACCATAGACTTAGTGATGCCATTAGATTAGTTATTCCTCCCAACACTGTGAGACAGATTAAAATAGGGGCAGTGAATGAGCTGGCCAAAGGCAATGAATGCTTGGACAGACAGGAAAGCAGTGCAGAGAGTGGTGAGGACAGCAGAAAAGATCATTGGCAATCCCCTTCCTCCCATCCAGGACATAGCACAGAAGTGTTGCTTGAGCAGGGTCCGTAAGATCATCTGAGACACTACACATCCTCTTCATGACCTGTTTTCCTTGTTACCTTCTGGGAGGAGGCTTTGTGGTATCCGTAGCAGAACATCCAGATTCAGCCATAGTTTCATTCCATACAGCATTAACCTTGTGAACTCTCAAGCTTCCTCCTTCAGTTATATATTCAAGATGGACAGTATTTAATATTTATTTGTTATGTATATGTAGGGGTGTGGGTCTATACAAATGTTATATATAATATGTTTAGGTGTGTGTCATGTATGTGTTTCACTTTGAGAGCAGGCAACTAAATTTCATTTTTGATGTGTGCCGTTGTGCCCACAGTAAAAAAAAAAATGACAATAAAGGTTATCTTATCTTATCTTATCTTATCTTATCTTATCTTATCTTATCTTATCTTATCTTATCTTATCTTATCTTATCTTATCTAACTGACCAGGTGGCAGGTCTCGCTAGAATATTTTAAAATGTTTTTTAAAAAACCATTTTAATTTTAAGTGGGAAGATACCATGGGACCCATGGTTCCTTCTTCTACCTGCCAACAGGGTGTGTGTTAGTATTTTAGATTAAAAAGAATCGAGGTGAGAAAAGTTTGTGTTCTCTGTTTACTTTATACTAACAAAGGACAAATAGTGCTTTGTGAACACTGCCAGATGTGTAGTTAGTAATTTGTATGTAATTTTCTTTTGTATGCATTAAAGACTTGCTGGTCACTTTGTTCCTGTGTTTCTGGAGTTTGTTAGCAGCAGACAGAGGACATCTGACAGATGTAATCTGAAATTCAATGCAACTGATTTCTACTAAATTTTAGCAATAGCAATAATTCTTAGACTTATATACCATTCCATAGTGCTTTACAGCACTGTCTGAATGGTTTACAATGTCAGCATATTGCCTGCAACAACCTGGAACCTCATTTTACTTATCTCAGAGGGATAAAAAGTTAAGTCAACCTTGAGCTGGTCAGGATCAAACTCCTGGCAGTGGGCAGAGTTAGCCTACAAAACTTCATTCTGATCACTGTGCCACCATGGCTCCATTTTGAACGCTTTAGCCTCTAATAGCTCATTTGAGCAGCCTATAGGTAGAAAGCCATACATAAATCAAATGAATTCTCTTTCTTCTTCTCAAGATACAAGAGGGCGCATCAATGGTGAGGATTTTGGTGTAGGTGTCCTATAGGTCTGATCCCATTTGCGCCAAAAAAGAAAAAGTCTCACAATGCTACTGTTTTCTATCACTTAGCAGCTCCAGGCAGCAATACTAGCAGTGGTAGTTGATGGATGCAGTAGTTCATTATAGTCTATAGGGACTGAAATTCCATG